>NC_041392.1:132971758-133067257 GCF_002162155.2 Triticum dicoccoides | reverse complement strand
AAGTGGATTTAGAGAAAAAAAATGCTCAAGAAAACATAAAATGCTCATGATTTCAAAAAAAAAATTCAAGAAATCATAAAATATAAATGATTGAGAAAATGTTCGCATATTCAAAAAATGTTCACGATTTTGAGAAAACATAAGGTTCGAGAGATCAAAAGGTGCTCATGATTTGAAAAATATTCGTGTATTCAAAAAATGTTCTGAAATTTAATAAAATGCTTGCGAATTTAAAACATGTTCATGATTTTTTAATGTTCCCAAAATTCAATAAAAATTCATGAATTTGAAAAGTTGTTATTGAATTTTAAAAAAGGTCATCACTTCAAAAACTATTCGCTGAAAAAATCATGAATTTGAAAAATGGTCATGCAGTTCCATAAATGTTCGTCAAAACAAAAAAATCTTTGCAAATTTAAAAAATGTTGCCAAATGTAAAAAATATTTCCCAATTAAAAAATGCTCACAAGTTCAAAAAAAATTCACATTTCAAAATAAAGTTGCAAATTTGAAAAACTAGTTAGCGTGCACGTGCAATGCATGATGTTTGATTATATTCAAAGAGAAATACACATACCCACATGTTGATCAGTTTGTATTAAGCAAAATTTATTTCCATAACTTCTTCTAAATAAAAATGCTTACTCGTCATTTTACATCATATATACCATCGTTGTTCTATTTCAAAATCTTTCATAAAATGTGGGGAAAATACTGAACAAGCTAGTATTATAGTGTCAAGACACTACAATATATGAATGACTAAACAATCTAATACAGTTGTTCCCTTAAAAAAACTAACTAACTCCATCATGTTGAAGCAACATGGTAGCCACCCACTGGCGGAGCTACCTGAGGGCCAAACCAGGCCTTGGCCCGCCCTACTTTTTTTTGCAAAAATACATATTTGTAACTAGGCCCAGCCCACGCACTATAACACATGTCAGTTGCAGCAGCCCAGTTAGGTTCACATTGGCCCGCCCAAGAATCTGTTTGTAGCTCCAACGTCCTGACCAAAGTATGCTCCAAAGATGTAAATATGGTTGCAGAAAACCATCTTGCTCATCCCTTTCTCCTCAAAACAACTTAAGGATAATCCACTACACAATAAAACATCATGCAAATTAGATGCTGCTAGATCAAATGTTGAACCAATGGGGATACGAAAAATCTCGTAGGTCAAATGGAGTATGGTAACATGGGGAAAACATAGTGGACGGGTACCTCTTGAGATGGCAAAAATCATCCTTCTTTTAGAGTTATAGTGCTTGGCAGACTACTCATCACAGACGGCGTGTTGGGTGCTAGCGAGGTGGATCGCTTGCAATGAAGGGCATGTGAAGGAGGCGGACAACGACGACGCAAACACCAAAGATGCATGCAAGAAGACAGATGTAGCTGAACATTAGAAAGTGCCGTCGCTGTCTATTTTATACATATATTGTCGAAATAGTATCTAACTACTGCCAATTAAAAAATGACGAATTTGTAAAAAGTGTTCGCAAAATGAAATAGAGAAAGGTAAAAATAAAAATAAACACATAAAAGAAAATAAAAAATAAAAATAAACATTAAAAAAGAAAAAAGAAGAAAGAAAATGGTAGAAAAAACAAAGTAAAAACAAAACATTTCAAGGAAGGTTGCAGGACATTCCCAAAACGGAAAGGTGCAACAGCACTCGGGAGTCCCGACACCCTTTTATCTGGTGCGTACAGCGACGCCAAGATTCGTGCTTTGAAGACTGTAGTAGCAGGCCATTTACCGTGTCAGGCTAATTAGGCAGGCAATTTGCAGACACTGCAGCAGAGAGAGAGTAGGTATGGGTGTAGGGCACTGACCAGCTTTGTCAGTCTATTTCGCTCATCTAATAGGGTCGCAGGTAGGCAATAGGTGCATGCAATAGGTGCCCTAGCCTGTATGGCGACATGCATGACAGAACGGTCACTGTTCATGAGTGTGACGCATGAGAGCTCACAGCAGCCTAAGGCTTCATTTGGTTTGGAGGAATTTCATAGAAATTCTAGAGGATAGAATTTTTATAATTTTTTTTCTTTAGAGCCTTTTGGTTTATAGGAATAGATTTCTATTCCTACGTAGAATTGGTTACTATCCTTCACATTTCATATGAAAGTAAAAATGAGCCTAGACTCAATGAAAAAATTCATTTGGTGTCAATCAAATAACATCTCATTTCCTATTCCTACTCATAAGATTTGGGATACATATCATCTCATTTTCTACAAAATTTCTATTCCTACGATAATTTTATCCTATGAACCAAAAAAGACCAAACAAGTTACTTTTTGCTCTAAAAAAACAAGTTACTTTTTGATAGCAATATATATATACGGCTGTTGACCGTGATGGGTCATGGTGGAACCAGAAAGCAGAAACGAAACATTTTCGATGGCACGCGTGACTCTGAACAGTGGATTCAGTAAATACCAACCCTTGTCAAGCGAAGAGCAGAGTATGAATCACGGGCCGGCATGTCCAATCGGCGGACTGGAAAGTGACAAAAGAATCTGCCTAAAATGTTACAGTGCCCTACAAAACCCAGTTCGCTCAGTTACTGTTTGAATAGGCCTGCTAAACCAAGTAGTAATTAATGTAGTGCGTGGCATAGATTCCTAGGTCCAGACCGGGGGTGCCGGGGCACCCGGGTCTTGAAAATCCACTCTCTTCCCAAAACTGGTGAGGAAAGAAACCCGGAATGGGCTGGCCCAACAGAGGACCACGCGAGGGAGGGGGTACGTGTATCTAAAAAAGTTTCATGTGTATTTAGAAAATGATTAACGCGCCAATTGGACTTGCCATTTGTGCAAAATCACTAGTTAAAGGTTACCCCTCACAAAGGCCACTCCCACCTTCTCAGATGCTAACAAGTGCCTTCTACATGTGTGCCACTTGCCACAACCTAGGAGTTTTCTTTTTTTTTCACTAAAATTTATTCAAAACATATTATCTCTTGAACCGTGCATCCAAATTCTGAACCGTTTTCACTATTGTATTTCTTGCGTCGAGATCTTCGAAACTTAGATTCCATGTTAGTAGGTTTCGACAAAAAAACATGAAAAAACTAAAAAACAGTTAAACCCGAAAAAGCGAAAAAAATTGAATATTAAAAAATGGAAGAAAAAACCCAGAGCCGGAAGCACTCTTGCTGTTTTTCACCTATTTCCCTTTTTCCAGAAGCATAGGTGTGCTCCTCGCGGAAGCAAATATGTGCTTCTAGGAGAAACAGATCTCGGCTTCTTGTGAAAGCATAGTTTTTTTTTTCTAAGAAGCACAACTTGAAAATCTGTGCCAACACGAGAAGCAAATATATGCTTTCTAAGAAGCACATCGTGAAAGTAAATATGTGCTGCCACAAGATGCAAATCTGTGCTTCCTGTGGAAGCATATTTTTTTTCTAAGAAGCACAAATATGTGCCTTCATGAGATTTATACTTCTCGTGAAAGCAAATGATTGCTCCCTTTCTAAGAAGCATAAATGAGCTTCTCGTGGAAGAAAATTTTATTCCCAGCAAATATGTGCTTCTCATAGAAGCATACAAAAATTTCGCGCAAAAAAATCTCCAAAATCCATTGAAAACCAGGCGAAAACTAAGCTGAAAAATCCAAAAAAAGACTCATCTAAAGCCCAAAAACACTTTGAAAAGACAAAATCCAAAGCGAGTACCAGCAGGCAACATGTAGCGGCGGCTAAACGCACGACTTGGCACCACTAGTAAGTTTGCACGTGCAACGTACGTCTACACCGTCATCAGACAATTATTAAAATAATAAGATTATATGTGCAATGGGTGTCTCGACTAATGCAAATATAAACATATTAGAAGCTCCTTAATGGTTGACACAAAGTTAAAATCAATATCTCACGTTTTTTGAATATCATTAGAAAACAAACATTTAGCAATCTCGTTCGGCTTTGTTGGGAATCATAAATCATAAGGTGCTAATAAATGGAGCAAAGAATCAATGTTGCAATAACATGCATCATGTATCTTCTGCAGCTTCTCGAATTCCATGTTCAAAAGTTTAAGGGTTCAAACAACTCACTGTATTAATGTGCACAAAAAAGGGAATGGTGTGTGCAGATTTAGTAGACAACATTACCGTTCTTTGTATGCCAATGTGCCACACTAACGGGAAGGAGTGAGGGATGGATGGCCCCAAGCACAGGTGGCGTACACAACATGCTTTCTGGCGAGATCCTGTCCTGGTTGTTGGATATTTATGTGGCTTTCAACATGGTTATTATTTATTTAACTCAATATGAAATTATTCATATTATTAATGTTTGTGACTGGGAATAAGTGATGCGGAATTTCACTCGAGGAAATAATACTCGAGTTGCCGAGGACGATTGTGATGGAATACAATAGAGGAATTAATAGGGATCGACTCTACTGGAATTTTATATGTACGTATGTATTTTCCCGGGACATCACGGGGTGGAAGAGCTGGGTTTGTTTTGCAGGATCGGCTCTGCAGGCTGTTGACCCACATGATTAAGATTGGAAGTTGATCTCACATACAATCTAACCATGGCACATGACTCACACATGTGTGCTAGGGACTATAGTATATTTAGACTCGGAAAACTGACATGTTTTATCGTGGTTGGTAACATTGTTCAGGAGTCATACGGATCTTTTCGGAAACAGGCGGGATATTAAAACACCTGGAAGTGGAGTCTATAAATAGGTTCCTACTCTCTAGGCTCAATATGCATTGTGAGCGGCACCACGGAAAAGACAGAAGAATTAGAGGGTAGACCGCATAGCTCACAATACCCAACACTGGTAGCTGCGGAGCCATGCATCTGAAGAGAGATTGGACAACGTTAGCTAGCTTGGCCACATTCCCTGGGCTACTGAAAGCAGCGGCTTCACATGGATCTTCTTGAAGGAAGAGACATGACCAGTTAGAGGTACGTCCTTGGATCCATCAGAAAGAGATTCACCAGAGACGATGCCCAGATGTCGCCGGCGGCAACGCACCTCTATTGCCTCCGTCGCCGCCCACCTCGCCCTCAAATTGCGTTCTAAACATGGGCAGCGGTAAACAAAAACATAAGAAATCGAGGGATGGAAAGCTGTTTAGGGAGACGTGAGAAGGTGGGAGGACGTACCACGAGTCCATGTCAGTCGACACATTCGAGAGCAAGGGGAGGGGTTGGGATGGGATCCGGGAGGAGGAGTCTCCACATGCCCTCGGCTACCGCCTGGTCCGCCGCGCCGACCAGCGTCGCCGAGGAGGAGTAGGAGGACGACGTGGGCACCGATGCGATCCGCTCCGCCCTGTCCCCGCCCCAGCCCCAGTCGGAGAAATCCATCGCCGCGGCGGTGGAGATCGAAGACGACTCCTCTGCGTTGTTTTGGTGTCTTGATAGCCGGCAGTTTCTTTTCTTTTTTGCGTGCGTGATTGCAGGACCTCCGCGGCGGCTCCGGGTGCTGGATTGGTTGCGTGATTGTAGGGGATGCGGATCTGGTAGTTACCATATTTCTTCGCTGGTGGAGGTGGAGTATGGTCAGTCGTTGAAAATTGCTAAGTGTACACCAGAGATTTATTAAATCAATGATGGCTGTTAGATTAAGATATGTGGGACTAATCGTATGGTGTTGATCGGTTCATGCGGTATCGTGGGCCTAATTGTTAGGTGCACGTATGAAAATTCTTGTTTGATTGTTTAATAGTAGTGTAGATGTATGGTCGTGTAAGACAATAAAGGCTCACAACAATAAGTGCCTAACATGCCAAGCACTATCTTTATCGAACTCATATTATGATTTTCTTCATACCAACAGGGAAACAAATTAGGTATGAAAAGCAAATTAAGTTTAAGTAGCATAAGTTTTTTAGCAATTTCTTTGACCTGTGTAATAGCTTGGTTGCTATTTCATGCCATGCACATGCACATGATGTATATTTGTATGCGTCATGAATCGGTCGTCGCACAAAAATAAACAATATTGTCATTCTTTCTTTAGAGGCACAATAACAACAAATTCTTCAAATAAAAAAATGTAGATTTATTAACTATATTACCAACCCAGTTCTAACTTGTCACCAAACAACATGGACTAAGGTTATGTAAAAAGACACCACAAGCTGCAAGATCAAAGTCTGAAATCTATAGGGAAAACTTGGGCTTCAAAGCACAAGTTTGTATGATTATTTGACCTATAAAAAGATAATTTGCAACATTTAGACTCTAGATATAAGCTTCAACTTCTGACTTAAGAGCACTTAATAACAAACTAAAAAGCCTAAGAGGCCGAACAATTGGCTGTGTGCATCGTAATGATGCAAAAGGACAAATATTTTATTCATGTAACATGAGGGTTCTGGCATAATTAAAGAAGCATAATCATGCAGCTTAAACGTTTCTTCAAATGATGTTGGTGCTGTGAAACATGAACAAATTCATCTATTTACACTATGCATGTCAGAGCCGCATTAGTCTAGTGGGGCGAAAATAAATAATCTGCATTTCCATACAAAACTGTCTATCTCTGAGTTCAAAAGGTTAAGAGTTCAAACAACTCACTATATTAATGTGCACAAAAAAGGGAATGGTGGGTGCAGATTTAGTAGACAACATTACCGTTCTTTGTATGCCAATGTGCCACACTAACGGGAAGGAGTGAGGGATGGATGGCCCCAAGCACCAGGAGGCGTACACAACATGCTTTCCGGCGTGATCCTGTCCTGGTTGTTGGATACTTATGTGGCTTTCAACATGGTTATTATTTATTTAACTCAATGTGGAATTATTCATATTATTAATGTTTGTGACTGGGAATAAGTGATGCGGAATTTCACTCGAGGAAATAATACTCGAGCTGCCGAGGACGACTGTGATGGAATACAATAGAGGAATTAATAGGGATCGACTCTACTGGAATTTTATATGTACGTATGTATTTTCTGGGACATCACAGGGTGGAAGAGCTGGGTTTGTTTTGCAGGATCGGCTCTGCAGGCTGTTGACCCACATGATTAAGATTGGAAGTTGATCTCACATACAATCTAACCATGGCACATGACTCACACATGTGTGCTAGGGACTATAGTATATTTAGACTCGAAAAACTGACATGTTTTATCGTGGTTGGTAACATTGTTCAGGAGTCACACGGATTTTTCCGGAAACAGGTGGAATATTAAAACACCTGGAAGTGGAGTCTATAAATAGGTCCCTACCCTCTAGACTCAATATGAGCGGCACCACGGAAAAGACAGAAGAATTAGAGGGTAGACCGCATAGCCCACAATTCCCAACACTGGTACCTGCGGAGCCATGCATCTGAAGAGAGATTGGACAACGTTAGCTAGCTTGGCCACATCCCCTGGGCTACTGAAAGCAGCGGCTTCACATGGATCTGCTTGAAGGGAGAGACATGACCAGTTAGAGGTACGTCCTTGGATCCATCAGAAAGAGATTCACCAGAGACGACGCCCAGATGTCGCCGGCGGCAACACACCTCTGTTGCCTCCGTCACCGCCCACCTCGCCCTCAAATTGCGTTCTAAACATGGGCAGCGGTAAACAAAAACATAAGAAATCAAGGGATGGAAAGCTGTTTAGGGAGACGTGAGAAGGTGGGAGGACGTACCACGAGTCCATGTCAGTCGACACGTTCGAGAGCAAGGGGAGGGGTTGGGATGGGATCCGGGAGGAGGAGTCTCCACATGCCCTCGGCTACCGCCTGGTCCGCCGCGCCGACCAGCGTCGCCGAGGAGGAGTAGGAGGACGACGTGGGGACCGATGCGAGCCGCTCCTCCCCGTCCCCGCCTCAGCCCCAGTCGGAGAAATCAATCGCCGCGGCGGTGGAGATCAAAGACGACTCCTCTGCGTTGTTTTGGTGTCTTGATAGCCGGCAGTTTCTTTTCTTTTTGCGTGCGTGATTGCAGGACCTCCGCGGCGGCTCCGGGTGCTGGATTGGTTGCGTGATTGTAGGGGACGCGGATCTGGTAGTTACCATATTTCTTCGCTGGTGAAGGTGGAGTATGGTCAGTCATTGAAAATTGCTAAGTATACACCAGAGATTTATTAAATCAATGATGGCTGTTAGATTAAGATATGTGGGACTAATCGTACGGTGTTGATCGGTTCATGCGGTATCGTGGGCCTAATTGTTAGGTGCATGTAAAAAAATTCTTGTTTGATTGTTTAATAGTAGTGTAGAAGTGTAGATGTAGATGTAGATTAATAGTAGTGTAGATGTAGAAAAATGATCCCTGAAAGTCCCCACAAGAGGTAACCGCCAGCAACTGACCAACTCCTTTGATGCAGCTCCGTGCATTCTAAGGCCCATGAATCGGTTCAAGCTTACGAGAACAATTTTTAGCCCACGGACTGGTTAGTGTAACTTCGAAATCACTAATTAAGGAGTAGTCGTTGCAAAGATTACTTTAATTTTCTTAGTTGCGACAAGTGACGCACATGCAGGGCGTCACTTGTCGCAACCTGGGAGTTTTTTCTTTTTTCGTAGATTCGTTTATTCAAAATATTTTATCTCTCAAACTGTGTGTCCAAATCTCGAACCGCTTTCACCGTTGGATTTCTCGCGTCGAGATCTTCAAAACTAAATCCTATGTTGATAGGTTTTGACAACTTTTTTTCATGAAAAAACCGGACGAAAAAACCGAACCAGGAGTACGGGTTTTTCCCTCTCCGAAAGAGACACGGCCGTACCTCTCACAAAATCACAACCGTGCCTCTCACGGAAAAAAGAGAAAACACGTTTTTTTTTTCGTTTTCGAGGAGGCACGACCGTGACTCTCGTGAAAGCACAACCGTGACTCTTCGGAAGCAAAACCGTGACTGACGCAAAAAAAAATAGAAAACACGTTTTTTCCTTTCCGAGAGGCATGGCCGTGACTCTCGCGAATGCACAACCATACTTCTCGCAGAAGCAAAACCGTGACTCTCGCGAAAGAAAAAACAGAAAGCACGTTTTTTTCGTTTCCGAAAGGCACGGCTGTGACTCCCACGAAAGCACACCTGTGCCTCTCGCGGAAGCAAAACCGTGACTCTCGCGAAAAAAAAAATAGTAAACACATTTTTTTTCATTTTTGAGAGGCACGGCCGTGACTCTCGTGAAAGCAAAACCGTGCCTTTCGCAGAAGCAAAACCGTGACTCTCATGAAAGGAAAAAAACACGTTTTTTCGCGTAAAATGATTTTTTAATTTTTTATATTGAAAAGCTAAGACCGATGGAAAACCGAAACGTCAAAAAAACCAGTATTTTTTTAAAAAACCGAAAACACGTGCGGGAAAAAAATCCGGAGAGAGTGCCCAGAGCACGACACGTGGCGAATGACTGAGAGCACGCCAAGTGGCGCTGGTCGTTGCGAGGCTCCCGAAGGAGTGGCCGTTAACTAGTTGCTCTCCTGTAATTCTCACGCTGGAAACACATTTGTGCAACGGGCTGGTAAGAGCCCAATTGCTAAATCTCGCCTATAGCGAGATCTACACCACGCTTGCCAACAGCGCATCACAATAAAGGAGCAAGATCACCTAAAAAAAGGAGCGAGAGGATGACCTATTTTTCTGACTGTGTCCGGAAGGTTTTCTTCCCCTTTTTACTACCGGTTTTATTAGTTTTCGGGATATTTTTCTTTGAATTACTTTTTTACTTATTTTACTATTTTTGCTTCTTTTCCATTTTTCTGTTTTCTTGTGTTTTCTTCTTCTTCTTCTTCTTCTTCTTCTTCTTCTTCCCATGTTTTAAAAATATATTGATATTCTTGACACACTCATTTTTAGATAGACGTTAACCATTTTCTAAATACACATTAAAAAATCTGCATACATGCTAAATACTTTTTAAAATATATGATGAACATTTCCTAAATACATGATGAACATTTTGCAAAGATAAGTTGAACTTTTTAAAATACACCGTGAACAATTTTTAAGTATGTTGAAAAATATTTAAGTTAAATACAAAACACCTATCCCGAGCACATGCAAGGGAACCGTAGACAAGCAAGTGAAATCTAATTCACGAAATAATTTGATCCATGGATGGTGAACATTTTTTAAATACACACTTACATTTTTTCAAATACAAACAAAAAATTCTAGATACATGGTAAACATTTTTTTAAATATGTTGAGCATATTTTAAGATATGCGTTTGATATTTTTCAACTACATGGTGAGCATTTGTAAAATATGATGTGAACATTTATTTAACACACCTTGATTTATTTTCAAAAAATGAATGAACACTTTTAAAAGTACACATTTTTAAATTAGTTTTTAAATACTTCGAGATATTTAGAGTGCATGATTGTTTTCTAAAGAAAGATCAAAACATTACCATATGTTTTATCAACATACGGTAAAAATAATCTCTACTATTTAAAAAGAACGTAAGGTTCCCATTTCACCTTTCTTTCCATCACCTTTCGTCCAACCTTCCATACATATGATAATCAATTATCTTAATTTACTTACCTTCTGAACCAATTTCACTTTAATTTACTTACCAAACTTCTAATCAAAATACAAGGTAATTCATGGGCAGAATTTGATGAATATTTGTTTACACAATTACACTATTATTGACAGATAAATCAAAAGCTAACATATTAGAATATTTATATCCGGTTGCAACGCATGGGCATTGTTCTAATAATAGAAAAATAATGAAAATAAGATCCTAGCAAAATCGCTGGCTATTTTGTCCCGGCCCAGGTTGGGTGTGCCGTGGATGACACGGTAAACGTGTCCTGGTTAAAGCACTACATTTGCGGGAAGGCCCACAAAGGATAAACATTTTTTTTCTATGTCTGCTCGCCCTTTTTTACTTTACTTGTTAACCTTCCATTTGCAAGAAAAACTGTAATATTTTCCTTTTTTGATGTTCATATTTTTTGACCAATGACAACGGTTTACACAGAGGATGTGTTTGTTTTATCAAGCGGTAACGGGGCTGGTAACAGTGGGATCCACCCAAAAGCAACAGGAATCCCTTTCTCCTCGTATAAGGAAATCTCGTCGTTTCACACTTCTTCAAATATCATCGGATTAGTCAACTCAAACGCTGAGAGATCGAGCTATATCAGGTCCAATAGCAAAATTGCTTGTTTTGCACATGTAAAGGTATCAAGTTCTATGCGTGTGTTTGGCTACGCAACTTTTTTTTGAGGGGATGCCCTTGGGCGGATTTTATTAAATTTCAAATCATAGTTACATCAGAAATAATATCAGAGATAATAAAGCTTGGCGGGTCACCATCCCAATTATGCGTATGTTTGGCTACGCAGCTTAATCAGACATTTAGAATGCGACACTTGTGCTTTGGGCAATTCTTCATATTACATGCATTGTTGGGGAACGTAGTAATTCCAAAATTTTCCTACGATCACGCAAGATCTAACTAGGAGATGCATAGCAATGAGAGGGGGAGAGTGTGTCCACGTACCCTCGTAGACCGAAAGCAAAAGTGTTTAGTAACGCGGTTGATGTAGTCGAACGTCTTTACGATCCAACCGATCCAAGTACTGAACATACGACACCTCCGTGTTCAGCACACATTCAGCAGGATGACGTCCCTCGAGCTCTTGATCTAGAAGAGGGTCGACGGAGAGTTCCGTCAGCATGATGACGTGGCGACGGTGATGATGAAGTTACTGGCGCAGGGTGAAACGTCTCCAATGTATCTATAATTTTTTTATTGTTCCATGCTATTATATTATCAATCTTAAATGTTTTATAATCATTTTATATTATTTTTTGGACCTAACCTATTGACATAGTGCCAAGTGCCAGTTCCTGTTTTTTCCATGATTTTTACATCGCAGAAAATCAATATCAAACGGAGTCCAAATGCCACGAAACTTTACGGGGAATTTTTATGGGCCAGAAGGAATACAACGGGCCCTGGCTGCGCCTGGGGGTGCCTCGAGGGGGGCACAACCCACCAGGGCGCGCCAGGAGGCCCAAGCGCGCCCTGGTGGGTTGTGCCCACCTCGGGTGCCCCCCGGGACCGCCTCTTTGCTCTATAAATACCCCAATATTTCAGAAACCCTAGAGGCATGGACGAAATATTCATCCAGTCGCCGCAGAGTCCAGAACCACCAGATCCAATCTAGACACCATCTCGGTTGGGGTTCACCACCTCCATTGGTGCCTCTCCGATGATGCTTGAGTAGTTCTTTGTAGACCTTCGGGTCCATAGTTAGTAGCTAGATGGCTTCATCTCTCTCTCTCTCTCTCTCTCTCTCTTGATTCTCAATACAATGGTATTTTGGAGATCCATATGATGTAACTCTTTTGCGGTGTGTTTGTTGGGATCGACGAACTTTGAGTTTATGACCAGATCTATCTTTTTATATCCATGAAAGTATTTGAGTTTCTTTGATCTCTTTTATGCATGATCTCTTATAGCTTCATATTTCTTCTCCGATATTTGGGTTTTGTTTGGCCAACTTGGTCTATTTATCTTGCAATGGGAAGATGTGCTTTGTAGTGGGTTCGATCTTACGGTGCTTGATCCCAGTGACAGAAAGGAAAACGACACGTATGTATCGTTGCTACTAAGGATAAAACGACGGGGTCTATCTCTACATAGATAGATCTTGTCTACATCATGTCATCGTTCTTATTGCATTACTCTGTTTCTCCATGAACTTAATACACTAGATGCATGTTGGATAGCGGTCGATGTGTGGAGTAATAGTAGTAGATGCAGGCAGGAGTCGGTCTACTAATCTTGGACGCGATGCCTATATAATGACCATTGCCTGGATATCGTCATGATTATTTGAAGGTCTATGAATTGCCCAACAGTAATTTTTTCACCCACCGTTTGTTATCTTTCTTGAGAGAAGCCACTAGTGAAACCTACGGCCCTCGGGTCTTTCTTCTCATATTATTTGCCTTTGCGATCTACTTTTATTTGCATTTATTTTCAGATCTATTAATCCAAAAAACCAAAAATACTTTGTCGCACTTTATTTTATTTGCGATCTATTTATCCAATCTATTACAACCTTTTTACCGTCACGCACCAATTTCTGGCACCGTTACCCGAAAGGGATTGACAACCCCTTTAACACGTCGGGTTGCGAGGAATTGTTATCTGTGTGCAGGGGTTGTTTACGTTGTGTTGCTTGGCTCTCCTACTGGTTCGATAACCTTGGTTTCATATCTGAGGGAAATACCTACCGTCGTTGTGCTGCATCATCCCTTCCTCTTTGGGGAAATACCGACATAGCTTCAAGCGACATCACAGGGCTTCGCCTAAGCACTACGACGATATGACAGAGGTGTTAAACTATGGAGAGGGGCACCACACACGGCTAAGAGATTGTATGTTGTGCCTTTGGGGTGCCCCCCGCCTCCGTATATAAAGAGGGGAGGAGGAGGTGGCCGGCCAAGGGGGGCGCTCCATTGGGGGGGGAGTCCTACTAGGACTCGGTTCCTAGTAGGATTCGCCCCATTTCCTTCCAACGGAGAGGGGAAAGGGGAAGGGGGAGAGAGGGAGAAGGATTCCCCTTTTCCAATTCGGATTGGGGAAAGGGGGCACGCCCCACCTCCTGTGGCCTGTCTCCTCTCCTCCACTATGGCCCATTAGGCCCAATAACTTTCCCGGGGGGTTCCGGTATCCTCCCGGTACTCCGAAAAATTCCCGAATTTTATCGGAACCATTCTTGTGTCCGTATATAACCTTCCAATATATCAATATTTACCTATCGATCATTTCGAGACTCCTTGTCATGTCCGTGATCTCATCCGGGAGTCCGAACAAACTTCGGTCACCAAAACACATAACTCATAATACAAATTGTCATCAAACGTTAAGCGTGCAGACCCTACGGGTTCGAGAACTATGTAGACATGACCGAGACACATCTCCGGTCAATAACCAATAGCGTAACCTGGATGCTCATATTGGCTCCTACATATTCTACGAAGATCTTTATTAGTCAAACCGCATAACAACATACGTTATTCCCTTTGTCATTGGTATGTTACTTGCCCGAGATTCGATCGTCGGTATCATCATACCTAGTTCAATCTCGTTACCGGCAAGTCTCTTTACTCGTTCCGTAATGCATCATCCCGCAACTAACTCATTAGTCACATTGCTTGCAAGGCTTATAGTGATGTGCATTACCGAAAGGGCCCAGAGATACCTCTCCGATACACAGAGTGACAAATCCTAATCTCGATCTATGCCAACTCAACAAACACCTTTGGAGACACCTATAGAGCATCTTTATAATCACCCAGTTACGTTGTGATGTTTGATAGCACAAAAGGTGTTCCTCCGGTATCCGGGAGTTGTATAATCTCATAGTCAGAGGAATATGTATAAGTCATGAAGAAATCAATAGCAATAAAACTAAACGATCATAATGCTAAGCTAATAGATGGGTCTTGTCCATCACATCATTCTCTAATGATGTGATCCCGTTCATCAAATGACAACACATGTCTATAGTCAGGAAACTTAACCATCTTTGATTAATGAGCTAGTCAAGTAGAGGCATACTGGGGACACTCTGTTTGTCTATGTATTCACACATGTACTAAGTTTCCGGTTAATACAATTCTAGCATGAATAATAAACACTTATCATGATATAAGGAAATATAAATAACAACTTTATTATTACCTCTAGGGCATATTTCCTTCAGTCTCCCACTTGCACTAGAGTCAATAATCTAGATTACATAGTAATGATTCTAACACCCATGGAGTCTTGGTGCTGATCATACTTTGCTCGTGAGAGAGGTTTAGTCAACGGGTCTGCAACATTCAGATCCGTATGTATTTTTGCAAATCTCTATGTCTCCCTCCTTGACTTGATCACGGATGGAATTGAAGCATCTCTTGATGTGTTTGGTTCTCTTGTGAAATCTGGATTCCTTCGCCAAGGCAATTGCTTCAGTATTGTCACAAAAGATTTTCATTGGTACCGATGGACTAGGTATTACACCTAGATCAAATATGAACTCCTTCATCCAGACTCCTTCATTTGCTGCTTCCCAAGAAGCTATGTACTCCGCTTCACACGTAGATCCCGCCACGACGCTCTGCTTGGAACTACACCAACTGAAAGCTCCACCATTCAATATAAATATGTATCCGGTTTGTGACTTAGAGTCATCCGAATCAGTGTCAAAGCTTGCATCGACATAACCATTTATGACAAGCTCTTTGTCACCTCCATAAACGAGAAACATATCCTTAGTCCTTTTCAGGTATTTCAGGATGTTCTTGACCGCTGTCCAGTGATCCACTCCTGGATTACTTTGGTACCTCCCCTGCTAAACTTATAGCAAGGCACACATCAGGTCTGGTACACAACATTGCATACATGATAGAACCTATGGCTGAGGCATAGGAATGACTTTCATTTTCTCTCTATCTTCTGCAGTGATCGGGCATTGAGTATGACTCAACTTCACACCTTGTATCACAGGCAAGAACCCTTTCTTTGACTGATCCATTTTGAACTTCTTCAAAACTTTATCAAGGTATGTGCTTTGTGAAACTCCAATTAAGCGTCTTGATCTATCTCTATAGATCTTGATGCCTAATATATAAGTAGCTTCACCGAGGTCTTTCATTGAAAAATTCTTATTCAAGTATCCTTTTATGCTATCCAGAAATTCTGTATTATTTCCAATCAACAATATGTCGTCTACATATAATATTAGAAATGCTACAGAGCTCCCACTCACTTTCTTGTAAATACAGACTTCTCCAAAAGTATGTATAAAACCATATGCTTTGATCACACTATCAAAGCGTATATTCCAACTCCGAGAGGCTTGCACCAGTACATAAATGGATCGATGGAGCTTGCACACTTTGGTAGCACCTTTTTGGATCGACAAAACCTTTTGGTTGCATCATATACAACTCTTCTTTAAGATATCCATTAAGGACATCCATTTGCCAAATTTCATAATCATAAAATGCGGCAATTCCTAACATGATTCGGATAGACTTAACCATCTCTACGGGTGAGAAGGTCTCATCGTAGTCAACTCCTTGAACTTGTCGAAAACCTTTCATGACAAGTCGAGCTTTGTAGACAGAAACATTACCGTCAGCGTCAGTCTTCTTCTTGAAGATTGATACATCTCCAACGTATCTATAATTTTTGATTGTTCCATGCTATTATATTATTTGTTTTGGATGATAACGGGCTTTATTTTACACATTTATATTATTTTTGGGACTAACCTATTAACCAGAGGCCCAGCCCAAATTGTTGTTTTTTTGCCTATTTCAGTGTTTCGCTGAAAAGGAATATCAAACGGAGTCCAAACGGAATGAAACCTTCGGGGGCGTGATTTTTGGAACAAACGTGATCCAGGGGACTTGGAGTGGACGTCAAGAAACAATCGAGGAGGCCACGAGGCAGGGGGCACGCCTACCCCCTGGGCACACCCTCCACCCTCGCGGGCCCCTCGTTGCTCCACCGACCTACTTCTTCCTCCTATATATATTGACATACCCCGAAAACATCCAGGAGCACAACGAAACCATATTTCCACTGCCGCAACCTTCTGTACCCAAGAGATCCCATCTTGGGGCCTTTTCTGGAGCTCCTCCGGAGGGGGCATTGATCATGGAGGGCCTCTACATCAACTCCATGGCTCCTCCGATGATGTGTGAGTAGTTTACCTCAGACCTTCGGGTCCATATCTAGTAGCTATATGGCTTCTTCTCTCTCTTTGGATCTCAATACAAAGTTCTCCTTGATTCTCTTGGAGATCTATTCGATGTAATCTTCTTTTGCGTTGTGTTTGTCGAGATCCGATGAATTGTGGGTTTATGATCAAGTTTATCTATGAACAATATTTGAATCTTCTCTGAATTCTTTTATGTATGATTGGTTATCTTTGCAAGTCTCTTTGAATTATCAGTTTGGTTTGGCCTACTAGATTGATCTTTCTTGCAATGGGAGAAGTGCTTAGCTTTGGGTTGAATCTTGCGGTGCTCGATCGCAGTGACAGAAAGGGAAACAACACATATTGTATTGTTGCCATCGAGGATAAAAAGATGGGGTTTATATCATATTGCATGAGTTTGTCCCTCTACATCATGTCATCTTGTCTAAGGCGTTACTCTGTTCTTATGAACTTAATACTCTAGATACATGCTGGATAGCGGTCGATGTGTGGAGTAATAGTAGTAGATGCAGGCAGGAGTCGGTCTACTTGTCACGGACGTGATGCCTATATACATGATCATACCTAGATATTCTCATAATTATTCGCTTTTATATCAATTGCTTGATAGTAATTTGTTCACCCACCGTAATACTTATGCTATCTTGAGAGAAGCCACTAGCGAAACCTATGGCCCCCGGGTCTATTCTTCCATCATACAAGTTTCCAATCTATTTTACTTTGCAATCTTTACTTTCAATCTATATCATAAAAATACCAAAAATATTTATCGTATTATTATTATCTCTATCAGATCTCACTCTTGCAAGTGGCCGTGAAGGGATTGACAACCCCTTTATCGCGTTGGTTGCGAGGTTCTTATTTGTTTGTGTAGGTACGAGGTGACTCGTGCGTGGTCTCCTACTGGATTGATACCTTGGTTCTCAAAAATTGAGGGAAATACTTATGCTGCTTTGCTGCATCACCCTTTTCTCTTCAAGGGAAAACCAACACAATGCTCAAGAGGTAGCAAGAAGGATTTCTGGCGCCGTTGCCAGGGAGATCTACGCCAAGTAAAGACATACCAAGTACCCATGACAACTCTTACCCTTCGCATTACATTATTTGCCATTTGCCTCTCGGTTTCCTCCCACCCACTTCACCCTTGCCGTTTTATTCGCCCTCTCTTTCCGTTCGCTTCTTTTTTGCTTGTCTCTTGTTGCTTGTTGCCCTTATGGCTTTACCAGAAGGTGTTGATCCTCACCTTAGAAGGTTGGAAGAAATTGAAAACAACGTTAGAAGTTTTATGTCCTTGCAGTTTGAGCATAATAATTTCTTTAGAAACGAGCTTAAAGAACAAAAAGGTTTTATCGGTTTCATGAATAAAGAGCTCGATGATATGTCTAAGGAATTTTATGGTTTGAAATCTCAGTTTGCTCATCTTGAAAAATTAATTTCCCAAATTTTTGATAAGCAGGCCACTTTAGTTAATAAGATGGCCGCTAAACCAGAAGAGTTAGATAATAAAGATGAAGATCTAAAAGTGATTGATGTGTCCCCTATTAAATCTTTGTTTTGCAATATGAATCTTGATAATGATGGGACTGGAGATGAGTCAACTTTAGTTAGAAGGTGTCCCAAAAATTCGGAGTTTTTAGATCTTGATGCAAAAATTGATAAAGGTGGGATTGGAGAGGTCAAAACTTCAGATATCAACGAACCCACTATCTTGGATTCAGGGAATTTAATTATGATAATTGCTTTTTGATAGATTGTATTTCCTTGTTGCAATCCGTGCTAAATTCTCCTCATGCTTATAGTCAAAATAAAGCTTTTACTAAACATATCGTTGATGCTTTGATGCAATCTTATGAAGAAAAACTTGACTTGGAAGTTTCTATCCCTAGAAAACTTTATGATGAGTGGGAACCTACTATTAAAATAAAAATTAAAGATCGTGAATGCGATGCTTTGTGTGATTTGGGTGCTAGTGTTTCCATGATCCCAAAAACTTTGTGTCATTTGCTAAGTTTCCGTGAATTTGATGATTGTTCTTTAAACTTGCACCTTGCGGATTCCACTATTAAGAAACCTATGGGAAAGATTAATGATGTTCTTATTGTTGCAAATATGAATTATGTGCCCGTGGATTTCATTGTTCTTGATATAGATTGCAATCCTTCATGTCCTATTATTCTTGGTAGACCTTTCCTTAGAACGATTGGTGCAATTATTGATATGAAGGAAGGGAATATTAGATTCCAATTTCCATTAAGGAAAGGCATGTAACACTTCCCTAGAAAGAAAATTAAATTACCTTATGAATCTATTATGAGAGCCACTTATGGATTGCCTACCAAAGATGGCAATACCTAGATCTATCTTCGCTTTTATGCCTAGCTAAGGGTGTTAAACGATAGCGCTTGTTGGGAGGCAACCCAAATTTATTTTTATTCCTTGCTTTTTTTCCTATTTAGTAATAGATAATTTATCTAGACTCTGTTTTGGTTGTGTTTTTTGTGTTTAATTATTGTTTGTGCCAAGTAGAACTGTTGGGAAGACTTGGGGAAAGTCTTTTTGATCTTGCTGTAAAAAACAGAAACTTTAGCGCTCACGAGAATTGCTGCCATTTTTTTATTGGAGAGTTCTATTTAGTTAATTATTTTTGCAGATGATTAATATATAAATTCCTCACGTCCAGAAATTTATTTTATAATTTTAGGGATTCCATAAGTTTGCGTTAGTTACAGATTACTACAGACTGTTCTGTTTTTGACAGATTTTGTTTTTCATGTGTTGTTTGCTTATTTTGATGAATCTATGGCTAGTAATGAAGTTTATAAACCATATAGAAGTTGGAATATAGTAGGTTTAACACCAATATAAATAAATAATGAGTTCATTACAGTACCTTGAAGTGGTGTTTTGTTTTATTTCGCTAACGGAGCTCACGAGATTTTATGTTAAGTTTTCTGTTGTGAAGTTTTCATGTTTTGGGTAAAGATTTGATGGATTATGGAACAAGGAGTGACAAGAACCTAAGCTTGGGGATGCCCAAGGCACCCCAAGGTAAAATCCAAGGACACCAAAAAGCCTAAGCTTGGGTATGCCCCGAAAGGCATCCCCTCTTTTGTCTTCGTTCATCGGTAACTTTACTTGGAGCTATATTTTTATTTGCCACATGATATGTGTTTTGCTTGGAGCGTCTTGTATGATTCGAGTCTTTGATTTTTAGTTTACCACAATCATCCTTGATGTACACACCTTTTGAGAGAGACACACATGAATTGGAATTTATTAGAATACTCTATGTGCTTCACTTATATCTTTTGAGCTATATAGTTTTTGCTCTAGTGCTTCACTTATATCTTTTAGAGCATGGTGGTGGTTTTATTTTATAGAAATAATTGATCTCTCATGCTTCACATATATTATTTTGAGAGTCCTTTATAACAACATGGCAATTTGCTTTTAGGCATAACAAAAACTTTCATGTAAGTGCATTGAATACTAAGAGAAGTTTGATACTTGGTGATAGTTTTGAGATATGGAGATAGTGATATCAAAGTTGTGCTAGTTGAGTAGTTGTGAATTTGAGAAATACTTGTGTTGAAGTTTGCAAGTCCCGTAGCATGCACATATGGTAAACATTATGTAACAAATTTGAAACATGAGGTGTTATTTGATTGTCTTCCTTATGAGTGGCGGTCGGGGACGAGCGATGGTCTTTCCTTACCAATCTATCCCCCTAGGAGCATGCGCGTAATACTTTGTTTTTGATGACTTGTAGATTTTTGCAATAAGTATGTGAGTTCTTTATGACTAATGTTGAGTCCATGGATTATACGCACTCTCACCCTTCCATGACTGCTAGCCTCTTCAGTACCGTGCATTGCCCTTTCTCACCTTGAGAGTTGGTGCAAACTTCGCCGATGCATCCAAACCCCGTGATACGATACGCTCTATCACACATAAACCTCCTTATATCTTCCTCAAAACAGCCACCATACCTACGTATTATGGCATTTCCATAGCCATTTCGAGATATATTGCCATGCAACTTTCCACCGTTCCATTTATTATGACACGCATCATCATTGTCATATTGCCTTGCATGATCATGTAGTGGACATCGTATTTGTGGCAAAGTCACCGTTCATAATTCTTCCATACATGTCACTCATGAGTCATTGCACATCCCGATACACCGCCGGAGGCATTCATATAGAGTCATATCTTGTTCTACTATCGAGTTGTAAATAAATAGAAGTGTGATGATCATCATTAATAGAGAATTGTCCCAAAAGAAAAAAAGGAAAAAAAGAGAAAGGCCAAACAAAAAAGGAAGCCCCTCCCCCCAAAAAGGGGGCAATGCTACTATCCTTTGCCACACTTGTGCTTCAAAGTAGCACCATGATATTTATGATAGAGAGTCTCTTGTTTTGTCATTTTCATATACTAGTGGGAATTTTTCATTATAGAACTTGGCTTGTATATTCCAACAATGGGACTCCTCAAGTGCCCTAGGTCTTCGTGAGCAAGCAAGTTGGATGCACACCCACTTAGTTTCTTTTGTTGAGCTTTCATACATTTATAGCTCTAGTGCATCCATTGCATGGCAATCCCTACTCCTTGCATTGACATCTATTGATGGGCATATCCCTGGCCCATTGATTAGCCGCGTCAATGTGAGACTTTCTCTTTTTTTTTCTCCACATAACCCCCTTCATTATATTCTATTCCACCCATAGTGCTATATCCATGGCTCACGCTCATGTATTGCGTGAAAGTTAAAAAAAATTGAGATTACTAAAGTATGAAACAATTGCTTGGCTTGTCATCGGGGTTGTGCATGATGAGAGCATTCTTGTGTGACGAAAATGGAGCATGACCAAACTATATGATTTTGTAGGGATGAACTTTCTTTGGCCATGTTATTTTGAGAAGACATGATTGCTTAGTTAGTATGCTTGAAGTATTATTATTTTTATGTCAATATTAAACTTTTATATTGAATCTTTCGGATATGAACATTCATGCCATAATAAAGAAAATTACATGGAAAGATATGTTAGGAAGCATTCCACATAAATTTTTTTGTTTTTATCATTTACCTACTCGAGGATGAGCAGGAATTAAGCTTGGGGATGCATGATATGCCTCCAATGTATCTATAATTTTTTATTGTTCCATGCTATTATATTATCTGTTTTGGATGATAACAGGCTTTATTTTACACTTCTATATTATTTTTGGGACTAACCTATTAACCGAAGGCCCATCCCAAATTGCTGTTTTTCTGCCTATTTCAGTGTTTCACAGAAAAGGAATATCAAACGGAGTCCAAACGGAATGAAACCTTCGGGAGCGTGATTTTTGGAACAAATGTGATCCGGGGGACTTGGAGTGGACGTCAAGAAATGCTACCTATTGAGCACTGCATTGGTTTTCCCTTGAAGAGGAAAGGGTGATGCAGCAAAGTAGCGTAAGTATTTCCCTCAGTTTTTGAGAACCAAGGTATTAATCTAGTAGGAGATCACGCTCAAGTCCCACGCACCTACACAAACAAATAAGAACCTCGCAACCAACGCGATAAAGGGGTTGTGAATCCCTTCACAGTCACTTACGAGAGTGAGATCTGATAGATATGATAAGATAATATTTTTGGTATTTTTATGATAAAGAGAAATAAAGATGCAAAGCAAAATAAATGGCAAAGGAAATAACTAAGTGTTGGAAGATAAATATGATGAAATATAGACCCATGGGCCATAGGTTTCACTAGTGGCTTCTCTCAAGAGCATAAGTATGACGGTGGGTAAACGAATTACTGTCGAGCAATTGATAGAATTGAGCATAGTTATGAGAATATATATGTATGATCATGTATATAGGCATCACGTCCATGACAAGTAGACCGACTCCTGCCTGCATCTACTACTATTACTCCACACATCGACCGCTATCCAGCATGCATTTAGAGTATTAAGTTCATAAGAACAGAGGAATGCTTTAAGGAAGATGACATGATGTAGAGGGATAAACTCATGCAATATGATATAAACCCCATCTTTTTATCCTCGATGGAAATAATACAATACATGTCGGTTCTCTTTCTGTCAGTGGGATCGAGCACCACCAGATTGAACCCAAAGCTAAGCACTTCTCCCATTGCAAGAAAGATCAATCTGATAGGCCAAACCAAACTGATAATTCAAAGAGACTTGCAAAGATAAACCAATCATACATAAAAGAATTTAGAGGAGAATCAAATATTGTTCATAGATAATCTGGATCATAAACGCACAATTCATCGGATCTCACAAACACACCGCAAAAGAAGATTACATCGAATAGATCTCCAAGAAGATCGAGGAGAACTTTGTATTGAGATCCAAAGAGAGAGAAGAAGCCATCTAGCTAATAACTATGGACCCATAGGTCTGAAGTAAACTACTCACACATCACCGGAGAGGCCATGGAGTTGATGTAGAGGCCCTCCGTGATCAATGCCCCCTCC
Organism: Triticum dicoccoides; assembly: GCF_002162155.2. Lineage (NCBI taxonomy): Eukaryota > Viridiplantae > Streptophyta > Magnoliopsida > Poales > Poaceae > Triticum > Triticum dicoccoides. The sequence continues at coordinate 133,044,082 of NC_041392.1, read as the reverse complement.
GGCGGAGCTCCGAAAAAGGCCCCAAGATGGGATCTCTCGGGTACAGAAGGTTGCGGTGGTGGAATTAGGTTTTCGTGGTGCTCCTGGATGTTTGGGGAGTACATGGATATATATAGGAGGAAGAAGTACATCGGTGGAGCAACGGAGGGCCCATGAGGGTGGAGGGTGCGCCCAGGGGGGTAGGCACGCCCCCTGCCTCGTGCCTTCCTCCCTTGTTTCTTGACAGCCACTCCAAGTCTCCTGGATCACGTTTGTTGAGAAAATCACGTTCCCAAAGGTTTCATTCCGTTTGGACTCCGTTTGATATTCCTTTTCTTCGAAATCCTAAAGTAGGAAAAAAACAACAATTTGGGTTGGGCCTCCGGTTAGTAGGTTAGTCCCAAAAATGATATAGAAGTGTAAAATAAAGCCCATTAACATCCAAAGTAGATGATATAATAGCATGGAAAAATCAAAAATTATAGATACGTTGGAGACGTATCAAGCATCCCCAAGCTTAATTCCTGCTCGTCCTCGAGTAGGTAAATGATAAAAGAAGAATTTTTGATGTGGAATGCTTTCTAACGTATTTCTCAATGTAATTTTTATTTATTGTAGCATGAATGTTCATATCCGAAAGATTCAAGATAAAAGTTTAATATTGACATAAAAGTAATAATACTTCAAGCATACTAACTAAGCAATTATGTCTTCTCAAAATAACATGGCCAAAGAAAGTTATCCCTACAAAATCATATAGTCTGGCTATGATCTATCTTCACCACACAAAATATTTAAATCATGCACAACCCCGATGACAAGCCAAGCAATTGTTTCATACTTTTGATGTTCTCAAACTTTTTCAATCTTCACGCAATATATGAGCGTGAGCCATGGATATAGCACTATGGTGGAATAGAATGGCGGTTGTGCGGAAGACAAAAAGGAGAAGATAGTCTCACATCAACTAGGCGTATCAACGGGCTATGGAGATGCCCATCAATAGATATCAATGTGAATGAGTAGGGATTGCCATGCAACAGATGAACTAGAGCTATAAGTATATGAAAGCTCAACAAAATAAACTAAGTGGGTGTGCATCCAACTTGCTTGCTCACGAAGACCTAGGGCATTTTGAGGAAGCCCATCGTTGGAATATACAAGCCAAGTTCTATAATGAAAAATTCCCACTAGTATATGAAAGTGATATCATAGGAGACTCTCTAGATGAATAACATGGTGCTACTTTGAAGCACAAGTGTGGAAAAAGGATAGTAGCATTGTCCCTTCTCTCTTTTTCTCTCATTTTTTTATTTGGGCCTTCTTTCTTTTCTTCTTCTTTTCGCCTCTTTTCTCTCTCTTTTTTTGTCCGGAGTCTCATCCCGCTTGTGGGGGAATCATAGTCTCCATCATCCTTTCCTCACTTGGGATGATGCTCTAATAATGATGATCATCACACTTTATTTACTTACAACTCAATACTTAGAACAAAATATGACTCTATGTGAATGCCTCCGATGGTGTACCGGGATGTGCAATGATGCATGAGTGACATGTATGAAAAATTATGAACGGTGGTTTTGCCACAAATACGATGTCAACTACATGATCATGCAAGCAATATGACAATGATGAAGCATGTCATAATAACGGAACGGTGGAAAGTTGCATGGCAATATATCTCGGAATGGCTATTGTTGGGGATATAGTTAACAGATAAAGACCCGCCCAGGAGGGGCCGGGTCAACCCCAATGGTGGATTACAAAAGAAGCCCAGTAATATTCAAGGCGATAGTTTATTAAGACTTGTAGAAGGCCTAAAGCCCAGAGACGGTTTAAGGCCCAATATTGTAAACCGCCATATGAAAAGAAAGACTTGTAAAGAAAGGCATGTAAAGAAGTCACCGAGCCGGACACGTTTATGAACCGGCCGGAACTCTATAGGCCGCCAGGCGTCAACCCATGTATATAAGGGGATGACCCGGCAGCGGCTTAGGGCAAGAAACAAGAGATCGATAACCAGGCCGATGAACTAGCCTCTTGGTGATCGAAACCCCAGCAATATCAACACAACTAGACGTAGGCTGTTACCTTTATCGTAAGGGGCCGAACTAGTATAAAACCTCTCGTGTCCTTTGTCCCGATTAACCCCTTTAAGATTCCTAGTTGCGATGGCCCTACGACTAAGTCCTTCTGCTAGGACATCTTCCGTGACAATTCCACGACAGTTGGCACCCACCGTGGGGCCAGCGCACGGTGGATTTGAGTTCTTGAAGGGCAACTTCGAAGGGCTCAAGGGATACGTTGTGGGCCGGATGACCAAGAGTCATCGCGGCAAGCTCTACATCGACTACGAAAGCTGGGGCCCCAAGGTCGGCTCAATAGAGTACGGGTACCGGGTCCCCTTCGGCGGGATTCATGTCTTCATTGGCCAGATCGATGAGTCGGGCCCTGAGCCGAACGCCTGCACCAACATCATCGAGACGGCTCAGCTCGCAAGGCCCGCCCGGGCCCGACCCGCCGTAAAGCGTGTGAGGGAGTCCTGGATTAGGGGGTGTTCGGGTAGCCGGACTATACCTTCAGCCGGACTCCTGGACTATGAAGATACAAGATTGAAGACTTCGTCCCATGTCCGGATGGGACTTTCCTTGGCGTGGAAGGCAAGCTTGGCGATGCGGATATTCAAGATCTCCTGCCATTGTAACCGACTCTATGTAACCCTAACCCTATCCGGTGTCTATATAAACCGGAGGGTTGTAGTCCGTAGGCAATCAACTCCATATACAACAATCATACCATAGGCTAGCTTCTAGGGTTTAGCCTCCTTGACTTGTGGTAGATCTACTCTTGTACTACCCATATCATCAATATTAATCAAGCAGGACGTAGGGTTTTACCTCCATCAAGAGGGCCCGAACCTAGGTAAAACATCGTGTTCCCTGCCTCCTGTTACCATCCGGCCTAGACGCACAGTTCGGGACCCACTACCCGAGATCCGCCGGTTTTGACACCGACATTGGTGCTTTCATTGAGAGTTCCTCTGCGTCGTCGCCTTTAGGCCCGATGGCTCCTTTGATCATCAACAACGATGCGGTGCAGGGTGAGACTTTGCTCCCCGGACAGATCTTCGTCTTCGGCGGCTTCGCTCTGCGGGCCAATTCGCTCGGCCACCTGGAGCAGATCGAAAGCTACGCCCCTGGCCATCAAGTCAGGTTTGGAAGCTTAAACTACACAGCTGACATCCGCGGAGACTTGATCTTCAACGGACTCGAGCCACGGCCAAGCGCGCCGCACTATCTCTAGAGGCATGATCTAGCTCTGCCCCCGGACAGTGTCCTGGAGGCCGCACACGCATCGGTTCCGACCCCTAACTCGAAGCCTATTGCGCCAATCGAGGATGAGCGGTTGGACGTCACCTCGGGGGCTGCGATCCCAAAAGCGATTGAGCCGAACGCTAGCCCCGCACTCTGCACGACCCGTGACTCCGAGGATCCGGACTCCTCCCTGGACTCCGAACCCCCCGCGCCCCTGCCAATCGAATCCGATTGGGCGCCGATAATGGAGTTCACCACCGCAGACATCTTTCAGCATTCGCCTTTTGGCGACATCCTGAATTCTCTTAAGTCTCTCTCTTTATCAGGAGAGCCCTGGCCGGACTACGGTCAGCGAGGGTGGGATACGGATGATGAGGAAATTCAAAGCCCACCCACCACCCACTTTGTAGCCACTGTCGACGATCTAACCGACATGCTTGACTTCAGCTCCGAAGACATCGACGGCATGGACGACGATGTAGGAGACGAACAAGAACCAGCACCTGTAGGGCGCTGGAAGGCCACCTCATCATATGACATATATATGGTGGATACTCCAAAAGATGGAGATGGCGATGGAACAGTGGGGGATGACGCCCCCAAGAAACAGCCAAAGCGCCGGCGTCAGCAGCGCTGCTCTAAATCCCGCCAAACCAAAAACGGTGATTCCGGCACGGGAGATAATACTACCCCGGATAGCGCCGAAGAACACCCACCTCAGCAAGATTCAGCACAGGAAGATGGAGAAGCCAGCCCTCATGAGAGAGAGGCAGACCGAGAGGTCGAGGATGATAACTATACGCCTCCCTCCGAAGACGAGGCAAGCCTCGATGACAACGAATTCGTCATACCATCAGACCCCGCCGAACAAGAGCGTTTTAAACGCAGGCTCTTAGCCACAGCAAGCAGCCTCAAGAAAAAGCAGCAACAACTTAGAGCTGCCTAAGATTTGCTAGCTGACAGATGGACTGAAGTCCTTGCGGCCGAAGAGTATGAACTCGAACGCCCCTCCAAGAGTTACCCGAAGCGCAGGCCGCTACCCCGATCAGAGGAGGAAGCACCTACATCACCAGCGCATGACATGGCAGACCGGCCACCTCGCGGCCGCGACAAAGAGGCCTCTCGGCCCTCCACCCAAGCCATGCCCCGACGCCGCTCAACTAAGGCACGGGAAAATGCGCCCGACCTACGAGACATACTGGAGGATAAGGCAAGACAAACAAGATCGATCTACAGATCGCGCAGGCGCCCTACGGCATGTGACAATGATCTTCACTCCGGATACAACAAATCCGGCCGGGCCGAACACAACAGACATAGCTCTTCCGAGCTGCGTCGTGATATAGCCCAGTACAGAGGCGCCGCACACCCGCTATGCTTCACGAATGAAGTAATGGTTCATAAAATCCCAGAGGGTTTCAAACCCGTAAACATCGAATCATACGATGGCACAACAGATCCGGCGGTATGGATCGAGGATTATCTCCTTCACATCCACATGGCATGCGGCGATGATCTACACGCCATCAAATACCTCCCGCTCAAACTTAAAGGACCGGCCCGGCATTGGCTTAACAGCTTGCCAGCAGACTCAATCGGTTCTTGGGAGGACCTGGAAGCCGCATTCCTCGACAACTTCCAGGGCACTTACGTGCGACCGCCAGATGCCGATGACTTAAGCCACATAATTCAGCAGCCAGAGGAATCGGCCAGACAATTCTGGACACGGTTCCTAACAAAGAAAAACCAGATAGTCGACTGTCCGGACGCAGAGGCCCTAGCAGCCTTCAAGCATAACATCCGCGACGAGTGGCTTACCCGGCACTTGGGACAGGAAAAGCCGAAGTCCATGGCAGCCCTCACGACACTCATGACCCGCTTTTGCGCGGGAGAAGACAGCTGGCTAGCTCGCAGTAACAACTTATCAAAGAACCCTGGTAATTTGGATACCAAGGACAAAAGTGGCAGGACACGTCGGAATAAGCAAAAACGCCGCGTTAACAGCGATAGCAATGAAGACACGGCAGTCAATGCCGGATTCAAAGGCTATAAATCTGGTCAGCGGAAAAAGCCATTCAAAAAGAATACTCAGGGCCCGTCCAGTTTGGACCGAATACTCGATCACTTGTGCCAGATACATGGCACCCCCGAAAGGCCAGCCAATCACACTAACAGGGATTGTTGGGTGTTCAAGCAGGCAGGCAAGTTAAGGGACGAAAACAGAGACAAGGGGCTGCACAGCGACGACGAGGAGCCCAAGCCGCCGAACAACAATGGACAGAAGGGCTTTCCCCCACAAGTGCGGATGGTGAACATGATATACGCAACCCACATTCCCAAGCGGGAGCGGAAGCGTGCGCTACGGGACGTATACGCGATGGAGCCAGTCGCCCAAAGTTCAACCCATGGTCCTCCTGCCCGATCACTTTTGATCGAAGGGACCATCCCACTAGCATCCGTCATGGCGGCTTCGCCGCATTGGTTCTCGACCCAATCATCGACGGATTTCATCTCACAAGAGTCCTCATGGACGGCGGCAGTAGCCTGAACCTGCTTTATCAAGATACAGTGCGGAAAATGGGCATAGATCCCTCAAGGATTAAGCCCACAAGAACGACCTTTAAAGGCGTTATACCAGGTGTAGAAGCCAACTGTACAGGCTCAGTAACACTTGACGTGGTCTTCGGATCCCCGGACAATTTCCGAAGCGAAGAGTTAATCTTCGATATAGTCCCGTTTCGCAGTGGCTATCACGCCCTGCTCGGACGAACTGCATTCACAAAGTTCAATGCGGTGCCGCACTACGCATATCTCAAGCTCAAGATGCCAGGCCCTCGAGGAGTAATTACGTTCAACGGAAACACCGAACGCTCCCTCCGTACGGAGGAGCATACGGCGGCTCTCGCAGCGGAGGTACAAAGTAGCCTTCTCAGGCAATTCTCCAGTCCGGCCATTAAAAAGCCAGACACTGCCAAGCGCGCCCGGAGTAACCCACAGCAGGACCGCCTGGCACACTCTGAGCAAGCGTAGCAATGCGGCCCCAACCCCAGCTTTCGCGACATAGTGAAACCAGTACCTCGCGTACATAACTATGCCCTTGAAATACCATGGTCACAGGGGAAGGGGCACAATAATGGCACGCTCAAAATACGGCCTAAAACATACTAGGGACTGCCGGATTCTTTTTTTTAATTTTTTCTTACTTTCAGGACTCCATACTTCGGACGACCTGTTCGGCAATTCGACTCCCGCACAAACGATGCAAGATCCAAGGAGGCAGACAAGCCATGCCGCATTATGGAACTCCCAGGTGGTCTCTGTTACGAGCGGTATACCTGTTTTAAATACAATTCCGCGGCCTGCCCCTAGTCAGGACATACTGAATAGTCCAATATCTTTTGCTTATCGCATTATTTGTATCGTTCGGCTTTGATAAATAGCCTCTCTATAAACAATGCTTAGCTTTTTGTCTATTTTTTTCATTATCCTCTTTTTACATATATGTTTATTAAATGACATGATTGCACCCGTACACCATGGTACGGCAAACACGCCAGGGGCTTCAGTACCCCTCATAATGGTGTGAGAAGTCCGTACACTTTCACAAGTGCGGCACCCCGAACTTATAGCACTATATGCATCGGCTCCGAATCATGATTTGGGTCAATAGTTGGGTTTGCCCGGCTCCTATGTTTTGGTGCCTTACGTTCCGCTCTATCGGCTAAGGTAGCACTAGGAGAACCACTACGATTGTGCCACGGTTGAGCTGGGTTAAGCACCTCAGTGGAGAAAGCTAAAACTGACTGTCATGATGAGGTGAGAGACCGGTCGCTGTTCGAGAGGTTTTTCGAGTCCCCAAAGATTTATGCCGCTTCGAGCGAGGAGCTGGCTTTGTCCGGCCAAGGCGTGGATAGCGCCCTGAACTCGGTCTTCCGAACTAGGGGCTTCGCCGAAATTTAAAATTATAGAGTTCTATGGCTAAGTGAGAGTGTTCAAGCATTATAGTCCGATTGCCTGGTTCGTTGTGCTGAGCGCCTCCCTCGAAGGACCCAACTATGGGAAAAAGAGCACTCAGGTTTATCCCAAACACCCCAGCACTAGTGGCATGGGGGCAGAAGCCGACGACTAGCCATCTCTCAATTTTTTGATAAACGGCCGCACAGAAAGTAATATTTTAAATTCAATAAGCATTGCTTAGCGCATATGAACAAGTTTTTAGCGCACGGGATAAACACGAGCGAGTTCATTCAAAAATCACATCCTTGGTACATTCATCCGCCACAAGGCGGGCACCGGCAAGAACATCCTTGTAGTAGTTCTCGGGCTTGCGATGCTCCTTCCCCGACGGCGGCCCGTCCTTCACAAGCTTCTCACCGTCCAGCTTACCCCAGTGCACCTTTGCACGGGCAAGGGCCCGACGGGCACCTTCGATACAGACGGAGCGCTTGATGACCTCGAGCCTCGGACAGGCCTCCACCAGCCGCCGCACCAGCCCGAAATAGCTCCCAGGCAGGGCCTCTCTGGGCCACAGCCGAACTATGAAGCCCTTCATGGCTTGTTCGGCCGCCTTGTGGAGCTCGACCAGCTGTTTCAGCTGGTCGCTCAAAGGCACAGGGTGTCCGGCCTCAGAATACTGAGACCAGAACACCTTCTCCGTCGAGCTGCCCTCTTCAGCTTGGTAGAATGCTGCGGCGTCGGATATGCTGCAGGGAAGATTTGCGAATGCCCCTGGAGAGCTCCGGATTCGGGTAAGTAACAAGTAGTTTACTTTTATATTTCTGCTTTGCATGAAGAATGCCTTACCCGCTGCTATCTTCCTCATCTCCTCCAACTCTTGGAGGGCCTTTTGGGCTTCGGCCTTGGCAGACTTGGCAGTCTCAAGGGCCTTCGCGAGCTCGGATGCTTGCGCCTTTGACTCAAGCTCCAAACTCTCATGTTTTTTCATGAGAGCCTGAAGCTCTTGCTGCACCTCGCCGACCTGAGCCCCAAGTCTGTCTCGCTCGGTGCGCTCTGCGACCGTTTTCTTTTCGGCCTCAGACAGCGCCTGCTTAAGGGTCGCCACCTCAGTCGTGGCCCCTACAATAAGCAGTACAATCCTGTTATTTTTTTTTGCAATCACGCCTTTTTATAGGCACTTTTTCTGTAAGGTATTTCTTACCTTCTTTTTCCTCGAGCTGCCGCTTGGCAAGGCCGAGCTCTTGCTCGGTCCACTCGAGGTCCTGCTTCAGGACACCCACCTCCGCAGTCAGTGCGGCGGTGGATAGCAGCGAAGCCTGCATACGCATATTGACTCTTTTTGTTAGACTCCTGTGAAATTTAATAGATCCTCTATTCGGCTTTTCTTTCCGAACGCCAAACAGAGCATCAGGGGCTACTGTCTATGCGGTAATATTTTTACATATTTTTACTTACCTCGAAGCCTGTTAGAAGGCTAGCGCAAGCTTTAGTCAGCCCGCTCTTGACGGACTGAACCTTCTGGATCACCGTACTCATAATAGTACGGTGCCCCTCGTCGATGGAGGCGCCGTCGGGCACCTCTAGCAGATTGTCCGGCACCTCCGGTTGGACGGAGGCCGCCGGCTCAGAAGGCTTGCTCCTCTTGGAAGGAGTTCGCCTACCGTGGTCTGGAACTGTGGAAGATTCCGGCGCGGTGTCCGGCACAAAGCCGGACTTGGAGCCCTTGGGGGCCTTATCCCCTTCACTCCTGGAGTCCGGGAGGTTGCCTTGAGGCTCCTCCGGGACCACCTCCTCCTGCCCCGGAGCTTGTCGCGACGCCACTTCGGCGTCGTCTGCAGTGCGGGGGGAGACAGCGGGCGGAACTGAGTTCACGTCCGATGAGTCTAGGGAGCCGCCCGACGATTCGTTGAATTCGGCCTGGGGCAGGCTGCATAATTACGTTCGACATTAGGGAAAGCTATGCAACAAAGGAACATCATGAGTTACTCTGATGTCCGAACTTACGATTTCGCCGGACGCTTGGCCCTGTTTGGCCACTCCTCTTCGCCCTCTTCGGCGTCGGGGAGTAGTCCGGCGGAGGGGTCTTCCTTTTCCTAGACCCCTCGGCCTCCCCCGTTGGGGCGGCCTTCCTCTTCTCTCCTCCCTCCGCTGGGGGGAGAGTTTTCTTCTTCCTCCTCCTCGTTTTCACAGGAAGAGGGCGTCTCGGACTCGTCGGATGACGAGTCCGACACCACCACGTTGCGGGCACTCTTTCGAGTCCTTGTGGTCTTCTTCTTCTTGGCCTTCTTCTCCGGCACCACATAAGGCACCGGAATCAGCAGCTTCACTAGTAGAGCTGGGGCTGGGTCTTCGGGCAGCGGAGCCGGGCAGTTAATCGGTCCGGATATCGCTCGCCAAGCCTGTCAAAGGTAAGGGAGTTTTGATCCCGCATAGAGTCAAACTATAAAAAAGCTTAACATCCTGTAAAAGGTGAAGATAGCTTACCTCGCTAGCGTGACGCTGCAAGCTGTATCCGCGGTCCTCGGAAGCGGATGCGGGAGCCTCGGCGCCCTTGAATAGCACCTTCCAGGCATCTTCGTACATCGTGTCGAAGAGCCTGCTAAGGGTTTGGTGCTGCGCCGGGTCGAACTCCCACAGATTAAAATCCCGTTGTTGGCACGGGAGGATCCGGCGGACGAGCATAACCTGGATTACATTAAAAAGCTGGATTGGCTTGTTCACCAGGGACTGGATGCATGTTTGCAATCCGGTCACCTCTTTTTCATCACCCCACGATAGGCCCGTCTCTTTCCAGGACATAAGCCGCGTGGGGGGTCCGGATCAGAACTCGGGGGCTGCGATCCATTTCGGATCGCGTGGCTCGGTGATGTAAAACCACCCGGATTGCCACCCCTTTAGGGTATCCACAAAAGAGCCCTCGAACCATAGGACGTTGGCCATCTTGCCCGCCATGGCACCTCCACACTCCGCCTGGCTGCCGCGCACCACCTTGGGCTTGACGTTGAAGGTCTTGAGCCAGAGGCCGAAATGAGGGCGGACGCGGAGGAAAGCCTCGCACACGACGATAAACGCCGAGATGTTGAGGATGAAGTTCGGGGCCATATCGTGGAAATCCAGGCCGTACTAGAACATGAGCCCCCGGACAAATGGGTGGAGTGGAAAACCCAGTCCGCGGAGGAAGTGGGGAAGAAATACTACCCTCTCATGGGGCCTTGGGGTGGGGAGAAGCTGCCCCTTTTCGGGAAGCCGGTGCGCGATGTCCTTTGACGGGTATCCGGCCTTCCTTAGCTTCTTGACTTGGCCCTCCGTAGCGGAGGAGACCATCCACTTGCCTCCCGCTCCGGACATTGCTGGAGAAGGTTGAGGTGGGAAGTGCGGGCTTGGGCGCTAGAGCTCGAGTGCGCAGGAGATGGATAGGCAAAGGAGGAAGAAGGCGTAGGTAAAAAGGTGGATCCTTATCCCCTTATATGGGCGGATGTGGTTGTGCGTCCCCACCAGCCTAGTAAAACTCGCTTGCCTCCCAAGCGCCATGATAAATGGCGCGGTTGGGTTACCCACGTCCGTATTGATGAGAATCCCGTAAAGGGGGTACACGATCTCTGCTTTGACAAGACGTGCCAAGGAAACCGCCTCGCAAAACATGCTGAGGTGGAAAGGTAAAAACGATTTGAGTGAAGGACTTGGCTGTAGTGTGATGACGCGCTGCGGAAGACGTCAGCAGATTTGATCTGTGTTTTTATCATTCTCTCTATGGCAATATGTGGAAGCTTATTTTGCAGATCCGGACACTACTCTTGGTGTTTACAATCTTCTATGAAGGACTTGGAGGAGGAACCCGCCTTGCAATGCCGAAGACAATTTGTGCGCCGGACTCGTCGTCATTGAAGCCTGGTTCAGGGGCTACTGAGGGAGTCCTGGATTAGGGGGTGTTTGGGTAGCCGGACTATACCTTCAGCCGGACTCCTGGACTATGAAGATACAAGATTGAAGACTTCGTCCCGTGTCCGGATGGGACTTTCCTTGGCGTGGAAGGCAAGCTTGGCGATGCGGATATTCAAGATCTCCTGCCATTGTAACCGACTCTATGTAACCCTAACCCTATCTGGTGTCTATATAAACCGGAGGGTTGTAGTCCGTAGGCAATCAACTCCATATACAACAATCATACCATAGGCTAGCTTCTAGGGTTTAGCCTCCTTGATCTCGTGGTAGATCTACTCTTGTACTACCCATATCATCAATATTAATCAAGCAGGACGTAGGGTTTTTACCTCCATCAAGAGGGCCCGAACCTGGGTAAAACATCGTGTTCCCTGCCTCCTGTTACCATCCGGCCTAGACGCACAGTTCGGGACCCACTACCCGAGATCCGCCGGTTTTGACACCGACAGCGTGCCTTCGTGGGTTGCAGCCATGGAGGTGAATACTCGGAAGGATTAGTGGATGGCTGTGAGACGGCCATCTGTTCTGACGCTACATCATCAACATGCGAGACGGATTCCTTGTACCAACTACAAGACGACATGCTCGGGGGCTGTTCCGATGGCAGCAGTATTCCGGACCCCTGCGAGCCGCCGAATTGAGCCGGGGTCTTCATGGCTGGCACTCAACCCGGGAAGAACTCCACAGCTGCAGCAGCAGCAGCCACCGGGTCGGTAGCGGCCGGGTCAGGAGATCCCGTGCACCCGTCGGCTCAGATGCTAATGGTCCTCATGGACAAGTTGATGGTTCTGTTGACTGCTATGGTAGAGCCGGCGGATAAGGCCCGGCATGACCCGGAGGTGGCATAGGTACAAGAAGAGATGGCACAGGCGAAGGAAAATTTAGCAGCGGAAGAGGTCAGGATGGCCGCGGAGCGGGCGGCATTGGACGTTCGTGCTCAGCAACTTCAAGCGGAGACTTTCCAGCTCTCGGTGGATCTGAATGCGTCAAACGAGGTGATGATAAGAAGGCACCAGAAAACTCAGTCACGTCTGCCTCTGACGTTCGATCCTAGGAACCTTTTTCACACACCCGGGGCCAGTCAGAGTAACCCGCTGGAGCCAAACCGGATCCCAACACCCGGTGCGCCCGTTCAGCCGCGGGCTGCGGAACCACCTCGTATGAATACCGCTCTGCCTCATTATACACCAATACCACCGGGTCTTTTTCCAATCCTCTGGAGAATCTCATCACTGCGTCAGCTCGTTTGGCGGCTCTCCCAATGGAAGGCGACTCCTCGACAGCAATCGAAACACGATGGGTGAGAGAACTTCTTCAGACAGCTATGGCGGAGCAGGATGCGTACTCTTACAGTCGAGACATAATCCATTCAACCCCTCGTCCGAGTCGGAGCCCGAGCTATAGCAGGCATATGGACTCGGCTTATATGTTGAGTAATGCTCAACGCCGTAACCAGCCGTGCAGGCATGAGCCGGAGCAGGCTGGAGCCCCTCACTTAGCAGATCAGGAGAGGATCCGACAAGAAGTTGAGTGGGCGGTTCAACTGGCAGCTGGGCAGGCGGCTCATCCAACTTTTCCGGCTTATCCAGCAACCTCTGTTGAGGCAGGAGTAGCCACAAGAACAGGAGGTGTTCCTTGCCTGGCGCCGGCTATACGTAATGAGCGTTTACCAAAGGACTTCAAGGGGCCTCGTAAGGTGCCTAATTACACGGCCGACTTACAGCCTGGGGCCTAGATTGAAATTTATGAGATGGCGATGGAGCTGTTGGAAGTCAGTGATGCGGCAATGGCCAAGTACTTCACTATGATGTTAGATGGAATGGCTCGCACTTGGTTGAAAGGATTGCCCCCCAATCCATCGACTCATGGGCGGAGTTAAAGGCCCGGTTCATTCAGAACTTCAAAGACACATGCAAACAACCTATGTCAATCGTGGACCTGACTAATTGTAAGCAAGAGGAAGGTGAGTCCACGACCCATTGGGTGCGCTGGGTTAAAGAAATAATACATTCATCTGATAATATGGATGCCGGCTCGGCAGTCTTAATGTTGGAGAAAAATTGCCGTTTTGAACCTCTGAAGCAGAAGCTGGGGCGGCTCAAGCGTGACTGCAATGACATGGGCCAGTTGATGGCAGCTTTGGTCAAGTATGCTGATTCTGACAGTACCAAGGATCCTGTGTCTGATGAATAAAAAACAGGGAAGGGAAAGAAGAACGGCAATGGCAAAGGTCAACAGCATAACCCGGTGAATCAAGGAGGTAATAAACGTAAGGCTGACGAATTTGTGGCTAACACCAATGCGCAGGGCAACAACCAACGACGTAAGGGTAGGCAACCCCCTCGGTCAGGCGGGTCAGGTCCCACCCTCGAACAACTATTGAATGAACCTTGTCCGAGACACGGCACCCGGGAGAAGCCAGCCACCCATCTGTGTAAGGACTATACAATCATGAAAGTGTTTAAAAACTCCAACACGTTTGATGGTAGCCACGGACCTGGCGGCGGTTCGGGAGGAGGCGACTTTCAAGGCCTGGGCGCCGGGTCAGGCGATGGCAGTTTTCACGGCCAGGGCCATCCAGGTAACTAGGGTGGCTATAATTAGCAACCCGGCCAAAATAAGCAGCAATCTGGATATCAGAGTCACCTGAAACAGTTGAATAGTGGGCAGTACCATGTATTTACCACTAGATTATGCAAGAGGGTCCATAAGCTTCATAAGAGGGTTGTCAATGCCATTGAGCCAACAGTTCTGCGTTATTTGAGGTGGTTAGAACAGCCAATTGTGTGGAGCAGAGAAGATCATCCTTCCCGGGTTGATAATTCGGGTCAGTTGGCCTTGGTGGTGGCACCTCAAGTTGGTGGATACAAGTTCACTAAGGTGCTCATGGACGAAGGCAGTAGCATTAACATCCTCTATTATGAGACGTTTCGTCGGATGGGGTTGACTGATAAGAGTCTTAAACAATCCAACACTATTTTTCATGGTGTTGTCCCTGGTAAGTCGGCATACCCCATTGGTAAGATTGGACTGGAAGTAGCCTTTGGGGATGAATATGATTCCAGGGCTGAGAAGTTAACTTTTGAAGTGGTTAAGATCAAAAGCACATATCATGCTCTGTTTGGACGGCCGGCTTACGCCAAGTTCATGGCTCGGCTGTGTTACGTGTATCTGCAGCTCAAGATGCCGGGTTATAAAGGCACCATCATAGTACATGGAAGCCGGAAAATAGCCTTGGAATGTGAAGAAGGTGATGCCGCTTATGCTGAGTCTGTTTGTGCGACAGAGGAGTTGAAGTTTTATAAAGATAATGTTGACCCGACAGACATGACGTCTTTGAAGAAGCCAACTACGGAGCATGAATCGGTGTTGAAATTCAAGTCAGCTGATGACACCAAGATGGTTGATTTTGTGCCTGGTGGCTCATCCAAACAGTTCATCATCAGTGCCAACTTGGATCCAAAATAGGAAAGCACGCTCATCGAGTTCATTTGTGAGAACCGGGACATCTTTGCATGGAAACCTTCTGACATGACGGGTGTCCCGAGAGAACTCGCTGCACACACTCTTAATATTGATCTGAAGTTTAAGCCGGTCCGGAAATTCCTTCGACGGATCAATGAGGAAAGGCGCAAGGCCATTGGATAAGAGGTGGTCCGGCTCTTGGCGGCCGGGTTTATTGTTGAAGTTTTTCACCCAGAATGGTTGGCTAACCCAGTGCTTGTACTCAAGAAGAATGGCACTTAGCGTATGTGTGTAGATTACACCGATTTGAACAAGGCTTGTCCAGTTGATCCTTTTGCTGTCCCTCGTATTGATCAGATCATTGATGCTACGACGGGTTGTGAGCGTTTGAGCTTTTTGGATGCTTACTCAGGTTATCATCAGATCAAAATGGCGGTTAAGGACCAGGAGAAAACAACTTTCATCACTCCGTTTGGAGCCTTCTGCTATGTGTCTATGCCTTTTGGGCTTAAAAGTGCCCAGGCAACTTATCAACGGTGTGTGCAGAATTGCCTTCACAATCAGATTGGGCGTAATGTTCATGCTTATGTGGATGATATAGTGGTAAAATCCAGTGAGGGAGAGACCTTGATAACAGATCTGAAGGAGACCTTTGACAACCTCCGGGTCTACAAGATGATGCTTAACCCGGCCAAGTGTGTCTTCGGAGTCCCAGCTGGTAAGCTCTTGGGTTTTTTAGTGTCTAACAGAGGTATTGAAGCTAACCCAGAGAAAATTAAGGCAATCACCTCCCTAGCTAAACCGGCGTGCATCAATGACGTTCATTGGCGGGCCGCGTCGCTGCTTTGAGCCGATTCATAAGCCGGCTAGGGGCGAAGGCGATGCCTTTGTATCAGACGATGAAGAAGACAGATGACTTTGTTTGGAGTGATGCTGCAAACTCTGCTTTTGAGGATCTGAAGAAACAGCTGGCGGAGCCACCGGTTCTTGCCGCTCCGGTTGAGAAAGAGCCGTTATTGTTATATGTAGCTGCTAACTCACATGATGTTAGTGTGGCTATTGTGGTGGAGCGCAAGGAGGCTGGAAAGGAACATCCGGTCCAACGACCGGTTTATTACGTCAGTGAGGTACTGATTGAATCTAAACAAAGATATCCACATTGGCAGAAGCTCGTGTACGTGGTGTTCATGGCAAGCTGGAAGCTCAAACATTACTTTTAGGGTCACCCAATCACGGTGGTTAGCTCTGCTCCTTTAGGAGACATCATTCAAAATAGAGAAGCCACAGGACGAGTCGCCAAGTGGGCTATTGAACTTGGGTCTCATGGTCTAAAGTATATGCCACAGACTGCGATCAAATCTCAAGCACTGGTGGACTTCATTAATGACTGTACAGAGTTGCAGATGCCAGAAGAGAAACCAGACAACACATATTGGACAATTCATTTTGATGGGTCCAGACAGTTGGAGGGCTCGGGGGCTGGAGTTGTGTTAACTTCCCCTCGAGGTGACAAATTTTGTTATGTGTTGCGATTGATGTTTCCTTGTACTAACAACACAGCAGAATATGAAGCCTTGCTCCATGGTCTTCGAATGGCCAAAGAGATGAGATTGAGCCGGGTCCGGTGTCTTGGTGATTCAGATTTGGTGGCTCAACAGGTGTCAGGCAAGTGGGACTCTATGGACCCTATCATGGCGGTTTATCGCCGTGAAGTTGACACTGTTGCAGGACATTTTAAAGGTTATCAGGTGGAACACATAGACCGTAAGAAGAACGAAGCGGCGGATGCTCTAAGCCGGCTAGGGTCTCAGCGTAAGCCGGTGCCACCTAATACCTTTTTGGATATTTTGCATAACCCGTCTGTTAAGTCACCTACAGAGGAAGATTTAGCTATTCCTGACCCAGAGGCACAGTTGGTGGCGGCTCTTCACGTCATTCCAGATTGGACAGTCCCGTTCTTGGCTTACATGACCCGGGGAGAGTTGCCAGAGGATGAGACCCTGGCCCGACAGATAACCCGGCGGTCCAAGTCAATGACGATTTATGACAGAGAGTTATACCATCGCAGCGTATCTGGAGCGTTTCAGCGGTGTGTTTCTCCTGAAGAAGGCCAAGAAATACTTCATGAGATCCATGAAGGGGATTGTGGTCATCACGCCTGGTCAAAGTCTCTTGTGGCCAAAGCTTTTCATCATGGTTTTTACTGGTTGACGGCTCACGCTGATGCAGAAGATCTGGTCACTAGGTGTGATGGATGTCAAAAATTTGCACGACGAGCGCATGTGCCGGCTCAAGAGTTGCGGATGATTCCAATCACTTGGTCATTTGCAGTCTGGGGACTTGACATGGTTGGGCCTTTCAAAAGGTCCAAGGATAAAAATACACAACTTTTAGTAGCAGTCAGCAAATTCACAAAATGGGTTGAGGCAGAGCCGGTGAGTAAGTGTGATGCAGCCACGGCGGTTCAGTTCATGAAAAAAGTGATCTTTCGTTTTGGTTTTCCACACAGTATTATCACGGACAATGGCACTAATTTGTCCAAAGGGGCTATGGAGGAGTTTTGTCAACACGAGCATATCCGGCTAGATGTGTCCTCCGTAGCTCACCCTCAATCCAATGGTCAGGCTGAGAGAGCAAATCAGGAAATCTTAAAAGGTATTAAGCCCCGGCTTATGGTTCCCTTACTGAGGACGTCGGGTTGTTGGGTCGAGGAGTTGCCCTCGGTGCTTTGGAGCATCAACACCACCCCTAACAGGTCTACAGGTTATACACCTTTCTTCATGGTTTATGGGGCGGAAGCAGTGTTGCCCAGTGACATCCGTCATGACTCGCCTCACGTGGCGGCTTACATTGAAGCTAATAACGAACAATCCTGACAGGATGCACTTGATTTATTAGATGAGGAGAGAGATTTGGCGGCGGCTCGATCAACAATTTATCAGCAAGATTTGCACCGTTATCACAGCCGCCGAGTTAAGTCCAGGACCTTTCAAGAAGGTGACCTGGTGCTCCGGCTCATTCAGGATCTATCAGATGCACACAAGTTATCCCCGCCTTGGGAAGGACCCTTTGTGGTCAGCAATAACTTAAACAACGGGTCATATTACCTCATTGACGTTCGAGAGCACAAAGACTCACGTAAGTCGGAGGAGGAGACCCGCCGGCCGTGGAACATTGCTCAACTTCGGCCATACTACACCTGAGCCACCGGCTCTCATCATGTACATACTTTGACGTTGTATATACTATGATAAGTAATAAAGCAGGGCTTCTGTCCCTTTCCTTTTTCAGAATTACATATCTTTTCTCTTTTTTACTATTTAAAATGACTATTAAGGAGCTGATCATATCTGAATCAAGTCTAACCTTTTTTGGTCCGGCTTATGATCGTATTCGAATCTAGCTGTAAACCTCATGGTCACTTGGGGGCTTCCTGTTCAAACATAGGTCGTATTCGAAACAAAGAGAACATAGCTATCATAACCCTCTTGATCGAATCAAAGCCAAACTCACCAGGGGGCTTCTTGATCGTATCTGAATCATAGCTTAACCTCTCTTGGGTCTGACTTGGATCGTATTTGAATCAGGGTCGTTAAAAACTTCTCAAGATCATCTGGGGGCTTCCTGTTCAAACGTAGGTCGTATTCCAACCAAAGAGAGCATAGCTGTCGGTACCCTCTTGACCGACGCAATGCCAAAGCCACTAGGGGCTATATGATCGTATTCGAATCTTAGCTTAACCCCTTTGGTCCGGTTTACTGATCGTATTTGAATCAGAAACCCCCAACCTTTAGTTACAAGATTGTTTATATTGTTTGCCGCCTCTTATTTGTCTCATTGGCTTTTTATTGTCTCAATTTTAACAATCAGCAAGGTCTTTTCGCCGGCTTGACTATTTTGACAATAAACCACCAACGCATGATAATTATCAGGCATTCAGAAGCATTGACTTCTCAAAAGGGCTGGATCGACAACCTCATCACCCAGGTCATGTAAACCGGCAATCCAGAGGTAAAAAAATAGGTATGACTGTTAATCATGAACATTTGTTTTCTGCGTTAATCAAAGGTTGTTTCAACATTGTTTATTTTCGAATCTATTTCTGTTCTTTCTATTATGATAAACCATTGGTTATATACCGGTTGTTCTGACCCGTTCGGTACTAAACCGCCAAGCCAGTTTCTTCCTTTTTTTATAGGAACAGAGCTGAAATATTACAGAAATAACTATAAATGTTACGCATATATTGACATCAAGAGGCAAGGAGTCACACACAGTGTCTTATGCACGATGGCATAGGCAAAGTATGCGGTTGTTTTAAACTAAACCTATTACAAAGCTCTAAAAGAGCCCATGAAGATGGTCTTCACTCTCCCCTCGCTGGTTCACCTCCTTCTGCGGATTGGAAGTTGGGTTTTGACCAGTCAAAACCGTTCATGGTAATGAATTCTGCCTCTTCATCAATCAGGCCAGCCAGATCAACTTCCGGAGCAAATGTATGTTCACGAACCGGCGGGATTAGATCTGTCACCTTGTACGAGGGAGTTTCCATCTTCTTATTCTCCGAGTCAAAACCCGGCTGATATTTGTCAATGTTGGTTTCATCTCCAAGAATCGTAGCCTGAGGTCGAACTCCTCTCACACAAGCAATGAAATCATCTTGCTCAAATGGTGATCCGTCTTCCTTCACGGTAGGGTACCCCCTGGCTACATCCGCCGGGTCTAGGTCTGGCACCCAGGCTTTGGAGCGGCTCAGGGTAGTCAAAGCCCCGGCTCTGGCACATGATCGTTTGACTTCTTGGAACCTGGCGGGTAAGATTGACAGTCTTTTCAAGACATCACTAAACCGGTTGGGTCCTTGTTTGGTAGGAGAGATAGCAGCAAGTGCCCGTTGCGCGCCAATGTACAACTGTTCCACTAAGGTATGGACCGCCTTTAGTTTAGTCACGTTATCTTGGCTCAGATTCTTGCTCGCGGGCCTGCACATATTTTGTAAAACAAAGGGTCAGCTAGCGGTTTATATTTCAGATCAAAAGAAGGTATAAAAGATCAGTACAGACGGCTTACCAAATATGGCGGAAACCATTTGAGACACCCAGTTCTTTAAGCCGGTCAGCTCTGTAGTAACCTCCTCAAAAGCTGGTTCAGCTTTTTCGGCGCGTTGTGTCAGCAGTGTCTTCTCTTCAGCCCAGGTTTTCTTCTTGGCAGTCAAGCTGGTTTTCAATTTCTTCGTCTCAGTAAGACTCAATTGAAGTTTAGAGTTGGCAGATTTGATTTCTGCCTCCTGATCTGCCAGCCGGGTCTTGGCGTCAGTTAATTGCGAGCCCAATTCAGACAGGGTGTTCTACAAAACACACACAGGTGTGTCAAGGCTTAAATTAAAGTTCAAGAGTCAAGATTCAAGTCTCAAGTACTCTGCACTGCAAAACCACTTGACACTTGGGGGCTAATGTATGCCAAAACAATTTCTTATGACTCTAATATATTTCAAGTCCCAAGTACCTTACAAAGTAACAGCACTTGGCACTTGGGGGCTAATGCATGATGTTCAGAAAGTCTCTCAAGATTAAGCCGGATTACAATATTTGATTGGGTTCGGTCCAAGACAGTGATAAAATTAAATGTACCGGCTCATTTATGGTCAAGTGAACCGGCCCTTGGGGACTACAGGTGAAGTTTGTTCTATTTGATTGGACTTCAGAAAAATCTAAAGGTAAAAGCTTTAACCTATATCATAAGTCTGTAGATTATTCAGGTTTTATCATAATCTAAAGACTTGGGGGCTGGCAAAATATAAGTAAGCTGGAAGAGCATACCTCATACTTCAGCTGCAACTGCTTGACCATTTCAGTTTCCGTTTCACGGCTGGAGTGCACATGGCTGAGATAGCCGGACAATATGTCAATTGTGTTCAGATGGTTATAATGAGAAATATCAAAGCGCAGTTCCTGTCTTTCCAAGGCCTCTTGTTTAGCGGTGTGATGAGCCAACACGGTGGGATTCCCCATCTCAACAAAGCGGCTTCCAGTTATCAGAATGTCCGGGGCAGACGGTGTTGGCAGGTTGGCCGAGCTGGATGGTCCGATAGTAGAAGGGTTAACGGTGGTATCGTCAGCTGACGGCTCAGGAGGATTTAATTCAGCATCGGCAGCCGGGTCTTCTGGTGCTTCAGTTTGAGGGGGAGAAGGTGGCATGGCCGGTTCAGGTGCAAGGACTGACGAATCTTCCGCCGGCCTAGCCACGTTGGCCTTCTTCGACTTGGCTTGGCCACTAAGAAAGATGTTATAAAACAGTTAATATAAAGAGGCAGTATGAAAGACACGGAGGAAAGATGAATCCTTCCTTACCCAGGGGTAGTCTTAAAGGCCGGGAGTTGAGTCTGAGATGAGTCGCCAGAAGAGCGAGACACCTCCTGTAAAGATAAAATAAGATTAGTAATACAAGGGAATAGATTCATGAATGAAAGCTGAAGAGGAATATAAAAGAGACCTCATGTTGACGTTTTTGAGGAGTTTGTTGTACAACAGAAGGCGGCTCATCATCATTCGGGCTTGACGATGGCTCCCGTGTTGCTGCTTTTTCAAAAGAAAATGAGGGTCCAAATAAGCCAAAGGGTGCGAAAACCTTACTTTCCGGGTTACTAGTCGAAGTTTCTGTCTTGGCAAATGGTCTGAGTCGAAGGAAATGATTACCTCTTCTTCCCCGGCCTGATTGGCCCCGTGTCGTCCTGGCAATAATCAGTGTCAATAAGGTTGTTAAAAAGCTGGCCAAGGGAATCAAGGGCTACCTCCAACTCAGAATCGTCGAGCTTCATCAGGTCCTCGGCTGTGCTCTTCTTCTTCTTGGACCTCCGGGTCGTCTTCTTGGCGGTTATGGCGGCGGCTTTAGCCTTCTTGGCGGCTTCATGATCATATTTGGCTTTCCAGACGTCAGATTTGGCCTGTAAACAAGTAAACAAGGTAAAAGGCCGTGCAGGTATTTGAAACTATTGAGAAAAATAGAAAGAGAAAAAGGTCAGGGGGTTCTTACCTCAGGCGCCGGGTTAAGTTTGCAGAAGGGGTTTAACCCGACTTTACTGCAATCTTCATGTTTGTCATTCACCAGAAGAGTTGACATTGAAACAATATCTTCTTCAGTAAGTTGAGCAGAGCTGTGACGAAGAGAGTCATTTGGGCCCCCAGCATACTCATACATCAATTTGGATCGACGGCTTAGAGGGATGACCCACCATGAGATCCAGCAACAAGTCAAATCAACCCCGGTTAAGTCGTTCCCCAATAAGGCTTTAATCCTTTTAATTGGTGGAATGGGTTTCTTGCGTTCAACAGCAGTGAGCTTATCAGGGAGTACAAACTTGGAATCAAGACGTTCCACGCGATAACCTGGCAGTGGTTTCTCATTGGCTGGAGAAATATCTTGACAATAAAACCATGTCTGGTTCCAGTCTTTGGGATGACTCAGCAAGACTATAAGGGGAAAGACGGCGCCCTGTCGGCGTTGAATTGAGATGCCTCCAAGTTCCAAGCTAGGACCGTTGGTGCACTCGTTTTGATGGTTCAGATAAAAATACTCTCTAAAGAGCTCCACAGTCGGTTCTTCTTGAAGATATACCTCACAGAGAACTTGGAAATTGCAGATATTGGATATGGAATTGGGCCCGAGATCTTGAGGGTGAAGTTTGAAAAAAATGGAGGACATCTTTGAAGAACTTTGAGCCGGTGAAGTTCGGCTAAGTGTTGAGACAAACAAGTTTCCTAATTGCGTGATATTATTCCAGATCAAAAAGGCTATTCAAAATGGAAGAAATTCTAGACCTAAAAGTTTAGCGCAGATGAGTTTGTGAGTCCTAAATCAGGTCTTTGTACTAGGAAAGGGATCTACTAGTATCAAGAGTAGGCGCAAAACAACTATCGCACAAGCATATATCTCTTTTTGGATCCAGAGGAGGCTGCAGTGGAAGGACTACGAAGAACTGCGATAAACTATGAAGGAGAACACTTACAACCACAGATTTGTTACGGATGTCGTCGTCGTTTCTCTGGACTGATTCCGGTCGATGCAGCGGCCAAAGTCGACGAAGGCGAGGTGCTCTGCGATGGCGGTAGAGCTCGAGCGGCGGTAGGGTTGTGAGAGGAAGAAGACGAAGAGAGAGAGAAGAATGAGGAAGACCGCCACATGCCTATTTATAAGGGATAAGCAGACAGGCATGCACGAAAATCGAGGAAGACCCGAATACTGGTTATCCAACTACACAGACGCCTCGATTCTCGGAAGACATTAAAAGGAAAGATCCGTTGAGGATGACGTCAGAACAGTCTTTTTGTGTTTTCTGAAGATGACGTCATGGCGGGTTACAGAGTTTTCTAAAAGAGAGGAAAATGGTTTTATTTTAAGTATTGAAGATTGACAAAGAACAAAGTTCAAGGCCAACCTGGGGCCTAATGTTGGGGATATAGTTAATAGATAAAGACCCGCCTAGGAGGGGCCGGGTCAACCCCAATGGAGGATTACAAAAGAAGCCCAGTAATATTCAAGGCAATAGTTTATTAAGACTTGTAGAAGGCCTAAAGCTCAGAGACGGTTTAAGGCCCAATATTGTAAACCGCCATATGAAAAGAAAGACTTGTAAAGAAAGGCATGTAAAGAAGTCACCGAGCCGGACACATTTATGAACCGGCCGAAACTCTGTAGGCCGCTAGGCGTCAACCCATGTATATAAGGTGACGACCTGGTGGTGGCTTAGGGCAAGAAACAAGAGATCGATAACCAAGCCGATGAACTAGCCTCTTGGTGATCGAAACCCCAGCAATATCAACACAACTAGACGTAGGATGTTACCTTCATCGTAAGGGGCCGAACTAGTATAGAACCTCTCATGTCCTTTGTCCCGATTAACCCCTTTAAGCTTCCTAGTTGCGATGGCCCTACGACTAAGTCCTTCTGCTAGGACATCTGCCGTGACAATTCCACGACAGCTATGGAAATGCCATAATAGGTAGGTATGGTGGCTATTTTGGGGAAGGTATATGGTGGGTTTATGGTACCGGCGAAAGTTCCGTGATACTAGAGAGGCTAGAAATGGTGGAAGGGTGAGAGTGCATATAGTCCATGGACTCAACATTAGTCATAAATAACTCACATAATTATTGCCAAAAATTATTAGTTATCGAAACAAAGTATTACGCGCATGCTCCTAGGGGGATAGATTGGTAGGAAAAGACCATCGCTCGTCCCCGACCGTCACACATAAGGAAGACAATCAATAAATAAATCATGCTCCGACTTCATCACATAACGGCTCACCATACATGCATGCTACGGGAATCAAAAACTTCAACACAAGTATTTCTCAAATTCACAACTACTCAACTAGCATGACTCTAATATCACCATCTCCATATCTCAAAACAATTATCAAGTATCAAACTTCTCATAGTATTCAATGCACTTATATGAAAGTTTTTATTATTGCCATGTTGTTCTAAAGTACTCTCAAAATAATATAAGTGAAGCATGAGAGAACAATTATTTCTATAAAATAAATCCACCACCGTGCTCTAAAAGATATAAGTGAAGCACTAGAGCAAAAACTATATAGTTCAAAAGATATAAGTGAAGCACATAGAGTATTCTAATAAATTTCAAATCATGTGAGTCTCAATCAAAAGGTGTGTACATCAAGGATGATTGTGGTGAACTAAAAAGCAAAGACTCAAATCATACAAGACGCTCCAAGCAAAACACATATCATGTGGTGAATAAAAATATAGCTCCAAGTAAAGTTACCGATAGACGAAGACGAAAGAGGGGATGCCTTCCGGGGCATCCCCAAGCTTAGGCTTTTTGGTGTTCTTGAATTTTACCTTGGGGTGCCATGGGAATCCCCAATATTACGCTGTTGCCACTCTTTGTTCCATAATCCATCAAATCTTTACCCAAAACTTGAAAACTTCACAACACAAAACTCAAAATATAAAATCTCGCGAGCTCCGTTAGCGAAAGAAAACAAAACACCACTTCAAGGTACTGTAATGAACTCATTCTTTATTATATTGGTGTTAAACCTACTGTATTCCAACTTCTATATGGTTTATAAACTCTTTTACTAGCGATAGATTCATCAAAATAAGCAAACAACACACGAAAAACAGAATCTGTCAAAAACAGAACAGTCTGTAATAATCTGTAGCTAACGCAAGTTCTGGAACCCCAAAATTCTAAAATAAATTGCTGGACGTGAGGAATTTATCAATTAATCATCTGCAAAAATAATTAACTAAATACCACCTTCCAAATAAAAATGGCAGCAATTTTTGTGAGTGCTAAAGTTTCTGTTTTCTACAGCAAGATTAAAAAGACTTTCCCCAAGTCTTCCCAACGGTTCTACTTGGCCCAAACACTAATTAAACACAAAAACACAACCAAAATAGAGGCTATATAAATTATTTATTACTAAACAGGAGAAAAAGCAAGGAATAAAAATAAAATTGGGTTGCCTCCCAACAAGCGCTATCGTTTAACGCCCCTAGCTAGGCATAAAAGCGAAGATAGATCTAGGTATTATCATCTTTGGTAGGCAATTCATAAGTGGCTCTCATAATAGTTTCATATGGTAATTTAATTTTCTTTCTAGGGAAGTGTTCCATGCCTTTCCTTAATTGAAATTGGAATCTAATATTCCCTTCCTTCATATCAATAATTGCACCAATCGTTCTAAGGAAAGGTCTACCAAGAATAATAGGACATGAAGGATTGCAATCTATATCAAGAACAATGAAATCAACAGGCACATAGTTCCTATTTGCAAAAATAAGAACATCATTAATTCTTCCCATAGTTTTTTTAATAGTGGAATCCGCAAGGTGCAACTTTAAAGAACAATCATCAAAATCACGGAAACCTAGCAAATCACACAAATTTTTTAGAATCGTGGAAACACTAGCGCCCAAATCACACAAATCATAACACACATGATCTTTAATTCTAATTCTTATTGTAGGTTCCCACTCATCATAAAGTTTTCTAGGGATAGAAACTTCCAACTCAAGTTTTTCTTCATAAGATTGCATCAAAGCATCAATGATATGCTTAGTAAAAGCTTTATTTTGACTATAAGCATTAGGAGAATTTAGCACGGATTGTAACAAGGAAATACAATCTATCAAAGATAAATTATCATAATTAAATCCCTTGAAATCCAACATAGTGGATTCACTGATATTTAAAGTTTTGACCTCTTCAATCGCACTTTTAACAATTTTTGCATCAAGATCTAAAAACTCCGAATTTTTGGAACGCCTTCTAGGTAAAGGTGGATCATCTTCAGTCTCATCATTATCAAGATTCATATTGCAAAACAAAGATTTAATAGGAGACACATCAATAACTTTTAGATCTTCATCTTTATTATCATGAAAACTAGAAGAACACACTTTTATAAAGCAATATTTCTTAGCATGCATCTTGGTGGTTCTTTCTTTGCACTCATCAATGGAAATTCTCATGGATTTGAGAGACTCATTGATATCATGCTTAGGTGGAACAGATCTAAGTTTCAAAGAATCAACATCAAGAGAAATTCTATCAACGTTCCTAGCCAACTCATCAATCTTAAGCAATTTTTCTTCAATCAAAGCACTGAAACTCTTTTGCAAAGTAATAAATTCTTTAATACTAGATTCAAAATAAGAGGGCATCTTATTATAATTTCCATAAGAGTTGTTGTAGGAATTACCATAATTATTAGGGGAATTACTAGGAAACGGCCTAGAATTAAAATTACCTCTATACGCGTTATTACCAAAATTGTTCCTACCAACAAAATTCACATCCATAGATTCATTATTATTCTCAATCAAAGTAGACAAATGCATATCATTAGGATCAGTAGGAGCACTCTTATTAGCAAACAATTTCATAAGTTCACCCATCTTTCCACTCAAAACATTAATCTCTTCAATTGCATGCACTTTTTTATTAGTTGATCTTTCGGTGTGCCATTGAGAATAATTAACCATAATATTATCTAGGAGTTTAGTAGCTTCTCCTAAAGTGATTTCCATAAAAGTGCCTCCCGCGGCCGAATCTAAAAGATTTCTAGAAGCAAAATTCAATCCGGCATAAAAGTTTTGTATAATCATCCAAAGATTCAAACCATGTGTAGGGCAATTATGCATCATTAATTTCATCCTCTCGCAAGATTGTGCAACATGTTCATGACCAGGTTGCTTAAAATTCATAATATCGTTTCTAAGAGAGATGATCTTAGCGGGAGGAAAATAATTAGAGATAAAAGCATCTTTGCAGTTATTCCATGAATCAATACTATTTTTAGGCAAAGAAGAAAACCAAGCTTTAGCATGATCTCTAAGCGAAAACGGAAATAGTTTAACTTTAACAATATCATTATCCACATCTTTCTTCTTTTGCATATCACACAAATCAACAAAGCTATTCAGATGGGTAGCGGCATCTTCACTAGGAAGGCCGGCGAATTGATCTTTCATGACAAGATTCAACAAAGCAGCATTAATTTCACAAGATTCAGCATCGGTAAGAGGAGCAATCGAAGTGCTAAGAAAATCATTGTTGTTGGTATTGGCAAAGCCACACAATTTAATATTATCTTGAGCCATCGTGACAAGCAAGCAATCCAACACACAAGAAAACAAGAAATAGGCAAAAGAGGCAAATAGGGAAAGAGAAGGGGAACGGAGAGAGAGAGGGCGAATAAAAAGGCAAGGGTGAAGTGGGGGAGAGGAAAATGAGAGGCAGATGGCAAATAATTGTGACGCCCCAAGACTGGAGCTTCAGATGCCTTCCATGTTTCCGAGTGTTGTCGGGTGATTCATTTTGGTTCGTTGCATCATGTGCATTGCATCATGTCATCATGTCATAAGTCTTTTGCATCTCAACTAAATAATTTGTGTGGATCTTCGATCCATTTAAATTGAGGGAAGAGTGCCTTCTCTTTATAACTTTATCCTCCTAATATTTAGGGAGCTATATTAAATATTCCAATAATTTAGATTCACCCATATACACACTTGCAAATATCCCAATGTCGTTGTTATCTTAATTCTTGGTCTCCAACATTGCCATATAATCTTTCATCATATTTCGGAGCTCCACCAAAAAATCGAACATTTTTGGACACCTCTTTTTCCTAGCCCTTGTTCAAACCATTTGAATTAAATTCAAATGACTTTGAATTAAATCTTTGTAATCATGCCTCTCCTATTTTTCTTGAAACCTGCGCATTTTTGCGAGTCCGTGAAAATTATCCCCATGCCCAGATTCCATCCCTAACTTCTCTTTCTTTTCTTTCTCTTTTTCTGTTTTGTTTTTAAATGGAAAAAAGAGAATTTAGAGAAAGAGAGAGAGAGGAGGGAAGTCAGCCCAGCTGGGCCTCCCAGCCATCTGCGCCTAGGCCCATTTGGCCCAAGGCCATCCCGCCGCTCCAGCCCATCCTAACCCTAGGCTCGATCCCACATCTCCCTCTCCCTCTCGATCCCTCCCTCGCGCCGCCAGGAGAGGACGCATGTGCCCGATTCCCTCTGCCCGATCCCATCTCCCTCTCCTCGATCGCCCTCTCGATTCCCAGGGCCGCCTCCACTTCCCTCGTTCGTCTCCTCCCTCGCCCTCTCCCTCATCCCTTGCGCAGCCTTCCCCCATCTTCATCGATCCCCACTCCTCCTTTTCCTCCACCTCGCGCCCCAGAGGAGCCCCTCTGCCTCGCCCTTGCTCCTCCACGCGCCGGCGACCATGCCCCTGCCGTCCCCGCGCCCTGCTGCCTCCTGGAGTGTCACGCCGTCGCCGTTCGTCTTCAACCGCGGGAGCGCAGTCCTCCTCCAACTCCGTCCCCTGGCTGCCTCTGTCTGCATCGAGCAGCAGTAGCTCGTCGCCCAGCGACATGGCACCCGCGCCCTCAAGCTCCTTCACCGACGCCTCAAGCCACCGCCGGCTTCCCGTACCGCTGTCAGGAACGGGTTTGCCGTCTGCCCAACTCCGGCCCCTCCTGCTGCAGTCTCGCACGCAGCCCTCGTTGACCTTTGAGGCTTCGATCCCCTGCCCGATGCCAAGATCGCAGCTCCATGTATCCGTGGGCGCCAAGCTCTCTTTCGGGGACCTCCTCAAGACCAGGAACGCCCAAGGACGCCTCCGTGGAATCCGCCAAGTTCTACTACCGATGAACGCTTTGGAATCGCCAAGACCTACAAGTCCACCAAGACCTCGACCACAGTACATGTACGACTACAACGTGAACGAGTACCACGACGACCCTCGGAGTCCTCGGATCCGTCAAGTTCCACTATGAGATGTACAACTACCGTCGACCTCGAAGACCTCGGATTCACCAAGTCCCCACGACGACAAGTGTGACCCTTCGGATGCGCCAAGTTCATCTACACAAAAACGCCTAATGTCGGCAAGACCCGCAAGTCGGACCCCGAACGATCGACGTCTCGTGGACCGTGTACAACTACCGTTGCCCTGAAGACGTTAGAGTCATCAAGTACCTCTCCGAACGAACGTGAACGACTACCGTCACAAGAACGGGACCAGAAAGTCCGAAGACCCCAAGTACCACGACACCGATGACATGAACGTCTACGGAAACTCATGCAACGATAAACATGTACCACCACCGTCGCCAAGATCGCGAGAACCTCTACCATCGACCCTAGAGTGTGCGAGAACAACTACTTCCACTACCGCTGTCGCGAGAACGCCTACTTCCTCTACTTTGCACCGAACGAGAACTGTCCCGCTTGCACGCTTTGAAGGTATAACCTCGAGACGACGTCCGTGAATGAATGCTTGCGATGTTTGAGATGCTCATTGAGGGTGTCCTGGATTAGGGGGTCTCCGGACAGCCGGACTATATCCTTTGGACGGACTGTTGGACTATGAAGATACATGATTGAAGACTTCGTCCAGTGTCTGAATGGGACTCTACTTGGCGTGGAAGGCAAGCTAGGCAATACGGATATGTATATCTCCTCCTTTGTAACCGACCTTGTGTAACCCTAGCCCCCTCTGGTGTCTATATAAACCGGAGGGTTTTAGTCCGTAGGACAACATACAATTATACCATAGGCTAGCTTCTAGGGTTTAGCCTCTCCGATCTTGTGGTAGATCTACTCTTGTACTACCCATATCATAAATATTAATCAAGCAGGACGTAGGGTTTTACCTCCATCAAGAGGGCCCGAACCTGGGTAAAACATCGTGTCCCCAGCCTCCTGTTACCATCCGCCTAGACGCACAGTTCGGTACCCCCTACCTGAGATCCGCCGGTTTTGACACTGACATTGGTGCTTTCATTGAGAGTTCCTCTGTGTCGTCATCATCAGGCTTGATGGCTCCTTCGATCATCGTCAGCGATGCAGTTCAGGGTGAGGCTTTTCTCCCCGGACAGATTTTTGTATTCGGCGGCTTTGCACTGCGGGCCAATTCGCTTGGCCATCTGGAGCAGATTGAAAGCTACGCCCCTGGCCATCAGGTCAGGTTTGGAAGCTTAAACTACACGGCCGATATCCGCGAAGACTTGATCTTCAATGCATTCGAGCCCCTGCCGAGTGCGCCGCACTGTCACGATGGGCATGATTTAGCTCTGCCGCCGAACAGTGTCCTGGAGGCCGCACCCGCATCCGCTCCGACCTTTAATTCGGAGCCAACTGCGCCGACCGAGGGCGGGTGGCTAGACCCCGCCGCGGAGGCTGCAGCCTCAACGGCAATCGAGTTGAACACCAACCTTTTCCTTCGCGAGGCCCGTGACTCCACATTGCCGGACTCTCCTCCGAACTCTGAACCATCCGCGCCCCTGCCAATCGAATCCGATTGGGCGCCGATCATGGGGTTCACTGCCGCGGATATCTTTCAGCACTCGCCCTTCGGCGACATACTGAATTCACTAAGGTCTCTCTCCTTGTCAGGAGAGTCCTGGCCGGATTATGACCGGCAGGATTGGGATGCGTACGACGAAGAAATTCGACGCCCACCCACCACCCACTTCATAGCCACTGTCGATGACTTGACCGACATGCTCGACTTCGACTCCGAAGATATCGACGGTATGGACGACGATGCAGGAGACGAACAGGAACCAGCGCCTATAGGGCACTGGAAAGCCACCTCGTCATATGATATATATGGTGGACACACCCAAAGAGGGCAATGGCGACGAGACAGCGGAGAATGACCCCTCCAAGAAGCAACCCAAGCGACGACGTCAGCGGCGCCGCTCTAGGTCCCGCCAAAGCAAAAACGGTGATACCGGCACATGAGATAATAACACTCCGGATAGTGCCGAAGATGGCAACAATCCCCTCCAGCATGATTTAGGGAAGGAAGATGGAGAAGCCAGCCCTCTAGAAGGAGCGGCAGATGGAGAGGCGGAGGATGATAATTACATGCCTCCCTCCGAAGACGAGGCAAGCCTCGACAATGACGAATTCATCGTGCTAGAGGATCCCGTCGAACAAGAGCGCTTCAAGCGCCGGCTTATAACCATGGCAAATAGCCTTTAGAAAAAGCAGCAGCAGCTTCAAGCTGATCAAGATCTGCTAGCTGATAGATGGACTCAAGTCCTGGCAGCCGAGGAATATAAACTCGAACGCCCCTCCAAGAGTTACCCAAAATGCAGGTTGCTACCCCGACTGGAGGAAGAAGCGTATGACGCGATTGACCAGCCACCTCGTGGCCACGACAGAGAGGCATTCCAGCCAAAAGCTCAGCCTGCACCCCGATGCCATTCAAATAAAAAGGCATGGGGAAATACGCTAGACCTACGAGACGTATTGGAGGACAAAGAAAAACACGCAAGATCGATCTACGGATCGCGGGGGCGCGCCACTACGCGAGACGATAATCATCACGCCGGATACAGTAAAAGTAAATCCGGCCGGGCCGAGCACAGCGAGCAAGACTCATTGGAGCTGCATCGCGATATAGCCTAGTACAGAGGCGCTGCACACCCCTTATGCTTCACAGATGAAGTAATGGATCATCAAATCCCAGAGGGTTTCAAACCCGTAAATATAGAATCATACGACGACACAACAGATCCTGCGGTATGGATCGAGGATTTCCTCCTGCATATCCACATGGCACGCGGTGATGATCTACACGCCATTAAATACCTCCCACTCAAACTCAAAGGACCAGCTCGGCATTGGCTCAATTGCGTGCCAGCAGAGTCCATTGGCTGTTGGGAAGATCTGGAAGCCGCATTCCTCGACAACTTTCAGGGCACTTATGTGCGACCACCAGATGCCGATGACTTGAGCCACATAATTCAGCAGCCAGAGGAATCAGCCAGGCAATTCTACACACGGTTCCTAACAAAGAAAAATCAAATCGTCGACTGTCCGGATGCAGAGGCCCTAGCAGCTTTCAAGCACAACATCCGCGACGAGTGGCTAGCCTAGCACCTTGGTCAAGAAAAGCCGAAATCTATGGCAGCCCTCACAACACTCATGACCCACTTTTATGCGGGAGAAGACAGCTGGCTGGCTCGCAGTAATAACATATCAAAGAACCATGGTACTTCGGATACCAAGGACGGCAATAGTAGGTCACGTCGCAACAAACATAAGCGCCGCATTAACAGCGATAATACTGAGGATACGGCAGTCAATGCTGGATTCAGAGGCTCTAAACCCGGTCAGCGGCAAAAGCAATTCAAACAAAGCACTCCGGGCCCGTCCAGTTTGGACCGTATACTCGATCGCTCGTGTCAAATACACGGCACCCCAGACAAGCCAGCCAACCACACCAACAGGGATTGCTGGGTGTTCAAGCAGGCCAGCACGTTAATTGCCGAAAAAAAAGATAAGGGGCCACATAGCGATGACGAGGAAGAGCCCCGGCAGCCGAACACCGGAGGACAGAAGAGGTTCCCCCCACAAGTGCGGATGGTGAACATGATATATGCAACCCACATCCCCAAGAGGGAGCGGAAGCGTGCGCTCAGGGACGTGTATGCGTTGGAGCCAGTCGCCCCAAAGTTCAACCCATGGTCCTCCTGTCCGATCACCTTCGATCGCAGGGACCACCCACTAGTATCCGTCATGGCGGATTTTTCGCACTGGTCCTAGACCCAATCATTGACGGATTTCACCTCACTCGAGTCCTTATGGATGGCGGCAGCAGCCTGAACCTGCTTTATCAGGACACAGTGTGAAAAATGGGTATAGACCCCTCAAGGATCAAACCCACTAAAACGACCTTTAAAGGCGTCATACCAGGTGTAGAGGCCCATTGCACAGGCTCAGTCACACTAGAACTGGTCTTCAGATCCCCGGATAACTTCCGAAGCGAAGAGTTAATCTTCGATATAGTCCCGTTCTGCAGTGGTTATCATGCACTGCTCGGGTAAACCGCATTTGCGAGATTCAATGCAGTACCGCATTATGCATACCTCAAGCTCAAGATGCCAGGACCTCGGGGGGTCATTACAGTTAATGGAAACACAGAGCGCTCTCTCCGAACGGAGGAGCACACTGTGGCCCTCGTAGCGGAAGCGCAAAGCAGCCTCTTAAGGCAATCCACTAGTTCGGCGTTTAAGGACCCGGACACCTTCAAGCGCGCCCGGAGTAATCGGCAACAGGACCGCCTGGCACGTTCCGAGCTCGCATAGCAATGTGGCCCCCACCCCGGTCCCAGCCAAACGGCGAAATCCATGCCACGCGTACATAATTACGCATTAAAAATACCATGGGCACAGGCGGGGAGGGGGGCACGACTGCGGCACGCTCCAAGACACGTCTTATACCGCACTAGGGGCTTCCCGCTTTGTTATTTTTCTATTTTAGGACTTTAATCTCTGGAAACCCTGTCCGGCAGTATGATTGTCGAACACATGATGCAGCAACCAAGGAGGCAGAAAGCTACGTCACACCACGGAACTCCCAGGTGGATTACGATAACGAGTGAAATATTTTCTTTAATATTATTCCTCAGCTTTCCCTTGGAAGGGACATGTCAAACAGTCCTACTTTTTGCTTATCGCACTACTTGTATCATTCTGCTTTAACGCACCTTTTTGAATAAACAATGCATAGCATTAAGACTATTATTGCATTCTTCTTATATATATATATATATATGTTTATTCATGACATCCAGCACCCGTACACTCTGGTACGGCCAATACACTAGGGGCTTAAGCATACCCCATAATACGACGTGAGAAGTCCGAACACTTTCAACAGAGCAGCACCCCGAACTTATAGCATTATATGCATCAACTCCGAATCATGTCTTGGGTCAATAGTTGGGTTTGCCCGGCTCCCATGTTTTGGTACCTTACGTTCCGCTATATCGGCTAAGGTAGCACTGGGAGAACTACTGCGATTGTGCCCCAGTTCTGCTGGGCTAAGCACCTCAGTAGAGAAAGCTAAAACTGACTGTCATGATAAGGCGAGAGACTGGTCGCTGTTCGAGAGGTTTTCGAGTCCTTAAAGACTTATGCCGCTTAGAGCGAGGAGTCGGCCCTGTCCGGCATAAGGCGTGTATCGCGCCCCAGATTTGGCCTTCCGAATACTAGGGGCTTCGTTGAAATTTAAAATTATAGAATTCTATGGTTAAGTGAGAGTGATAACGCATTATAGTCTGATTGCCTTGTTCGTTATGCTGAGCACCTCCCTCGAAGGACCCAAAAATGGGAACAAGAGTGCTCAGGTTTATCCCGAACACCCCAACACTCGTCGCATGGGGGCAGAAGCCGACGACTAGCCATCTCTCAGATTTGATAAACGGCCGAACAGAAGGTAATATTTTAAATTGAAACAAGTGTTGCATAGCGCATATGAACAAGTTTTCATGAATACAGGATTACACGAGCGGGTTTACTCAAATATTGTATCTTTGGTACACTCGTCCGCTACGAGACGGGCACCCTTCAGGACACCCTCATAGTACATCTCAGGGTGGCGATGCTCCTTGCCCTCCGGCGGCCCTTCCTTGATCAGCTTCACAACATCTAGCTTGGCCCATTGCACCTTCACACGAGTGAAAGCCCGGCGTGCACCTTCGATGCAGACGGACCGCTTGACGACTTCCAGCCGTGGGTAGGCATCCACAAGCCGCCTCACCAGGCCGAAGTAACTGTTCGGAAGGGCGCCGCCAGGCCACAGCAGGACTATAAAGCCCTTCATGGCCTGTTCGGCCGCCTTGTGTAGCTCGACCAGCTGCTTTAGCTGGTCGCTCATAGGCACCGGGTGTTCGGTCCCAGTATATTGGGCCCAGAACAACTTCTCCGTGGAGCTTCCCTCCTCGGCCTAGTAAAACGTTGCGGCATCCGACACACTGCGGGGTAAATCTGCGAATGCTCCTGGAGAGCTCCGGATTCAGGTAAGTAACAAGTAATTTACTTTCACATGCTTGCTTTGCATATAGAATGCCTTACCCGCCGCTATTTACTTCATCGCGTCAATCTCCTGGAGGGCCTTTTGGGCCTCGGCCTTGGCACTCTTTGCGCTCTCGAGGGCCGCGGCAAGCTCAGACTCTCACGTCTTCAAGTCAAGCTCCAACGCCTCGTGCTTCGTCATGAGAACGTGGAGCTCTTGCTGCACCTCGCCCACCCGAGCCTCATGCCTTTCCCGCTCGGTGCGCTCCTTGGCCGCTTTGTTTTCGGCCTCGGATGGCGCTTGCTTCAGGGTCGCCACCTCGGTCGTGGCCCCTGGCAAATTTACGATGATCCTGTCATTTTGCAATCGCATTCTCTTTATACATATCCATAGACTAGGTACTACTTACCTTTGTTCTCCTCGAGCTGCCTCTTGGCAAGGCCGAGCTCGTCCTTGGACCCTTTAAGGTCCTGCTTCAGTGCGGCGACCTCCGCAGTTAGTGCGGCAGAGGCCAGCAGCGAAGCCTGCATACGCATATTGACATACTTATATTAGACTCCTGCGATATTGTTTGATCCTCCGTTCGGCTTTTCTTTGTGAACACCGAACAGAGCATCAGGGGCTAATGTCTATGCGGTAATATTTTTCCCCATATTTCAAAAACTTACCTCAAAGCCTGTTAGAAGGCTGGCACAGGCTTTAGTCAGTCCGCTCTTGGCGGACTGAACCTTCTGGACCACCACACTCATTATAGTGCGGTGCTCTTCGTCGATGGAAGCGCTGCGAAGCACTCCCAGTAGATTGTCCGGTGCCTCTGGATGGACAGAGGTCACCGGCACAGGCGTCTTGCCCCTCTTGGAAGGAGGCCGTCTGCCCGAGTCCGGAACCACCGGAGGTTCCGGCGTGGTGTTCGGCTGAGGGCCGAACTCGGAGCCCTCGGGGGCTTTGCTCCCTCTGCTCCCAGAGTCCGGAAGGTTGCCTTGAGGCGCCTCCAAGACTGTCTCCCCTCGACCCGGTGCCTCTTGAGACAATACCTCGGCGTTGTCCGTAGGGCAAGGGGAGGTGTCGGTCGGAAGTGGATCGCTATCCATATCCGACGAGCCCAGGGAGCCGTCCGACGATACGTCGATACGGGCTCATGGTGGTCTGCATAGTCATAATTTGGCGTTAGGAGAGGCAGTGCAACAAAGGTATGCTATGAGTTGCTCTGGCATCCGAATACTTACGACTTCGCCAGGGGCTTGTCCTTGAGCAGCCACTCGTCTTCGCCTTCGGCGGCGGTGGTGGAGTAGTCCGGAAGGAGAGTCCTTCCCTTCTTGGACCCTTCGGCCTCCCTAGTTGGGGCGGCCTTCCTTTTTTTGTCTCCCTCGGCTGGAGGGGGAGAATCTTCATCTTCCTCCTCGTCTTCGGGGAAGGAGTGCGTCGCGGAGTTATCAAATGATGAGTCCGATACCACCTGGCACCGGGAACTCTTTTGGGTTCCCTTGGCCTTCTTGGTCTTCTCCGGCACCTTGTAAGGAGCCGGAGTCAGCATCTTCGTTAGGAGAGCGTCTGCTGGGCTTTCGGGCAAAGGAGCCAGACAGTCGATCTGTCCGGCCATCTCCTGCCAGTCCTGTCAAAGGTACGGGAGCATAGATCCCGCATAGAGTCAAACTATGAAAAATGAGTATCCTGTAAGAGGTAAAACAGCTTACCGCGCTGGCTTGACGCTTTGCGCAGAATCCGCGATCCTCGGTAGTGGGAGGGGAAACCTCGGCACCCTTGAATAGCACCTTCCAGGCATCCTCGTGTGTTGTGTCAAAGAGCCTGTTCAGAGTTTGGTGCTGGGCCGGGTCGAACTCCCACAAGTTGAAAGCCCGTTGTTGACACGGGAGGATCCGGCGGATGAGCATGACCTGGACTACATTGACGAGTTTGAGCTTATTGCTCACCATGTTTTGGATACATGTTTGGAGTCCGGTCAGCTCTCCAGAACTACCCCAGGATAGGCCCTTCCCTTGCCAGGAGGTGAGCCACATGGGGATGCAAGATCGGAACTCGGGGGCCGCTGCCCATTTAGGGTCACGTGGCTCGGTGATGTAGAACCACCCCGATTGCCACCCCTTTATGGTCTCCATAAAGGAGCCCTCAAGCCATGTGACGTTGGGCATCTTGCCCACCATGGTGCCTACGCACTCCGCCTGACGGCCGCTCACTACCTTTGGCTTGAAATTGAAGGTCTTCAGCCATAAGCCGAAGTGGGGCTTGATGCGGAGGAAGGCCTCGCACATGACGATAAACACCGAGATGTTGAGGATGAAGTTCGGGGCCGGATCGTGGAAATCCAGGCCGTAGTAGAACATGACCCCGGATGAATGGGTGGAGAGGGAATCCCGGTCCGCGGAGGAAATGGGTAAGGAACACTACCCTCTCATGGTGCCTGGGGGTGGGGATGAGCTGCCCCTCATCTGGGAGCCGGTGCGCGATGTCGTCGGGCAGGTATCCGGCTCTCCTCAGCTTCTTGATGTGTCCCTCTGTGACGGAGGAGACCATCCACCTGCCTCCCGCTCCGGACATGGTTGGAGAAGGTTGAGGTGGAAAATGCGGACTTGGGCGCTGGAGCTCGAGTGTGCGAAAATGGATGAGCAAAGGAGGAAGAAGGCGTGGATGAAAAGGTGAATCCTTATCCCTTTATATGGGTGACCGAAACTATGCGCCCCCACTAGCCTGGTAAAACTCACTTATCCCCCAAGTGCCGTAATCGATGGCGCGGTTAGGTTAGCCACGCCCGTATTGATGAGAATCCCGTGATATGGGGAACACGATCTCTGCTTTGACAAGACGTGTCAAGAAACTGACTCGCGCTATGTGCGGGGCTAGTTAAA
Source organism: Triticum dicoccoides (assembly GCF_002162155.2). NCBI lineage: Eukaryota > Viridiplantae > Streptophyta > Magnoliopsida > Poales > Poaceae > Triticum > Triticum dicoccoides. The sequence goes on along the minus strand of NC_041392.1, from coordinate 133,006,207 downwards.
GAAAAACAATTTGAATAATCGCCGAGCCATGGCATGATGTCATGTTGCCTAAACATGTCAGCAGATTAGATTTGTGGAAATATTATTCTCTCTATGGTGGTATGTGGAACTTATTTTGCAGGGACGAACACTATCCTTTATTTGAACGCTTCTGTGGTATATCCGGAGGAGCAACCCACCTTGCAATGCCGAAGACAACACTGCGCGCCGGACTCGTCGTCATTGAAGCCTGGTTCAGGGGCTACTGAGGGAGTCCTGGATTAGGGGGTCTCCAGACAGCCGGACTATATCCTTTGGCCGGACTGTTGGACTATGAAGATACAAGATTGAAGACTTCGTTCCGTGTTCGGATGGGACTCTACTTGGCGTGGAAGGCAAGCTAGGTAATACGGATATGTATATCTCCTCCTTTGTAATCGACCTTGTGTAACCCTAGCCCCCTCCGGTGTCTATATAAACCGGAGGGTTTTAGTCCGTAGGACAACATACAATCATACCATAGGCTAGCTTCTAGGGTTTAGCCTCTCCGATCTTGTGGTAGATCTACTCTTGTACTACCCATATCATAAATATTAATCAAGAAGAACGTAGGGTTTTACCTCCATCAAGAGGGCCCGAACCTAGGTAAAACATCATGTCCCCGGCCTCCTGTTACCATCCGCCTAGACGCATAGTTCGGGACCCCCTACCCGAGATCCGCCGGTTTTGACACCGACACTCATGTTTGCACCGTGTCCAAATTGTCACTCGTTTCCTTGTCGCCAACTCGTGGGACACCCGGAATCCGGGAGCGCCCCACCATCTTTTGCACGCATCCGCACACTTCTCCTTTGCATCGGTATCTCAATCGAGTTACCGGAACCGAAACTCTTCTGTGGCACTGTTTTCGTTATCGTTGCCGTGGCACCCCCTTTCCTTTCCACCACGGTGACAAATGCTTCTTAATGATCTTGTCAACTTTTAATTAAAAGATTGCATAAACTTGTTCATGTCATCCGCATCATGATAACAACATTTGAATGTTTAAAATTGTTGTTGCAATAAATTACTAAGGCATATGGGGATTTACCGGATTCGTTATTTGTTATATCCGGCCCCATTTAAATTGTTTAGATGGTGTAGTTTTGTTATGCCTCACCTCTTGCCATGTTAACCAACATTTAATATTGTTGAGTACCTAACCGAGAGTGAACTAATAATTGATGTGGTGTTCCGTCAATATGTAACTCGTTGCATATTGAGCTCCACTTAACTTGTAGTTTTTGTTTGTGCCCTTTGCCATGCCATGCATATTTAAACCGGACATGCATCATACTTGGTTGTGCATCATGCCATGTTTATGTGATGGTTGTTTATTATGTTGTTTGCTTCTTTCCGGTGTTGCTTCTTCGGGTTAGTTCTGATAACGTCGCGTTTGTGAGGATCCGTTTGACTACGTCCATTTATCTTCTTCATGGACTCGTTCTTCTTCCTTGCGGGATCTCACGCAAGATGACCATACCCTCGAAATCACTTCTATCTTTGCTTGCTAGTTGCTCGCTCTTTTGCTATGCCTATGCCGCGATACCTACCACTTGCTATATCATGCCTCCCATGTTGCCATGTCAAACCTCTAACCCACCTTGTCCTAGCAAACCGTTGTTTGGCTATGTTACCGCTTTGCTCAGCCCCTCTTATAGCGTTGTTAGTTGCATGTGAAGATTGTAGTTTGTTCCTTGTTGGAACATGGATATTTTGTTGGGATATCACAATATCTCTTATTTAATTAATGCATCTATATACTTGGTAAAGGGTGGAAGGCTCGGCCTTATGCCTGGTGTTTTGTTCCACTTTTGCCGCCCTAGTTTCCGTCATATCGGTGTTATGTTCCTTGATTTTGCGTTCCTTACACGGTTGGGTTATAATGGGAACCCCTTGACAGTTCGCCTTGAATAAAACTCCTCCAGCAAGGCCCAACATTGGTTTTACCATTCGCCACCTAGCCTTTTCTTTCCCTTGGGTTCTGCAGACTCAAGGGTCATCTTTATTTTAACCCCCCGGGCCAGTGCTCCTCTGAGTGTTGGTCCAACTAAGCGATGTCCGGGGCTACCAGGGGCAACTCTGGGCTGGCCTACCCGATGTCTTGCTCATCCGGTGTGCCCTGAGAACGAGATATGTGCAGTTCCTATCGGGATTTGTCGGCACATCTGGGTGGCTTTGCTGGTCTTGTTTTACCATTGTCGAGATGTCTTGTAACCGGGATTCCGAGCCTGATCGGGTCGTCCTGGGAGAAGGAATATCCTTCATTGACCATGAGAGCTTGTGATGGGCTAAGTTGGGACACCCCTGCAGGGTTTTGAACTTTCGAAAGCCGTGCCCGCGGTTATGGGCAGATGGGAATTTGTTAATGTCCGGTTGTAGAGAAGTTGAAACCTTAACTTAATTAAAATGCATCAACCGCGTGTGTAGCCGTGATGGTCTCTTTCCGGTGGAGTCCGGGAAGTGAACACAACGTTGGAGTTATGTTTGACGTAGGTTGTTCTAGGATCACTTCTTGATCATAGATTCTCGAACGTGCTTTGCCTTCTCTTCTCGCTCTTTTTTGCGTAAGTTAGCCACCATATATGCTAGTGCTTGCTGCAGCTCCACCTCACATACCTTTTACCTTACCCATAAGCTTAAATAGTCTTGATCGCGAGGGTGTGAGATTGCTGAGTCCCCGTGACTCACAGATACTTCCAAAACCAGTTTGCAGGTGCCGATGTTACCGTGCAGGCGATTCAACCGAGCTCAAGGAGGAGCTCGATGAAGATCTTGTTCATCGTGTTGTTTCGTTTCAGTTGATCAGTAGTGGAGCCCAGTCGGGGCGATCGGGGATCTTTTGCATTAGGGGTAGTCTTCTTTTATTTTGGTTCCGTAGTCGGACCTTGATTGTATCTGGATGATGTAATGCTTTATTCATGTATTGTGTGAAGTGGCGATTGTAAGCCAACTCTGTACCTCTTTCTTATTCAGTACATGGGATGTGTAAATATTACCCCTCTTGCAACATGCCTATAATGCGGTTATGCCTCTAAGTCGTGCTCCGACACGTGGGAGATATAGCCGCATCGTGGGTGTTACAATAATGTAATGCGAGGGCTAAGATTTTATGATGGGTACTTGGTATGTTTGACTTGGTAATGGCGCCAAAAATGACTCGTTGTTGCAGTCAAATCTTGACTTAACTTGGCGTGAATCTCCCCGGCAACGGCACCAGAAATCCTTCTTGCTACCTCTTGAGCACTACATTGGTTTTCCCTTGAAGAGGAAAGGGTGATGTAGCAAAGTAGCGTAAGTATTTCCCTCAGTTTTTGAGAACCAAGGTATCAATCCAGTAGGAGATCATGCTCAAGTCCCACGCACCTACACAAACAAATAAGAACCTCACAACCAACGCGATAAAGGGGTTGTCAAGCCCTTCACGGTTACTTACGAGAGTGAGATCAGATAGATATGATAAGATAATATTTTTGGTATTTTTATGATAAAGAGAAATAAAGATGAAAAGTAAAATAAACGACAAAGGAAATAACTAAGTGTTGGAAGATTAATATGATGAAAGATAGACCCGGGGGTCATAGGTTTCACTAGTGGCTTCTCTCAAGAGCATAAGTATTACGGTAGGTAAACGAATTACTGTCGAGCAATTGATAGAATTGAGCATAGTTATGAGAATATCTAGGTATGATCATGTATGTAGGCATCATGTCCGTGACAAGTAGATCGACTCCTGCCTGCATCTACTACTATTACTCCACACATCGACCGCTATCCAGCATGCATCTAGAGTATTAAGTTCATAGGAATAGAGTAATGCTTTAAGGAAGATGACATGATGTAGAGGGATAAACTCATGCAATATGATATAAACACCATCTTTTTATCCTCGATGGCAACAATACAATACGTGTCGGTTCCCTTTCTGTCACTGCGATCGAGCACCGCAAGATTGAACCCAAAGCTAAGCATTTCTCCCATTGCAAGAAAGATCAATCAAGTAGGCCAAACCAAACTGATAATTCGAAGCGACTTGCAAAGATAAACCAACCATATATAAAAGAATTCAGAGGAGAATCAAATATTGTTCATAGATAATCTGGATCATAAACCCACAATTCATCAGATCTCGACAAACACACCGCGAAAGAAGATTACATCGAATAGATCTCTAAGAAGATCGAGGAGAACTTTGTATTGAGATCCAAAGAGAGAGAAGAAGCCATATAGCTAAGAACTATGGAGCCGTAGGTCTGGCGTAAACTACTCACACATCACCGGAGAGGCCATGGAGTTGATGTAGAGGCCCTCCGTGATCAATGCCCCCTCCGGCGGAGCTCCGGAAATGGCCCCAAGATGGGATCTCTCGGGTACAGAAGGTTGCGGCGGTGGAATTAGGTTTTCGTGCGCTCCTGGATGTTTGGGGGGGGGTACGTGGATATATATATAGGAGGGAGAAGTACGCTGTGGAGCAACGGAGGGCCCACGAGGGTGGAGGGCACGCCCAGGGGGGTAAGCGCGCCCCCTGCCTCGTGCCTTCCTCCCTTGTTTATTGACGGCCACTCCAAGTCTCCTGGATCATGTTTGTTGAGAAAATCACGTTCCCGAAGGTTTCATTCCGTTTGGACTCCGTTTGACATTCCTTTTCTTCGAAACCCTAAAATAGGCAAAAAACAGCAATTTGGGCTGGGCCTCCGGTTAGTAGGTTAGTCCCAAAAATGATATAAAGTGTAAAATAAAGCCCATTGACATCCAAAATAGATAATATAATAGCATGGAGGAATCAAAAATTATAGAGACGTTGGAGACGTATCAAGAAACAATCAAGGAGGCCACGAGGCAGGGGGCGTGCCCCCCACCCTCGTGGGCCCCTCGCTGCTCCACCGACCTACTTCTTCCTCCTATATATATATATATATATATATATATATATATATATATATATATATATATATATATATTAACATACCCCGAAAACATCCAGGAGCACCACGAAACCCTATTTCTACCGCCACAACCTTCTGTACCCAAGAGATCCCATCTTGGGGCCTTTTCCGGAGCTCCTCCGAAGGGGCATTGATCACGGAGGGCCTGTACATCAGCTCCATGGCCCCTCCGATGATGTGTGAGTATTTTACCTTAGACCTTCGGGTCCATATCTAGTAGCTAGATGGCTTCTTCTCTCTCTTTGGATCTCAATACAAAGTTCTCCTCGATTCTCTTGGAGATCTATTCGATGTAATCTTCTTTTGTGCTGTGTTTGTCGAGATCCGATGAATTGTGGGTTTATGATCAAGTTTATCTATGAACAATATTTGAATCTTCTCTGAATTATTTTATGTATGATTGGTTATCTTTGCAAGTCTCTTCGAATTATCAGTTTGGTTTGGCCTACTAGATTGATCTTTCTTGCAATGGGAGAAGTGCTTAGCTTTGGGTTCAATCTTGCAGTGTCCTTTCCCAGTGACAGTAGGGGCAGCAAGGCACGTATTGTATTGTTGCCATCGAGGATAACAAGATGGGGTTTATATCATATTGCATGAATTTATCCCTCTACATCATGTCATCTTGCTTAAGGCGTTACTCTGTTCTTATGAACTTAATACTCTAGATGCATGCTGGATAGCGGTCGATGTGTGGAGTAATAGTAGTAGATGCAGGCATGAGTCGGTCTACTTGTCACAGACGTGATGCCTATATACATGATCATACCTTGATAATCTCATAATTATTCGCTTTTCTATAAATTGCTCGACAGTAATTTGTTCACTCACCGTAATACTTATGCTATCTTGAGAGAAGCCACTAGTGAAACCTATGGCCCCCGGGTCTATTCTTCCATCATACAAGTTTCCAATCTATTTTATTTTGCAATCTTTACTTTCAATCTATATCATAAAAATACCAAAAATATTTATCTTATTATTATTACCTCTATCAGATCTCACTCTTGCAAGTGGCCATGAAGGGATTGATGATACGTCTCCAACGTATCTATAATTTTTTATTGTTCCATGCTATATTATATTCGGTTTTGGACATTATTGGGCTTTATTATACAATTTTATATTATTTTTAGGACTAACCTATTAACTGGAGGCCCAGCCCAGAATTGCTGTTTTTGCCTATTTCAGAGTTTCACAGAAAAAGAATATCAAACAGAGTCCAAACGGAATGAAACCTTCGGGAACGTGATTTTCGGAACGAACGTGATCCAGAGGACTTGGACCCTACGTCAAGACATCAACCAGGAGGGCACGAGGTAGGGGGCGCGCCTACCCCCCCAGGCACGCCCCACCCTCGTGGCCCCCCTGTTGCTCCACCGACGTACTCCTTCCTCCTATATATACCTACGTACCCCCAAACTACCAGATACAGAGCCAAAAACCTAATTCCACCACCGCAACCTTATGTACCCGTGAGATCCCATCTTGGGGCCTGTTCTAGAGCTCCGCCTGAGGGGGCATCGATCACGGAGGGCTTCTACATCAACACCATAGCCTCTCCAATGATGTGTGAGTAGTTTACCTCAGACCTTTGGGTCCATAGTTATTAGCTAGATGGCTTCTTCTCTCTTTTTGGATCTCAATACAATGTCCCCCCCTCTCTCGTGGAGATCTATTCGATGTAATCTTCTTTTGCGGTGTGTTTGTCGAGATCCGATGAATTGTGGGTTTATGATCAAGTTTATCTATGAACAATATTTGAATCTTCTCTGAATTATTTTATGTATGATTGGTTATCTTTGCAAGCCTCTTCGAATTATCAGTTTGGTTTGGCCTACTAGATTGATCTTTCTTGCAATGGGAGAAGTGCTTAGCTTTGGGTTCAATCTTGCAGTGTCCTTTCCCAGTGACAGTACGGGCAGCAAGGCACGTATTGTATTGTTGCCATCGAGGATAACAAGATGGGGTTTATATCATATTGCATGAATTTATCCCTCTACATCATGTCATCTTGCTTAAGGCGTTACTCTGTTCTTATGAACTTAATACTCTAGATGCATGCTGGATAGCGGTCGATGTGTGGAGTAATAGTAGTAGATGCAGGCATGAGTCGGTCTACTTGTCACAGACGTGATGCCTATATACATGATCATACCTTGATAATCTCATAATTATTCGCTTTTCTATCAATTGCTCGACAGTAATTTTTTCACTCACCGTAATACTTATGCTATCTTGAGAGAAGCCACTAGTGAAACCTATGGCCCCCGGGTCTATTCTTCCATCATACAAGTTTCCAATCTATTTTATTTTGCAATCTTTACTTTCAATCTATATCATAAAAATACCAAAAATATTTATCTTATTATTATTATCTCTATCAGTTCTCACTCTTGCAAGTGGCCATGAAGGGATTGATGATACGTCTCCAACGTATCTATAATTTTTTATTGTTCCATGCTATATTATATTCGGTTTTAGACATTATTGGGCTTTATTATACAATTTTATATTATTTTTAGGACTAACCTATTAACTGCAGGCCCAGCCCAGAATTGCTGTTTTTGCCTATTTCAGAGTTTCACAGAAAAAGAATATCAAACGGAGTCCAAACGGAATGAAACCTTCGGGAACGTGATTTTCGGAACGAACGTGATCCAGAGGAATTGGACCCTACGTCAAGACATCAACCAGGAGGGCACGAGGTAGGGGGCGCGCCTACCCCCCAGGCACGCCCCACCCTCGTGGCCCCCCTGTTGCTCCACCGACGTACTCCTTCCTCCTATATATACCTACGTACCCCCAAACTACCAGATACAGAGCCAAAAACCTAATTCCACCACCGCAACCTTATGTACCCATGAGATCCCATCTTGGGGCCTGTTCTAGAGCTCCGCCTGAGGGGGCATCGATCACGGAGGGCTTCTACATCAACACCATAGCCTCTCCAATGATGTGTGAGTAGTTTACCTCAGACCTTTGGGTCCATAGTTATTAGCTAGATGGCTTCTTCTCTCTTTTTGGATCTCAATACAATGTCCCCCCCTCTCTCATGGAGATCTATTCGATGTAATCTTCTTTTGCGGTGTGTTTGTTGAGACCGATGAATTGTGGGTTTATGATCAAGTTTATCTATGAACAATATTTGAATCTTCTGAATTCTTTTATGTATGATTGGTTATCTTTGCAAGTCTCTTTGAATTATCAGTTTGGTTTGGCCTACTAGATTGATCTTTCTTGCAATGGGAGAAGTGCTTAGCTTTGGGTTCGACCTTGCGGTGTCCTTTCCCAGTGACAGTAGGGGCAGCAAGGCACGTATTGTATTGTTGCCATCGAGGATAACAAGATGAGGTTTATATCATATTGCATGAATTTATCCCTCTACATCATGTCATCTTGCTTAAAGCGTTACTCTGTTCTTATGAACTTAATACTCTAGATGCATGCTGGATAGCGGTCGATGTGTGGAGTAATAGTAGTAGATGCAGGCAGGAGTCGGTCTACTTGTCTCGGACGTGATGCCTATATACATGATCATACCTAGATATTGTCATAACTATGCTCAATTCTGTCAATTGCTCAACAGTAATTTGTTCACCCACCGTAAATACTTATGCTCTTGAGAGAAGCCACTAGTGAAACCTATTGCCCTCGGGTCTATTTTTCATCATATTAATCTTCCAACACTTAGCTATTTCCATTGCTTTTTATTTTTCTTTGCATCTTTATCATAAAAATACCAAAAATATTATCTTATCATATCTATCAGATCTCACTCTCGTAAGTGACCTTGTAGGGATTGACAACCCATTATCGCATTGGTTGCAAGGATTTATTTGTTTGTGTAGGTGCGAGGGACTCGTGCGTGGCCTCCTACTGGATTGATACCTTGGTTCTCAAAAACTGAGGGAAATACTTACGGTATTTTGCTGCATCACCCTTTCCTCTTCAAGGGAAAACCAACGCAGTGCTCAAGAGGTAGCAATAAGGATTTCTGGCGCCGTTGCCGGGGAGTCTACGCAAAAGTCAACACACCAAGTACCCATCACATACCCTTATCTCCCGCATTACATTATTTGCCATTTGCCTCTCATTTTCTTCTCCCCCACTTCACCCTTGCCGTTTTATTCGCCCTCTTTTCTTCGCCTTCTTCCCGTATGTATCCTTGTTTGTGTTCCATGTGCCCTCTATTTGTTTGCATCTTTGTTGCTAAAATCTATTGTTATGGATCCACTTAAAGTGTTCTACTTGGATCATCTTTGATCCTTATGCGCTCGTGCTGAAACCCCAACTAGCCTAGTTGATGGGAAATCTTTAGATGAGCATGCTCATTTTGTGCGTCACTGTTTGTCTGAAAAAGGGAGACTCTTATGGGGTCAAATAAACAGATTGATGTGTTATTCTTGGAATCTTTGTGAAATTTATGATTTTACTTGTTGCTCTAAGAACCCTAAAAAACACCCCCTACCTATGTGAGTTTAATGATAATGAAATCTTATCTTCTTATGCAAAGGGTGTTTATAGTTACTATGATATCGAAGAAATTGAAGAATTTGTTGCTTTTAAAGGTGCTTATGAAGTTGCTTCTTTGATTGAAAAGTATGATATTACTCTCTATGAATCTGAAATTTTTGACATACTTCAGTATTGATATGAAAACTATGCTCATAATTTCTATGTCAAAGAATTTATTGAAAGAATGACCGTTGCTTTGGAAGAAGATAATGATATGCATGAATCTATAGATAATTATGATTCCGATGATTTGATTGAAATATCCCTTGATGAACATGATGATTGCTATTCTTGTGGCCATGATGCCAATATTTATGACGATGAATTTGCTACAGTTCCTTATGTTAAACATGAGATCGTTGCTATTGCACCCATACTTGATAATTCCTTTGATGAAAAGCATGATTTCAATGATGTTATTATAAATTCTCTTAATGTCAATTGTGTTAATGATATGCAAAACCTCAAGCTTGGGGATGCTTGTTTTGCTATGACTACTATTTGTTGCAATGATCATGATTGGGGTGATTCTTATTATGATCTTGAAAATTTATTTAAGCTCCATGATGAATATGAGATTGATAATAGTGTTTGCAATATTATTAAAAGTGGGTTTGGAGAGGTCATGACTTTAGTTAATGTTAATCCCACTATTTTGGAAGAGTGTCAACTTTGCATGCATGTGGATCGTGTTGAAAATATTTTATGTGATAGCTATTTTGTTGAATTTGCTTATGATCCTACATGTAATTATTATGAGAGAGGAAAATATGGTGGTAGAAATTTTCATGTTACTAAATTACCTCCCGTTATGTTGAGATTGCTATTGTTTCTTTCCACTTCCTTGCATATGCTAGTTTTTGCTTGCGATGATAATTTGTTTTCCTATAAGATTCCTATGCATAGGAAGTATGTTAGACTTAGATGTGTTTGCCACATGTTTTATGATGCTCTCTTTGTGCTTCAATTCTTGTCTTTCATGTGAGCATCATTGAAATCTTATGCCTAGCTAGGGGCGTTAAACGATAGCGCTTGTTGGGAGGCAACCCAATTTTATTTTTATTCCTTGCTTTTTGCTCCAGTTTAGTAATAAATAATTTATCTAGCCTCTATTTTGGTTGTGTTTAATTAGTGTTTGTGCCAAGTAGAACCATTGGGAAGACTTGGGGAAAGTCTTGCTATCTTGCTGTAAAAAACAGAAACTTTAGCGCTCACGAGAATTGCTGCCATTTTTATTTGAAAAGCACTATTTAGTTAATTATTTTTTCAGATGATTATAGATAAATTCCTCACGTCCAGCAATTTATTTTAGAATTTTTGGGGTTCCAGATCTTGCGCTAGCTACAGATTACTACAGACTGTTCTGTTTTTGTGTGTTGTTTGTTTATTTTGATGAATCTATGGCTAGTAAAATAGTTTATAAACCATAGAGAAGTTGTAATACAGTAGGTTTAACACCAATATAAATAAATAATGAGTTCATTACAGTACCTTGAAGTGGTCTTTTGTTTTCTTTTGCTAACGGAGCTCACGAGATTTTCTGCTGAGTTTTGTGTTGTGAAGTTTTCAAGTTTTGGGTGAAAGATTTGATGGATTATGGAACAAGGAGTGTAAAGAGCCTAAGCTTGGGGATGCCCATGGCACCCCAAGATAATCTAAGGACACCTAAAAGCCAAATCTTGGGGATGCCCCGGAAGGCATCCCCTCTTTCGTCTACTTCCATCGGTAACTTTACTTGGAGCTATATTTTTATTCACCACATGATATGTGTTTTTCTTGGAGCGTCTTGTATTATTTGAGTATTTATTTGTTAGTTTACCACAATCATCCTTGCTGTACACACCTTTTGAGAGAGTCGCACTTGATTCAGAATTTACTAGAATACTCTATGTGCTTCACTTATATTTTTTGAGCTTTATAGTTTTTGCTGTAGTTCTTCACTTATATCTTTTAGAGCTCGGTGGTGGATTTGTTTTATAGAAACTATTGATCTCTCACGCTTCACTTATATTATTTTGAGAGTCTTAAAATAGCATGGCAATTGTCTTTAATTAATACCATGAGAAATTTGATGCTTGATAATTGTTTTGAGATATAAAGGTAGTAATATCATAGTTGTGCTAGTTGAGTAATTGTGGAATTGAAAAATACATGTGTTGGAGTTTGTGATTCCCGTAACATGCACGTATGGTGAACCGTTATGTAACGAAGTCGGAGCATGAAGTATTTGTTGATTGTCTTCCTTTGTGTGGCGGTCGGGATCGTGCGATGGTTAACTCCTACCAACCCTTCCCCTAGGAGAATGCGTAGTAGTACTTTGCTTCGAGGGCTAATAAATTTTTGCAATAAGTATGTGAGTTCTTTATGACTAATGTTAGTCCATGGATTATACGCACACTTACCTTTCCACAATTTTCTAGCCTCTTCGGTACCGCGCATTGCCCTTTCTCACCTTGAGAGTTGGTGCAAACTTCGCCGGTGCATCCAAACCCCGTGATATGATATGCTCTATCACACATAAACCTCCTTATATCTTCCTCAAAACAGCCACCATACCTACCTATCATGGCATTTCCATAGCCATTCCAAGATACATTGCCATGCAACTTTCCACCGTTTCATTTATCATGACATACTCCATTATTGTCAGATTGCTTTGCATGATCATGTAGTTGACATTGTATTTGTAGTTGACATTCGCTCTTGATTCATTACATATCCCGGTACATCACCGGAGGCATTCATATAGAGTCATATTTTGTTCTAATTTGTAATTCATGAGTTGTAAGTAAATAAAAGTGTGATGATCATCATTATTAGAGCATTGTCCCAAGTGAGGAAAGGATGATGGAGACTATGATTCCCCCACAAGTCGGGATGAGACTGCGGACTAAAAAAAGAGTCCATAAAAAGAGAAAAGGCCCAAATAAAAAAATGAGAGAAAAAGAGATAAGGGATAATGTTACTATCCTTTTACCACACTTGTGCTTCAAAGTAGCACTGTCGGTGTCAAAACCGGCGGATCTCGGGTAGGGGGTCCCGAACTGTGCGTCTAGGCCGGATGGTAACAGGAGGCAAGGGACACGAAGTTTTACCCAGGTTCGGGCCCTCTCGATGGAGGTAAAACCCTACGTCCTGCTTGATTAATATTGATGATATGGGTAGTACAAGAGTAGATCTACCACGAGATCGGAGAGGCTAATCCCTAGAAGCTAGCCTATGGTATGATTGTTTTTGTGTATGTTGTCCTACGGACTAAAACCCTCTGGTTTATATAGACACCGGAGAGGGTTAGGGTTACGCAAAGTCGGTTACAATGGTAGGAGATCTACATATCCGTATCGCCAAGCTTGCCTTCCACGCCAAGGAAAGTCCCTTCCGGACACGGGACGGAGTCTTCAATCTTGTATCTTCATAGTCCAGGAGTCCGGCTGAAGGTATAGTCCGGCCATCCGGACACCCCCTAATCCAGGACTCCCTCAGTAGCCCCTGAACCAGGCTTCAATGACGACGAGTCCGACATGCAGATTATCTTCGGCATTGCAAGGCAGGTTCCTCCTCCAAGTACTTCATAGAAGATTTTGAACACCAAGATAGTGTCCGGCTCTGCAAAACAAGTTTCCACATATTGCCATATAGAGAATAATATTTACACAAATCTAATCTGCTGACGTATTCCGTAGTGTGACACACCACGGCCAAGCCTTTATCCGAGTCGTTTCATTATCCCACCTCAGCGCATCATGCGAGGTGGTTTCCTTGGCACGTCTTGTTAAAGCAGAGATCGTGTCCCCTTATTCCGAGATTCTCATCAATACGGGCATGTGTAACCCAACCGCGCCATTGATTACGGCGCTTGGAGATAAGCGAGTTTTACCAGGCTGGTGGGGACACGTAGTTGCATCCACCCATATAAGGGGATAAGGATCCACCTTTTCACCTAGGCCTTCTTCCTCCCTTGCTTATCCATTCTCGCGCACTCGAGCTCCAGCGCCCAAGTCCGCACTCCCCACCTCAACCTTCTCCAGCCATGTCCGAAGCGGGAGGCAAGTGGATGGTCTCCTCCATCACGGAGGGACACATCAAAAACTGAGGAAGGCCGGATACTTGTCTAACGACATTGCGTACCGGCTTCCCGAAAAGGGGCAGCTCATCCCCACCCCTAGGCCCTATGAGAGGGTGGTGTTCCTCTCCTATTTCCTCCGTGGACTGGGCTTCCCACTTCACCCATTTGTCCGGGGGCTTATGTTCTACTATGGCCTGGATTTCCACGATCTGACCCCGAACTTTGTCCTCAACATCTCGGCGTTTATCGTCGTGTGCGAGGCTTTCCTCCGCATCCGCCCCCATTTCAGCCTATGGCTCAAGACTTTCAATGTCAAGCCGAAGGTGGTGTGCAACAACCAGGCGGAGTGCGGAGGCGCCATGGTGGGCAAGATGGCCAACGTCTTATGGCTCGAGGGCTCCTTCGTGGAGACCCTGAAGGGGTGGCAATCGGGGTGGTTTTACATCACCGAGACGCGCGACCCCGAATGGGTCGCAGCCCCCGAGTTTCGATCCGGACCCCCTATGTGGCTCACCTCCTGGAAGGAGACGGGCCTATCGTGGGGTAAAAAAGGAGAGCTGGCCGGACTCCAAACATGCATCCAAACCCTGGTGGACAAGAAGCTCAAACTTGTCAACGTAGTCCAGGTTATGCTCATCCGCCTGATCCCCCCGTGTCAACAACGGGCTTTCAACCTGTGGGAGTTCGACCCGGTGCGACACGAAACTCTAAGCAAGCTCTATGACACGATGTACGAAGATGCCTGGAAGGAGATTTTCAAGGGCGCCGAGGCCCCTGCATCCGCTACCGAGGATCGCGGATTCAGTACGCAGCGTCACGCTCATGCGGTAAGCTGTTTTTTTTTCTTTTACAGGGTATTAGTTTTTCATAGTTTGACTCCATGCGGGATCTAAGCTCCCTTACCTTTGACAGGATTGGCAGGTGACGTCTGGACAGATCAACTGTCCGGCTCCTTTGCCCGAAGGCCCAGCGGACGCTCGCTTGGCGAAGCTGCTGGTTCCGGCACCCTATGTGGTGCCGGAGAAGAAGTTCGCGAAAAAGGCCACGGGGACTCGAAAGAGTGCCCGGCGCCAGGAGGTGTCGGATCCATCATCCGACGGTTCTGAGGCGCATTCCTCCCGTGAAGACAAGGAGGAAGAAGAAGAGACCTCTCCCCCTCCAGCGGGAGCAGAGAAGAAAAGGAAGGCCACCCTCTCTGGGGAGGCCGGAGGGTCCAAGAAGGTGAGAACCCTTCCTCCGGACTACTCCACCGACACCGACGACGGCGGAGAGGAGTGGCCGCCCAGGGCCAAGCCCCTAGCAAAATCGTAAGTATTCGGATACCAGAGTGATTCATAGTATTCGTTTATTGCATAGCTTTCCCTTATGTCGAATATGTTTATGCAGCCCACCCAAAGACCGGCTCGACGCGTCGTCGAGCGGCTCACTGGACTCGTGGGATGTGAACTCGCTTCCGACGGCTTCCTCCCCCCGCCCTACGGACGACACCGAAGTGTTGTCCCAACAGGTTCCAAGCCGGGAGGAGGTGGTCCTGGAGGCGCCGCAAGGCAACCTCCCGGACTCCAGGAGTAAAGGGGATGAAACCCCCCAGGGCTCCAAGTCCGGCTCTAGGCCGGACACCGCTGCGGAACCTTCAAAGGTTCCAAAGTCCGGCGGGGGGCCTCCTTCTAAGAGGAGCAAGCCCACCGTGCCGGTGACCCCCGTCCAACCGGAGGCGCCGAACAACCTGTTGGAGGCGCTCCAAGGCGCCTCCATCGACGAGGAGCACCGCACCATTATGAGTGCGGTGGTCCAGAAGGTTCAGTTCGCCAAGAGCGGACTGACTGAAGCTTGTACTAGCCTTCTAACAGGCTTTGAGGTAAGTAAAGAATGTGTAAACAGTATTACCGCATAGATAGTAGCCCCTGATGCTCTGTTTGGTGTTCGGGAAGAAAAGTCGAATAGAGGATCAAATAAAATTCGCAGGAGTCTAACAAAAAGGAGTCAATATGCGTATGCAGGCTTCGCTGCTGGCGTCCGCCGCACTGACTGTGGAAGTGGACATGCTAAAGCAGAACCTCGAGCGGTCCGAGCAAGAGCTCGGGTGTGCCAAGAAGCAGCTCGAGGACAATGAAGGTAATAAATACCTTGTTTAAATATATATAAAAAGGTGCAATTGCAAAAAATGACAGGATTATCGTGGCTATTGTAGGGGCCACATCTGAGGTGGCGACCCTTAAGCAAGCGCTGGTCGAGGCCGAGAAGAAGGCGGCCATGGAGCGCATCGAGCGGGAGAAGTATGAGGCCGAGGTTGGCAAGGTACGGCAAGAGCTCCAGGCTCTCATGGAAAAACATGAGAGTTTGGAGCTTGACTCAAAGACGCGAGCGTCCGAGCTCGCGGTGGCTATTGAAAATGCCAAGTCTGCCAAGGCCGAATCCCAGAAGACCCTCCAGGAGTTGGATGAGGTGAAGAAGATAGCGGCGGGTAAGGCATTCTTTATGCAAAGCAAACACATAAACGTGAGTTACTTGTTACTTACCTGAAACCGGAGCTCTCCAGGAGCGTTCGCAGATCTTCCCCGGAGTGTGTCCGATGCCGCCGCATTCTATCGAGCCGAGGAGGGCAGCTCGACAGAGAAGGTGTTCTGGTCTCAGTATGCTGAGGCCGGACACCCCATGCCCCTGAGCGACCAGCTGAAGCAACTGGTCGAGATCCACAAGGCGGCCGAACAGGCCATGGAGGGCCTCATAGTTCGGCTGTGGCCTGGAGGGGCTCTGCCTGGGAGCTATTTTGGGCTGGTGCAGCGGCTGGTGGAGGCCTGTCCAAGGCTCGAAGTCATCAAGCGCTCCGTCTGCATTGAAGGTGCCCGTAGGGCCCTTGCCCGTGATAAGGTGCACTGGGGCAAGCTGGATGCTGAGAAGCTTGTGAAGGACGGGCCACCGCCGGGGAAAGAGCATCGCAAGCCCGAGAATTATTATAAGGATGTTCTGAAGGGTGCCTGCCTTGTGGCGGATGAATGTTCTAGGGATGTAATTTTTGAGTGAAACTTGCTCGTTTTGTCCTGTGCGCTGAAAACTTGTTCATATGCGCTACGCAATGCTGTTGGAATTTAAAATATTACCTTCTGTGCGGCTGTTTATCAATTCTGAGAGATGGCAAGTCGTCGGCTTCTGCCCCCGTGCCGCTAGTGCTGGGGTGTTCGGGGATAAACCCGAGCGCTCTTTTTCCCATGTTTGGGTCCTTCGAGGGAGGCACTCAGCCCAACGAACAAGGCAATTGGACTATAATGCATGAACACTCTCACTTAGCCATAGAATTCTATAATTTTAAATTTCGGTGAAGCCCCTGGTATTCGAAAAACCGAGTTCGGGGCGCTATCCACGCCTTGGCCGGACAAAGCCGACTCCTCGCTCTAAGCGGCATAAGTCGTTAGGGACTCGAAAAACCTCTCGAACAGCGACCAGCTCTCGCTTCATCATGACAGTCAGTGGTTCTCCACTGAGGTTCTCGACCCAGCTCAACTGGGGCACAATCACAGTGGTTCTCCTAGTGCTACCTTAGCCGATATAGCAGAACATAAGGCACCAAAACATAGGAGCCGGGCAAACCCAACTATTGACCCAAGACATGATTCGGAGCCGATGCATATAATGCTATAAGTTCGGGGTGCCGCACTTGTTAAAGTGTTCGGACTTCTCACACCATATTGAGGGGTACTAAAGCCCCTAGCGTATTTAGGCCGTACCAAAGTGTACGGGTGCAATTTGTCATTAAGGAACATATATAAAAAAAAGAGTAATGCAAAAATAGACAAAAGCTATGCACTATTTATTAAAGAGGGCTGCGATCAAAGCAGAACGATACAAATAATGCGATAAGCAAAAGGTTGGACTATGTAACATGTCCGTTCCAGGGGCAAGCTGCGGAATAGTATGCGAAATAGGTATACTGCTTGTGATAGAGACCACCTGGGAGTTCCGTAATGCGGCGCGGCTTGTCTGCTTCCCTGGTTCTTGCATTGTTTGTGCGGCAATTGAACTGCCGAACAGGCCTTCTGAAGTGTGGAGTCCTGAAAGTAAGAGAAAATTAAAAAATCTGCAGCCCCTGGTGCGGTTTAAGCCGTGTTTCGGGCGTGCTGTGATGGTGCCCCTTCCCCTATACCAATGGTATTTCTAGAGCGTAGTTATGTACACGAAGTACTGGTGTCGCATTTTTGCGAGGGCTGGGGTTGGGGCCGCATTGCTACGCCTACTCGGATCGTGCCAGGCGGTCTTGTTGTAGGTTACTCCGGGCGCGCTTGACGGTGTCCGGTCGTTGAATGGCCGGGCTGGAGAACTGCCTGGAGAGGCTGCTTTGTACTTCCGCTGCAAGGGCCGCCGTTGCTCCTCCGTTTGGAGGGAGCGTTCGGTGTTTCCATTGACCGTAATTACTCCTCGAGGGCCTGGCATCTTGAGCTTAAGGTATGCGTAGTGCGGTACCGCATTAAACTTGGTGAATGCGGTTCGCCCGAGCAGTGCGTGATAGCCATTGCGGAATGGGACTATGTCGAAAAAGATTAACTCCACGCTTCAGAAATTATCCGGAGATCCGAAGACCACTTCAAGTGTGACTGAGCCTGTACAGTTGGCCTCTACACCTGGTATTACGCCTTTAAAGGTCGTTTTGGTGGGCTTAATCCTCGAGGGATCTATGCCCATTTTCCGCACTGTATCCTGGTAAAGCAGGTTCAGGCTACTGCCGCCGTCCATAAGGACTCCAGTGAGATGAAATCCGTCAATAATTGGGTCTACAACCAATGCGGCGAATCCGCCATGACGGATGCTAGTGGGATGGTCCCTTCGATCAAAGGTGATCGGGCTAGAGGACCATGGGTTGAACTTTGGGGCGACTAGCTCTACCGCGTATACATCCCTTAACGCGCGCTTCCGCTCCCTTTTGGGGACGTGGGTTGCGTATATCATGTTCACCGTCCGCACTTGTGGGGGAAAACCCTTCTATCCACTATTGTTCGGCGGCCGGGGCTCCTCATCGTCGTCGCTATGCAGCCCCTTGTCTTCATTTTCGGCGTTTAACTTGCCTGCCTGCTTGAACACCCAACAATCCCTATTGGTCTGATTGGCCGGCTTTTCGGGGGTGCCATGTATCTGGCACAAGCGGTCGAGTATTCGGTCCAAACTGGACGGGCCCCTAGGATTCCTTTTGAATGGCTTTTTCCGCAGATCGGATTTAGAGCCTCTGAATCCGGCATTAACTACCGTATCCTCAGCATTGTCGCCGTTAATGCGGCGCTTCTGCTTGTGGTGATGCGACCTGCCACTACTGTCCCTGGTATCCGAATTACCAGGGTTCTTGGTCATATTGTTGCTACGAGCAAGCCAGCTGTCTTCTCCCGTGCAAAAGCGGGTCATGAGTGTCGTGAGTGCTGCCATAGACTTCGGCTTTTCTTGTCCAAGGTGCCGGGAAAGCCACTCGTCACGGATATTGTGCTTGAAGGCTGCTAGGGCCTCAGCGTCCGGACAGTCGACTATTTGATTTTTCTTTGTTAGGAACCGTGTCCAAAATTACCTGGCCGATTCCTCTGGCTGCTGAATTACGTGACTTAGGTCATCGGCGTCTGGGGGTCGCACATAAGTGCCCTGGAAATTGTCGAGGAATGTGGCTTCCAGGTCCTCCCAACAACTGATTGATCCTGTTGGCAAGCTGTTAAGCCAATGCCGAGCTGGTCCTTTAAGCTTGAGTGGGAGGTATTTGATGGCGTGGAAATCATCGCCGTGGGCCATGTGGATATGAAGGAGATAATCCTCGATCCATACCGCAGGATCTGTTGTGCCATCATATGATTCGATATTTATGGGTTTGAAACCCTCGGGGATTTGATGATCCATTATTTCGTCTGTGAAGCATAATGGGTGTGCGGTGCCTCTGTACTGGGCTATATCACGACGTAGCTCCAATGAGCTTTGTCTACTGTGTTCGGCCCTGCCGAATTTGTGGCCGGCGTGATGGTTACCGTCTCGAGCCGTGGGGCGCCCCCGCGATCCGTAGATCGATCTTGTTTGCCTTGCCTTGTCCTCCAACATATCTCGTAAGTCCGGCGCATATTCCCGTGCCTTCGTACGGGGTGCGGCTCGAGTGGAGGGCCGAGAGGCCTCTCTGTCGCGGCCACGAGGTGGCCGGTCGGCCGCATCAAAGTGCTTCTTCCTCTAATCGGGGTAGCAACCTGCGCTTTGGGTAGCTCTTGGAGGGGCATTCAAGTTATGCTCTTCGGCCGCAAGGACTTCAGTCCATCTGTCGACTAGCAAATCTTGATCAACACTAAGCTGTTGCTGTTTTTTCTTGAGGCTTCTTGTCATGGCCATAAGCCTGCGTTGAAAACGCTCTTGCTCGACGGAATCCTCTGGCACGACGAATTCGTCGTCGTCGAGGCTTGCCTCGTCTTCGGAGGGAGGCGTATAATTATCGTCCTCGACCTCTCTGTCTGCCGCTTTCTCATGAGGGCTGGTTTCTCCATCCTCCTGTGCTAAATCTTGCTGGAGGGGGTTTTCTTTGGCACTTTTCGGAGTATTATTATCTCCCGTGCTGGAATCACCGTATTTGTTTTGGCGGGATTTTGAGCGGCGCCGCTGATGCCGACGCTTAGGCTGTTTCTTGGAGGGGTCATCCTCTGATGTTCCATCGCCATGTCCTTCTTTTGGGGTGTCCACCATGTATATGTCGTATGACGAGGTGGCTTTCCAGGGCCTGATAGGCGCTGGTTCTTCATCGTCTCCTTCATCGGCGTCCATACCGTCGATGTCTTCGGAGTCGAAGTCGAGCATGTCGGTTAAGTCGTCGACAGTGGCTACAAAGTGGGTGGTGGGTGGGCTTTGAATTTCTTCATCGTCCGAATCCCAACCTTGCTGACCGTAGTCCGGCCAGGGCTCTCCCGATAAAGAGAGAGACCTCAGTGTCTTCAGAATATCACCGAAAGGCGAGTGCTGAACGATGTCCGCAGTAGTAAACTCCATAATCGGCGCCCAATCGGATTCGATCGGCAGTGGCGCGGAGGGTTCGGAGTCCGGAGAGGAGTCCGGCTCCTTGGAGTCACGAGTCTCGCAGAGTGCGGGGCTGGTGTTTGGCTCGATCGCCGTTGGGATCGCAGCTCTCGAGGCGGCGTGCAACCACCCATCCTCGATCGGCGCAGTTGGCTCCAAATTAAGGGTCAAAGCCGATGCGGGTGCGGCCTCCAGGGCACTGTTCGGCGGCAGAGCTAGATCATGCTCGTCGTGACAGTGCGGCATGCTCGGAAGTGGCTCGAATCTGTCGAAGATCAAGTCCCCACGGATGTCAGCCGTGTAGTTTAAACTTCCAAATCTGACCTGACGGCCAGGGGCATAGCTTTCGATCTGCTCCAGATGGCCAAGTGAATTGGCCCGCAGTGCGAAGCCACCGAAGATGAAGATCTGTCCGGGGAGGAAGGTCTCACCCTGGACAGCATCGCCATTGATGATTGTAGGTTTCATCAAGCCTGACGGCGACGACATAGAGGAACTCTCAATGAAAGCACCAATGTTGGTGTCAAAACCGGCGGATCTCGGGTAGGGGGTCCCGAACTGTGCGTCTAGGCCGGATGGTAACAGGAGGCAAGGGACACGAAGTTTTACCCAGGT
Organism: Triticum dicoccoides; assembly: GCF_002162155.2. NCBI lineage: Eukaryota > Viridiplantae > Streptophyta > Magnoliopsida > Poales > Poaceae > Triticum > Triticum dicoccoides. Next base: position 132,985,033 of record NC_041392.1, on the reverse strand, counting down.
TCGGGCCCTCTCGATGGAGGTAAAACCCTACATCTTGCTTGATTAATATTGATGATATGGGTAGTACAAGAGTAGATCTACCACGAGATCGGAGAGGCTAAACCCTAGAAGCTAGCCTATGGTATGATTGTTGTTGTGTATGTTGTCCTACGGACTAAAACCCTGCGGTTTATATAGACACCGGAGAGGGTTAGGGTTACGCAAAGTCGGTTACAATGGTAGGAGATCTACATATCCGTATCACCAAGCTTGCCTTCCACGCCAAGGAAGTCCCTTCCGAACACGGGACGGAGTCTTCAATCTTGTATCTTCATAGTCCAGGAGTCCGGCTGAAGGACACCCCCTAATCGAGGACTCCCTCAAGCACCGTGACCTTCCTAATAGAGAGTCTCTCATTTTGTCACTTTCATATACTAGTGGGAAATTTCATTATAGAACTTGGCTTGTATATTCCAGTGATGGGCTTCCTCAAATGCCCGAGGTCTTCATGAGCAAGCAAGTTGGATGCGCACCCACTGAGTTTCTTTTTGAGCTTTCATACACTTATAGCTCTAGTGCATCCGTTGCATGGCAATCCCTACTCCTCGCATTAACATCAATTGATGGGCATCTCCATATCCCGTTGATTAGCCTCGTTGATGTGAGACTTTCTCTTTTTTTTGTCTTCCCACACAACCCCTACCATTATACCTTATTCCACCATAGTGCTATATCCATGGCTTGCGCTCATGTATTGCGTAAGAGTTGAAAAGGCTGAAGCGCGTTAAAAGTATGAACCAAATGCTTGGCCAAAACCGGGGTCGTACATGATATGAATATTTTGTGTGGGGAAGATGGAGCATAGCCAGACTATTTGATTTTGTAGGGATAACTTGCTTTGGCTATGTTATTTTGATAAGACATAATTGCTTAGTTAGTATGCTTGAAGTATTATTGTTTTTATGTCAACATTAAACTTTTATCTTGAATCATATCAAATCTGAAAATTCATGCCTCAATAAGAAGAATTATATTGAAATTATGCCAAGTAGCATTCCACATCAAAAATTCTGTTTTTATCATTTACCTACTCGAGGACGAGCAGGAATTAAGCTTGGGGATGCTTGATACGTCTCCCACGTATCTATAATTTTTTATTGTTCCATGCTATATTATATTCTGCTTTGGACATTGTTGGGCTTCATTATACACTTTTATATTATTTTTTGGACTAACCTATTAACCAGAGGCCCAGCCCAGAATTGATGTTTTTTGCCTATTTCAAAGTTCTGCAGAAAAAGAATATCAAACGGAGTCCAAACGGAATGAAACCTTCGGGAACGTGATTTCCGGAACGAACGTGATCCAAAGGACTTGGACCCTACGTCAAGACATCAACTAGGAGGGCACGAGGTAGGGGGTGCGCCTACCCCCCCAGGCACGACCTCCACCCTCGTGGGCCCCCTGTTGCTCCACCGACATACTCCTTCCTCCTATATATACCTATGTACCCCAAACTACCAGATACGGAGCCAAAAACCTAATTCCACCGCCGCAACCTTCAGTACCCGTGAGATCCCATCTTGGGGCCTGTCCGGAGCTCCACCGAAGGGGACATCGATCACGAAGGGCTTCTACATCAACACCATAGCCTCTCCGACGATGTGTGAGTAGTTTACCTTAGACCTTCGGGTCCATAGTTATTAGCTAGGTGGCTTCTTCTCTCTTTTTGGATGTCAATACAATGTTCTCCCCCTCTCTCGTGGAGATCTATTCGATGTAATCTTCTTTTGTGGTGTGTTTGTTGAGATCGATGAATTGTGGGTTTATGATCAAGTTTATCTATGAACAATATTTGAATCTTCTGAATTCTTTTATGTATGATTGGTTATCTTTGCAAGTCTCTTTGAATTATCAGTTTGGTTTGGCCTACTAGATTGATCTTTCTTGCAATGGGAGAAGTGCTTAGCTTTGGGTTAAATCTTGCGGTGTCCTTTCCCAGTGACAGTAGGGGCAGCAAGGCACGTATTGTATTGTTGCCATCAAGGATAACAAGATGGGGTTTATATCATATTGCATGAATTTATCCCTCTACATCATGTCATCTTGCTTAAAGCGTTACTCTGTTCTTATGAACTTAATACTCTAGATGCATGCTGGATAGCGGTCGATGTGTGGAGTAATAGTAGTAGATGCAGGCAGGAGTCGGTCTACTTGTCTCGGATGTGATGCCTATATACATGATCATACCTAGATATTCTCATAACTATGCTCAATTCTATCAATTGCTCAACAGTAATTTGTTCACCCACCGTAAATACTTATGCTCTTGAGAGAAGCCACTAGTGAAACCTATGGCCCCCGGATCTATTTTCCATCTTGTATGATGAAGATATACCCGGGGGGCATAGGTTTCACTAGTGGCTTCTCTCAAGAGCCTAAGTATTTTACGGTGGGTGATCGAATTACTGTTGAGCAATTGACCGAATTGAGCATAGTTATGAGAGTATCTAGGTATGATCATGTATATAGGCATCACGTCCGAGACAAGTAGACCGACTCCTGCCTGCATCTACTACTATTACTCCATTCAACGACCGCTATCCCGCATGCATCTAGAGTATTAAGTTCATGGAAACAGAATAATGCCTTTAGCAAGATGACATGATGTAGAGGGATAAATTCATACAATATGATAAAAAACCATCTTGTTATGGAGAAGACAAAAAGGGAGAAGACAAAAAGGGAGAAGATAGTCTCACATCAACTAGGCGTATCAACGGGCTATGGAGATGCCCATCAATAGATATCAATGTGAGTGAGTAGGGATTGCCATGCAACGGATGCACTAGAACTATAAGTGTATGAAATCTCAACAAAAGAAACTAGTGGGTGTGCATCCAACTCGCTTGCTCACGAAGACCTAGGGCATTTTGAGGAAGCCCATCATTGGAATATACAAGCCAGGTTCTATAATGTAAAATTCCCACTAGTATATGAAAGTGATAACATAGGTGTCAGTGTCAAAACCGGCGAATCTCGGGTAGGGGGTCCCGAACTGTGCGTCTAAGGCAGATGGTAACAGGAGGCGGGGGACACGATGTTTACCCAAGTTCGGGCCCTCTTGATGGAGGTAATACCCTACGTCCTGCTTGAGTGATATTGATGATATGAGTATTACAAAAGTTGATCTACCACGAGATCGTAGAGGCTAAACCCTTGAAGCTAGCCTATGGTATGATTGTTGTTGTATATTCTCTATCGACTAGCCTGACCTCGATTTATATAATGCACCAGAGGCCTAGGATAACAAGAGTCCTAGCCGAATAGGTCGGTGGGGAGGAATCCTTGTCTTGATCGCCAAGTCTTGTGGAATCTTCCTTGTATGCGGCAGCTGTCCGAACTGGCCCATGAGTATATGGCCATGGGGGTCCTCGGCCCAATCTAACAGATCGGGAGATGACGTGGTGAGTACCCCCTAGTCCAGGACACCGTCAGTAGCCCCCTGAACCGGTCTTCAAGTTAGGGACGCTCCTCGATTCTTCCGAACCATTCTTCATCTTCGGTCGTCGGTCTTGAAAACTGGTTCAACAAATCTTCTCATCTTCGATCTTGAGGATCGCCGAAGTGCATCCGATGAATTTACACGTCGGGTATCCGAGGAGCCCCTTTTAGTTTCCCGCCTTTATCAATGCCTTGTTATTTTTATGCCACACCTCGGGTTTGAAGTTGTTGCCGGGATGCAGTGTCCTCTTGCATCCGAGCTCTAACGCCGGACTGCATTCGAGGTATCTTTTGCAGCCGAGTACCAATGTCGGACTGCTTCCGAGCTCCAATGCCGAAATGTATCCGAGCTCCAACGCCGGACTGTGTCGAAGCTCCAACGCCAGACTATATCCAAGAAGTCATAGATCATCTTGGTCCAAAAAAGTTGAAGGAGTTTAGCCGAGCTTAATGCCGGAAATGCCCTCTACGAAGCTAGCCACCAGCGCCCGAGCTTTATGCCGGACTGCTTCCAAGGTGGTGCACCACCCCGACCGCGGGCTGATTTATTGTGAATATTTTTAACTGGTGCAGTTTATTCTCTGCCGATGTATATCCAGTAGCCCTCAAGGTGTGTATCAGTCTAAAACCCGAGATGCACCTGAAGGCAAGCATAAAACCGTTGTTCCTAGTAGCCCCTGAGACTCAGGTCGATGCGTGAAATCGGCCTGAGGATCAACTCCTAGCTCGGCAGCATACATAGGAATAAAAACGCAGTGTAATATATTAGAGATAATAGTGATCGGCGAACGGGCCCCTAAGAGAGGGTCATGAGAAGTCGCCGTGATATATAGCTTGATGCCAGATAGGTCCAGATGGTACTTATTGCTGTCCGAAGACGCGCTTCCCATAGTTCGATCAAGCCAAACACTGAGCCCTTTGAATTTTCTGCATTGAATAGGCAATGTAGTAGCCCCCGAGACACTGGTCGGGTGGCAACACCATATCAGGGGATCGATGTGCCCCTTTAATATTTGTAAATAATGAGCGTAAAGCCCAGTAGCCCCCGAGCCTTGATGTGGGCATGGGTGGCCGAATTAAGGATCGATATCCAGAGTAAAATCACATATTATGTGTAATGATTCTATGTATCCAAGTACTTTACATCATTATTTTGACTCCATTATGACCGCCTATCAGGTGAAAGTGGCCCATCATCGGGTTCTACCCCTTGGTAGATACTACGTAGGGTGTTTCCTTATTAACAAAGCAACCCTTAGCCGACGTCTCGGTGCCCGAAGGCAGTTGTGTTAGCGGAAACGAGGAAATCAGATATGCGGGCTTTAAAACTTTCGCTTAGTCATAGGAGCTTTAAACTGGAGAAGCTAGCTATGAGCCCCCGATTACTGTTCGGCGACATCCGAGGTCAAGCCGTAAACACTTCGGCCAATGTTATGAACGGCTCGTCATTTAACATAGTCATCGGATCACTGACTAGTTTACGCCTATTGTGACAGTCAGTTTTCGGCTTTCTCCACTGATGTGCTTGACCATGCGAGCTGGAAGCACAATCATAGTGGTTCTCCCTTTGCACACCTAGCCGAACAAAGCGGAACGTAGGAGGCAAGCATAGGAGCCGGGCAACCCAACTATTGACCGAAGACACAATTTGAAACCGATGCATATATAGCAATATCCGAGAATGTTTTTGCCGAATCCCTAAAGGTGTCCGACGTTGCACTGCGAGACTAATGCTGGAAATGCACAAATAGTTTAAAAGTGCCATAGGCTCGAAAAGCCAAAAAACTTATTCAAAAGTTTAATGTCCGAACTAGATCAAGTGTTCGGTGCCAATCCGAAAATTGGACTTGAAAAAAAGTGCTTCTGCCGTGCTTTAACATGACACATCCTATCTCAAGACTTCAAGCGGGTCAGCCTACGGCTTCAACCTCCTATCCCAAAGGTGGAGTACTTCTCATTAGGCCAGTTTAGCAAACTAAACTCTAGCGGTTTCGAGAGAGAAATTAGGCTCCTCAGCTAGTGACCACATACTTGTGTCGAAAAAAGGAATGATAAATAATAACAATAATAATAATAATAACTTTGCAACGACTAAGAAGAAAACACCTATTATAAAACGGCTCAAATAAACTTAAGAGCCCCCAAGTGACTTGGGTAAAAGAATGATTGCATGTACCGAAGTACTTATATCATATCTATGTTCACCCGAACTTTAAACGCGTCTTAACCGACCGCCGGCTTCTCCCTCTTCAGTCAAGGACCGAAAAGTGTTATGTACTCCGCTTGTCGAGAATATCGACGGTGTTTCCAATAACCAGGCAATCTGGCCATAAGGCTGTAACAGACAAAGCACACTCAGGGAACTTATGCTATATTACTGCGAAGTGTAAGAAGCATCTTCGAAGAAAATAGTACCCCCACCGATACCTTTCTTCGGTGCTCATTGTTATTATGAGACTTGTGCAATAGATTTTTTGTACTCATGAGTTCCGTTGTGTGCCGACCTTCATTGAAAACTATAAGAGCGCTAGCTTTCGGCTTCACCCGGTCTGAGGTCCGATTCGGATGACCCGATCGTGACAATCGCAGAGGTGCTCCCTTTACTCCCTAGCCGAACATTGGGAACATAGGGGTAAACACAGTAGCGAGGCAACCCAGCTTGCAAATCGCTTAAGTCAATATGGTGCATATTGTAGCGTAATACATGAACAAGGAACGAAGCCGTACAAGTATAATCATATGCAAGAGGAAAGGCTTCATGAAGGAAGCCCCCAAGTGAAGTGGGTATTTGAATTTGTGCATCACAAACAAAGTTTGGACAAGGAAATTCTTTACAAGCAAATTTTTTCCAAAAATGTATAATGCTTGGTCGAACCGAACACAAGTTAAAAATTTAAAACTTGGAGCATGAAGGCAACTTAGCTGGTTAATGTGTTCGGTATTGACGACGTGGTCCGAGCTTGATGCGGGACAAGGTTCCATCCCCCAAGCCGGTCCCGAGGTGGCGGAGCAAAGAGCTCGGCACGTCGAAGTGGTGACATAGCACGGCCAATGCAGGCCGACAGAGTGATACCGAAGTCCCCGGCATGGGGTAATGAAGTGTTGACGAAGCCCCCCGTCCAGCCGAGGTGACGTGGTATGTCAGTACGCCGAGTTGTCGATACTGCCCAACCCGGGTCATTTTCCTGTGCACAAAAAACAGTGCAAACCGGAGATAATAGTAATAATAGTAATAAAAGTTGTTGCATAATAAATATTTTATGCGAAGTGAGTAATAAAAGAAATATGGCCTGGCGCCGAAGTCAATGTCGATGTAGGGCGTCGGCGTGATGCGGTAAAGGTGTGGCAAAGCCTGAATTCACAGGTCGGTCCGAGTTCCGGATGCGGCATTCACCAGACTATGTACGGAAACTGACCGAACCACCATGCGACTGTCGTTAATGCGGCCACCATTTGATAGACCTGTGTACATATGATGGACAAACCAGAGTAATAATTCCTTGGGAATAATGAACCCAAACAAGAAAAAAAACTAGGATTAATAGCACCTGGTTTATTTGTTGTAGCGATTCGAAGAAAGGTGATTCCCAAAATTGGGACTCGATCCGCACACCCATTGCTAGATGCGCGATAAAGCGACGACATGGCGATGCTGGCAAAGGTTGGCTTGCCGAGGCGAAGCCCTTAGTCCAGCTAACGTGATGAAGATGGTCGGCTAGTGACGCTGAAGTCATCGGAGTATGTTGATGAAGAGATGATGAAGCCCCCGGTCTAGCCGAGGTGTTGGAGTGGCTCGCCGAAGAGATGCCGGAGTCTACCTGTCAGCCGATGTGTCGAAACAGGTCGGCGTGTTTGATGATGATTTGAAGAAGAGGCAGCATGGTGATGCCGACGCAGGTCAAGACTTGTGACGCGATCGACGCTGCTTGATGCAGCCACCGCGTGGCGATGCCGGTGTGCCCGCTCCGTGTAGTCCGTGGGACAACGATGTTGATGATGATTTATCCTTCGCGATGCCGAACTCTTGTTCGGCTTGCCGAGATGATGATCGAAGGAGTTGAGCTCGCCTCAATAAAGCGGCGACATGTCTAGCGCAGCTGCGCAGGTCGGTAGCCGTAGAGCAATACTGTCGGACTAGTTTGACACCAGCGTGATGGTGAAGATTACCTCGGGGAGGCTTAAAATTTTATGGGTACGTGTTTAAAAACAACGCACAATAACATAGAAGAAAATTCCTTAAAAAAGGTTGTCCAATATCACGTTCATAAAGAAACATGAATTCTGGTTGGATCCGTATTCACGCAGAAAACAGATCCGAAAATCGTTGCGCTCATCGAAGGTTTTCCGGAGTTTGAACGGTCGGATCGAGCTGAAATTTTGAGGGGTTCTAGATACAGGAATACCGCAGCCGATCAACGGTTGGATCTTCCAAAGGACGCCTGAGCTAGATGCTGGACGCCATTCTCCGAACTCGTCCAGATTCCCGTCCAGATTTGAAACAGCTCCGGTATATCATAGGTTGCCAGAGATTTCTCCATTGGAACTCGACGAAATTTGGCATGGTTTTTGTAGACTCAATTCCGCACAATCCCACCGAAGCAATCGTCAAAGCGATACTCGAGGAGGTGGTGGCGATAGATACGAGTTCGCTGTCCAGAAAAACAGCACGGTCGCTCGAGGGCAATGTTGATGTTGAGCCCCCGAGCTCCATGGATGATTCCTCCATGATCTTGATAGAGATCGGGGTTGATGTTCGATGAAGGCCCTCATCTGAACACGGTGATCCGAACATGGGGCGCAGTTCTTGGTCGAACCAAGGTGACCAGTCGAGCTGGTGACGAAGATGCCGAAGTCGCAGTTGATCTGCAGGCGAGCCATCGATCCTTTTGCCGATCACACAACGGAGCTCTCAATGAAAGCACCAATGTCAGTGTCAAAACCGGCGGATCTCGGGTAGGGGGTCCCGAACTGTGCGTCTAAGGCAGATGGTAACAGGAGGCGGGGGACACGATGTTTACCCAGGTTCGGGCCCTCTTGATGGAGGTAATACCCTACGTCCTGATTGATTGATATTGATGATATGAGTATTACAAAAGTTGATCTACCACGAGATCATAGAGGCTAAACCCTAGAAGCTAGCCTATGGTATGATTGTTGTTGTATATTCTCTATCGACTAGCCTAGCATCGGTTTATATAATGCACCAGAGGCCTAGGATAACAAGAGTCCTAGCCGAATACGTCAGTGGGGAGGAGTCCTTGTCTTGATCGCCAAGTCTTGTGGAATCTTCCTTGTATGCGGCAGCTGTCCGAACTGGCCCATGAGTATAAGGCCATGGGGTCCTCGGCCCAATCTAACAGATCGGGAGATGACGTGGTGAGTACCCCCTAGTCCAGGCCACCGTCAATAGGAGACTCTCTATCATGAAGATCATGGTGCTACTTTAGAGCACAAGTGTGGTAAAAGGATTATAGCATTGCACCTTCTCTCTTTTTCTCTCATTTTTTATTTGGGCTTCTTTGGCCTCTTTTATTTATTTATTTATTTATTTATTTTCATCCGGAGTCTCATCCCGACTTATGGGGGAATCATAGTCTCCATCATCCTTTCCTCACTGGGACAATGCTCTAATAATGATGATCATCACACTTTTATTTACTTACAACTCAAGAATTACAACTCAATACTTAGAACAAGATATGACTCTATATGAATGCCTCCGGCGGTGTACCGGGATGTGCAATGACTCATGAGTGACATGTATGAAAGAATTATGAGCGGTGGCTTTGCCACAAATACGATGTCAACTACATGATCATGCTAAGCAATATGACAATGATGGAGCGTGTCATAATAAACGGAACGGTGGAAAGTTGCATGGCAATATATCTCTAAATGGCTATGGAAATGCCATAATAGGTAGGTATGGTGGCTGTTTTGAGGAAGGTATATGGTGGGTGTATGATACCGGCGAACGGTGCGCAGTATTAGAGAGGCTAGCAATGGTGGAAGGAAGAAAAGTGTGTATAATCCATGGAACCAACATTAGTCATAAAGAACTCATATACTTATTGCAAAAATCTACAAGTCATCACAGGAAAGTATTGCGCACATGCTCCTAGGGGGATAGATTGGCAGGAAAAGACCATCGCTCGTCCCGACCGCCACTCATAAGGAAGACAATAAAAAAATCATGCTCCGACTTCATCACATAACGGTTCACCATACGTGCATGCTATGGGAATCACAAACTTTAACACAAGTATTTCTCAAATTCACAACTACTCTACTAGCACAACTTTAATATCACCATCTTCATATCTCAAAACAATTATCAAGCATCAAACTTCTCATAGTATTCAACACACTCATAAGAAAGTTTTTACTATTCTTGCATACCAAGCATGTTATGATTATTTAAGAAAATTACCATGCTATTTAAGACTCTCAACATAATCTAAGTGAAGCATGAGAGATCAATAGTTTCTATAAAACAAATCCACCACCGTGCTCTAAAAATATAAGTGAAGTACTAGAGCAAAATTATATAACTCAAAAGATATAAGCGAAGCACATAGAGTATTCTAACAAATTCCAAATCATGTATGGATCTCTAGAAAGGTGTGTACAACAAGGATGATTGTGGTAAACTAAAAAGCAAAGACTCAAATCATACAAGACGCTCCAAGCAAAACACATATCATGTGGTGAATAAAAATATAGCTCCAAGTAAAGTTACCGATAGAAGTAGATGAAAGAGGGGATGCCTTCCGGGGTATCCCCAAGCTTTGGCTTTTAGGTGTCCTTAGATTATCTTGGGGGCGCCTTGGGCATCCCCAAGCTTAGGATCTTGCCACTCCTTGTTCCATAATCCATCAAATCTTTACCCAAAAACTTGAAAACTTCACAACACAAAACTCAAAGTAGTAAATCTCGTGAGCTCCATTAGCGAAAGAAAACAAAAGACCACTTCAAGATACTATAATGAAATCATTCTTTAATTATATTGGTGTTAAACCTACTTATTCCAACTTCTCTATGGTTTATAAACTATTTTACTAGCCATAGATTCATCAACATAAGCAAACAACACACGAAAAACAGAATCTGTCAAAAACAGAACAGTCTGTAGTAATCTGTAGCTAGCGCAAGATCTGGAACCCCAAAAATTCTAAAATAAATTGCTGGACGTGAGGAATTTATCTATTAATCATCTTCAAAAAGAATTAACTAAATATCACTTTTCAAATAAAAATTACAGCAGTTCTCGTGAGCGCTAAAGTTTCTGTTTTTTACAGCAAGATAGCAAGACTTTCCCCAAGTCTTCCCAATGGTTCTACTTGGCACAAACACTAATTAAACACAACCAAAACAAAGGCTAGATAAATTATTTATTACTAAACTGGAGCAAAAATCAAGGAATAAAAATAAAATTGGGTTGCCTCCCAACAAGCGCTATCGTTTAACGCCCCTAGCTAGGCATAAAAAGCAATGATAGATCTAGGTATTGCCATCTTTGGTAGGCAATTCTTCAATGAGACATCTATTATCCTTAGAAATTTCTTTCTTTTTAGTTATTATCAAACTTTTAGGCACAAGATCAAAAAATTCATTTGTAACGAATGGTTCCTTAATGATAGCAACAAGATTGGGATGAATACTTATAGATTTGAGATCCGCAATTTCCTTACTAGAGGATTCACCTTTATTTTTAGGAACATACATAAGCTTGCCAATTTTAGTAGGAGGACTTGGACTATTCTTTATGGAAGCAAAAGCAGTTCCCAAGTTGGTAATGATATCTTCAAGTTTATCGATCCTAGTGGAATCATGATGTATTTTCTCATTAACTATGGGTTCCTTCTCTTTAATATTTTTCAAAGTAACTCCTACTTTAGATCCATATTGAGAAATTTGGTTGTGGAACTTTTTATCCAAAGTTTCAATTAACTCTACTGTAGCAACCTTATTTTCAATAATTTTGAGCCTTCGCATTACATGCTCCAAAGTTAATATAGTTCCATTAACCAAAAGAGGGGGTGAGCCAAATAAATCTATCATAATAAGAATCAAAAGTATGGCTGCCTAAGAAATTCCCTCTGGTAATGGTATAAAGGATATATCTATACCAAGGATTAGCACCTACATAAAAATTGCGGAGAAGAACGGAAGTAGATTGCTTCCTAGTAGATCTATTTTGAGCATTGCAAATTCTATACCAAGCATCTTTCAGATTTTCTCCCTCCCTTTGTTTAAAATTTAGGACTTCATTCTCGGGAGACAATGGAGAGGATAAAGGACTAGCCATAGCGACAAGCGAGCAAACAAGAAACGGGCAAAAAGAGGCAAATAGAGAAAGAGACGGAGGATAGAGAGAGAGGGCGAATAAAATGGCAAGAGTGAAGTGGGGGAGAGGAAAACGAGAGGCAAATGGCAAATAATGTAATGCGAGAGATAAGGGTATGTGATGGGTACTTGGTATGTTGACTTTTGCGTAGACTCCCCGGCAACGGCGCCAGAAATCTTCTTGCTACCTCTTGAGCACTGCGTTGGATTTCCATGAAGAGGAAAGGATAATGCAGAAAAGTAGCGTAAGTATTTCCCTCAGTTTTTGAGAACCAAGGTATCAATCCAGTAGGAGGCTATGCGCGAGTCCCTCGTACCTGCACAAAACAAATAACTCCTCGCAACCAATGCGATAAGGGGGTGTCAATCCCTTCTCGGTCACTCACGAGAGTGAGATCTGATAGATATGATAAGATAATATTTTTGGTAATTTTGTGATAAAGATGCAAAGTAAAATAAAAGCAAAGTAAAAAAGCAAAGTAAATAAATAAGTATAAGAAGATTAATATGACGAAGATAGACCCGGAGCCATAGGTTTGACTAGTGGCTTCTCTCAAGAGCATAAGTATTTTACGGTGGGTGAACGAATTACTGTTGAGCAATTGACAGAATTGAGCATAGTTATGAGAGTATCTAGGTATGATCATGTATATAGGCATCACGTCCGAGACAAGTAGACCGACTCCTGCCTGCATCTACTACTATTACTCCACTCATCGGTCGCTATCCATCATGCATCTAGAGTATTAAGTTCATGGAAATAGAGTAACGCCTTAAGCAAGATGACATGATGTAGAGGGATAAATTCATGCAATATTATAAAAACCCCATCTTGTTATCCTCGATGGCAGCAATACAATACGTGCCTTGCTGCCCCTACTATCACTGGGAAAGGACACCGCAAGATTGAACCCAAAGCTAAGCACTTCTCCCATTGCAAGAAAGATCAATCTAGTAGGCCAAACCAAACTGATAATTCGAAGAGACTTGCAAAGATAACCAATCATACATAAAAGAATTCAGAAAAGATTCAAATATTGTTCATAGATAATCTTGATCATAAACCCACAATTCATCAATCTCAACAAACACACCGCAAAAAGAAGATTACATCGAATAGATCTCCACAAGAGAGGGGGAGAACTTTGTATTGAGATCCAAAAAGAGAGAAGAAGCTATCTAGCTAATAACTATGGACCCGAAGGTCTGAGGTAAACTACTCACACTTCATCGGAGAGGCTATGATGTTGATGTAGAATCCCTCCATGATGGATACCCCCTCCGGTGGAGCTCCGGAACAGGCCCCAAGATGGGATCTCGTGGATACAGAAAGTTGCGGCGGTGGAATTAGGTTTTTGGCTCCGTATCTGATTGTTTGGGGGTACGTAGGTATATATAGGAGGAAGGAGTACATCGGTGGAGCAACAGGGGGGCCACGAGGGTGGA
>NC_041392.1:132713074-132971552 GCF_002162155.2 Triticum dicoccoides | reverse complement strand
GTGGCCTCCTCCTTTCTTTCTTGACATAGGATCCAAGTCTCCTGGATCACATTTGTTGAGAAAATCACGTTCCCGAAGGTTTCATTCCGTTTGGACTCCGTTTGATATTCCTTTTCTTCGAAACCGTAAAATAGGCAAAAAAACAACAATTCTGGGTTGGGCCTCCGGTTAATAGGTTAGTCCCAAAAATAATATAAAAGTGGATAATAAAGCCCAATAATGTCCAAAATAGTAGATAATATAGGATGGAGCAATAAAAAATTATAGATACGTTGGAGATGTATCAGAGATGCATAGCAACGAGAGGGGGAGAGTGTGTCCACGTATCATCGTAGACCGAAAGCGTAAGCATTTAGTAACGCGGTTGATGTAGTCGAACGTCTTCATGATCCAACCGATCCAAGTACCGAATGTACGGCACCTCCGTGTTCAGCACATGTTCAGCACGATGACGTCCATCGAGCTCTTGATCTAGTAGAGGGTCGAGGGAGAGTTCCGTCAGCACGACGGCGTGGCGACGGTGATGATGAAGTTACCGGCGCAGGATTTCGCCTAAGCACTACGACGATATGACTGAGGTGTTATACTATGGAGAGGGGCATCGCACATGGCTAAGAGATTGTCTGTTGTGCCTTTGGGGTGCCCCCCGCCTCCGTATATAAAGGGGGAGGAGGAGGTGGCCGGCCAAGGGGTGCGCGCCATGCGGGGAGTCCTACTAGGACTCTGTTCCTAGTAGGATTCAACCCCCCCCCCACTTTCCTTCTAACGGAGAGGTGGAAAGGGGAAGGAAGAGAGAGGGAGAAGGAAAGAGGGGGGCTGCGCCCGCTCCCCTTGTCCAATTTGGATTGGGGCAAGGGGGGCGCGCCCCACCTCGTGTGGTCTGTCTCCTCTCCCGTACTATGGCCCATTAGTCCCAATAACTTTCCCGAGGGGTTCCGGTAGCCTCCTGATACTCCGAAAAATCCCCGAACCATATCGGAACCATTCCGGTGTCCGTATATAACCTTCCAATATATCAATATTTACCTCTCGACCATTTCGAGACTCCTCGTCATGCCCATGATCTCATCCGGGACTCCAAACAAACTTCGGTCACCAAAACACATAACTCATAATACAAATCGTTATCGGATGTTAAGCGTGCGGATCCTACGAGTTCGAGAACTATGTAGACATGACCGAGACACATCTCCGTTCAATAACCAATAGCGGAACCTGGATGCTCCTATTGGCTCCTACATATTCTACGAAGATCTTTATCGGTCAAACCGCATAATAACATATGTTATTCCCTTTGTCATCGGTATGTTACTTGCCCGAGATTCGATCGCCGGTATCATCATACTTAGTTCAATCTCATTACCGGCAAGTCTCTTTACTCGTTCTGTAATGCATCATCCCGCAACTAACTCATTGATACGTCTCCAACGTATCTATAATTTTTGATTGTTCCATGCTATTATATTAGCTATTTTGGATGTTTAATGGGCTTTAATATGCACTTCTATATTATTTTTGGGACTAACCTATTAACCGGAGGCCCAGTGCTAGTTTCTATTTTATTGTCTATTTAAGTGTTTCACAGAAAAGGAATATCAAACGGAACGAAACCTTCGTGAGGATCTTTCTTGGAACAAACGTCATCCATGAGACTTGGAGTGGAAGTCGGAGACGCAACGAGGCGGCCACAAGGTAGGAGGGCGCGCCCAGGGGGTAGGCACGCCCCCACCCTCGTGGGCCCCTCATAGCTCCACTAACGTACTTCTTTCACCTATATATATACTATTATACCCTAAAAAATCCGGGAGAGCCATGAAACCACTTTTCCACCACCGCAACCTTCTGTACCTGTCGGGGATATACCCCGTGGTATGACTCGGCCGGACTTGTGACTCACTAGTAACTGCTACCTCTTGAGCACTGCGTTGGTTTTCCCTTGAAGAGGAAAGGGTGATATAGTAAAGTAGCGTAAGTATTTCCCTCAGTTTTTGAGAACCAAGGTATCAATCCAGTAGGAGATCATGCTCGAGTCCCACGCACCTACACAAACAAATAAGAACCTCGCAACCAATGCGATAAAGGGGTTGTCAATCCCTTCACGGTCACTTACGAGAGTGAGATCTGATAGATATGATAAGAGAATATTTTTGGAATTTTTATGATAAAGATGCAAAGTAAAATAAACGGCAATAGAAATAGCTAAGTGTTGGAAGACTAATATGATTGAAGATAGACCCGGGGGCCATAGGTTTCACTAGTGGCTTCTCTCAAGAGAAAAAGTATTACGGTGGGTAAACGAATTACTATCGAGCAATTGATAGAATTGAGCATAGTTATGAGAATATCTAGGTATGATCATGTATATAGGCATCACGCCCATGACAAGTAGACCGAAAAGATTCTGCATCTACTACTATTACTCCACACATCGACCGCTATCCAGCATGCATCTAGAGTATTAAGTTCATACGAACAGAGTAACGCCTTAAGCAAGATGACATGATGTAGAGGGATAAACTCATGCAATATGATATAAACACCATCTTTTTATCCTCGATGGCAACAATACAATGTGTGCCTTGCTGCCCCTGCTGTCACTGGGAAAGGACACCGCAAGATTGAACCCAAAGCTAAGCACTTCTCCCATTGCAAGAAAGATCAATCTAGTAGGCCAAATCAAACTGATAATTCGAAGAGACTTGCAAAGATAACCAATCATACATAAACGAATTCAGAGGAGATTCAAATATTGTTCATAGATAAACTTGATCATAAACCCACAATTCATCGGATCTCGACAAACACATCGCAAAAAGAAGAGTTACATCAAATAGATCTCCAAGAGAATCGAGGAGAATTTTGTATTGAGATCCAAAGAGAGATAAGAAGCCATCTAGCTAATAATTATGGACCCGAAGGTCTAAAGTAAACTACTCACACATCACCGGAGAGGCCATGGAGTTGATGTAGAGGCCCTCCGTGATCAATGCCCCCTCCGGCTGAGCTCCAAAAATGGCCCGAAGATGAGATCTCTCAGGTACAGAAGGTTGCGGTGGTGGAATTAGGATTTCGTGGTGCTCCTGGATGTTTGCAGGGTACGTGGACTTATATAGGAGGAAGAAGTAGGTCGGTGGAGCAACGAGGGGCCCACGAGGGTGGAGGGCGTGCCCAGGGGGGTAGGCGCGCCCCCTGCCTCGTGGCCTCCTCGATTGTTTCTTGAGCCCACTCCAAGTCTCCTGGATCACGTTTGTTGAGAAAATCACGTTCCTGAAGATTTCATTCCATTTGGACTTCGTTTGATATTCTTTTTCTGCGAAACACTGAAATAGGCAAAAAAAAAACAGCAATTTGGGTTGGGCCTCCGGTTAATAGGTTAGTCCCCAAAATAATATAAAAGTGTAAAATGAAGCCCATTAACATCCAAAATAGATAATATAATAGCATGGAACAATAAAAAATTATAGATACATTGGAGACGTATCAAGCATCCCCAAGCTTAATTCCTGCTCGTCCTCGAGTAGGTAAATGATAAAAAACAGAATTTTTGATGTGGAATGCTTCCTACATATTTCTGAATGTAATTTTTCTTTATTGTGGCATGAATTTTCAGATCCGAAAGATTCAAGATAAAAGTTTAATATTGACATAAAAATAATAATACTTCAAGCATACTAACTAAGCAATGATGTCTTCTCAAAATAACATGGCCAAAGAAAGTTCATCCCTACAAAATCTTATAGTTTGGTCATGCTCCATTTTTGTCACACAAAAATGCTCTCATCATGCACAACCCCGATGACAAGCCAAGCAGTTGTTTCACACTTTAGTAATCTCAAACTTTTTTCAACTTTCACGCAATACATGAGCGTGAGCCATGGATATAGCACTATGGGTGGAATAGAATATAATGAAGGGGGTTATGTGGAGAAGACAAAAAAGGAGAAAGTCTCACATTGACGCGGCTAACCAATGGGCTAGGGAGATGCCCATCAATTGATGTCAATGCAAGGAGTAGGGATTGCCATGCAACGGATGCACTAGAGCTAAAAATGTATGAAAGCTCAACAAAAGAAACTAAGTGGGTGTGCATCCAACTTGCTTGCTCACGAAGACATAGGGCACTTGAGGCGGCCCATTCTTGGAATATACAAGACAAATTCTATAATGAAAAGTTCCCACTAGTATATGAAAATGACAAAACAAGAGACTCTCTATCATAAAGATCATGGTGCTACTTTGAAGCACAAGTGTGGAAAAAGGATAGTAGCATTGCCCCTTTTTATTCTCTTTTTTTGGCCTTCTTTTTTTGTCCTTTCTTTTTTTTTCTATTTTTTTGGGACAATGCTCTATTAATGATGATCATCACACTTCTATTTATTTACAACTCAATGATTAAAACTCTATACTAGAACAAGATATGACTCTATATGAATGCCTCTGGCGGTGTACCGGGATGTGCAATGACTCATGAGTGACATGTATGAAAAAATTATGAACAGTGGCTTTGCCACAAATATGATGTCAACTACATGATCATGCAAGGCAATATGACAATGATGATGTGTGTCATAATAAACGGAACGGTGGAAAGTTGCATGGCAATATATCTCGGAATGGCTATGGAAATGCCATAATAGGTTGGTATGGTGGCTGTTTTGAGGAATATATAAGGAGGTTTATGTGTGATAGAGTGTATCGTATCACGGGATTTGGATGCACCGGAGAAGTTTGCACAAACTCTCAAGGTGAGAAAGGGCAGTGCACGGTACCGAAGAGGCTAGCAATGATGGAAGGGTGAGAGTGTGTATAATCCATGGACTCAACATTAGTCATAAAGAACTCACATACTTATTGCAAAAAACTACAAGTCATCAAAAACCAAGTATTATGCGCATGATCCTAGGGGGATAGATTGGTAGGAAAATACCATCGCTCGTCCCCGACCGCCACTCATAAGGAAGACAATCAAATAACACCTCATGTTTTAAATTCGTTACACAACGTTTACCATACGTGCATGCTACGGGACTTGCAAACTTCTTAATCAGTATTTCTCAAATTCACAACTACTCAACTAGCACAACTTTGATATCACTATCTCCATATCTCAAAACAATCATCAAGTATCAAACTTCTCTTAGTATTCAATGCACTTATATGAAAGTTTTTATTATGCCTAAAAGCAAATTGCCATGTTGTTCTAAAGGACTCTCAAAATAATATAAGTGAAGCATGAGAGATCAATTATTTCTATAAAATAAAACCACCGCCGTGCTATAAAAGATATAAGTGAAGCACTAGAGCAAAAACTATATAGCTCAAAAGATATAAGTGAAACACATAGAATAAAAACTATATAGCTCAAAAGATATAAGTGAAGCACATAGAGTATTCTAATAAATTCCAATTCATGTGTGCCTCTCTCAAAAGGTGTGTACAGCAAGGATGATTGTGGAAAACTAAATACCAAAGACTCAAATCATACAAGACGCTCCAAGCAAAACACATAGCATGTGGCGAATAAAAATATAGCTCCAAGTAAAGTTACCGATGAACGAAGACGAAAGAGGGGATGCCTTCGGGGGCATCCCCAAGCTTAGGCTTTTTGGTGTCCTTGTATTTTACCTTGGGATTCCATGGGCATCCCCGAGCTTAGGCTCTTTCCACTCCTTGTTCCATAATCCATCAAATCTTTACCCAAAACTTGAAAACTTCACAACACAAAACTTAAAAGAAAATCTTCGTGAGCTCCGTTAGTAAAAGAAAACAAACCACCACTTCAAGGTACTGTAATGAACTCATTCTTTATTTATATTGGTATTAAACCTACTGTATTCCAACTTCTCTATGGTTTATAAACTCTTTTACTAGCCATAGATTCATCAAAATAAGCAAACAACACACGAAAAACAGAATCTGTCAAAAACAGAACAGTCTGTAGTAATTTGTAGGTTTCGAATACTTCTGGAACCCCACAAATTCTAAAATAAATTACTGGACATGAGGAATTTATCTATTAATCGTCTTCAAAAAGAATAAACTAAATAGCACTCTCCAATTAAAAATGGCAGCAATTCTTGTGAGCGCTAAAGTTTATGTTTTTTACACCAAGATCAAAAAGACTTTCCCCAAGTCTTCCGAACGGTTCTACTTGGCACAAACACTAACTAAACACAAAAAACACAACCAAAACAGAGGCTAGATAAATTATTTATTACTATACAGTAACAAAAAGCAAGGAATAAGAATAAAATTGGGTTGCCTCCCAACAAGCGCTATCGTTTAACGCCCCTAGCTAGGCATAAAAGCGAAGATAGATCTAGGTATTGTGATCTTTGGTGTGCAATACATAAGTGGCTCTCATAATAGATTCATATGGTAATTTAATTTTCTTTCTAGGAAATTGTTCCATGCCCTTCCTTAACGTAAACTGGAATCTAATATTCCCTTCCTTTATATCAATAATTGCACCAATCGTTCTAAGGAAAGGTCTACCAAGAATAATAGGACATTAAAGATTGCAATCTATGTCAAGAACAATGAAATCTACAGGCACATAGTTCCTATTTTCAACAATAAGAACATCATTAATTCTTCCCATAGGTTTCTCAATAGTGGAATCCACAAGGTGCAAGTTTAAAGAACAATCATCAAATTCACGGAATCCTAGCAAATCACATAAAGTTTTCGGAATCATGGAAACACTAGCACCCAAATCACACAAAGCATAACATTCATGATCTTTAATTTTAATTTTAATAGTAGGTTCCCACTCATCATAAAGTTTTCTAGGGATAGAAACTTCCAACTCAAGTTTTTCTTCATAAGATTGCATCAAAGCATCAACGATATGTTTAGTAAAAGCTTTATTTTAACTATAAGCATGATGAGAATTTAGCATGGATTGCAACAAGGAAATACAATCTACCAAAGAGCAATTATCATAATTAAATTCCTTGAAATCCAAAACAGTGGGTTCATTGATATCTAAAGTTTTAACCTCTTCAATCCCACTTTTACCAAATTTTGCATCAAGATCTAAAAACTCCGAATTTTTGGAACGCCTTCTAGGTAAAGGTGGATCATCTTCAGTCCCATCATTATCAAGATTCATATTGCAAAACAAAGATTTAATAGGGGACACATCAATCACTTTTAGATCTTCATCCTTATTATCATGAAAACTAGAAGAACACGCTTTCACAAAGCAATCTTTCTTAGCACGCATCCTAGCGGTTCTTTCTTTGCACTCGTCAATGGAAATTCTCATGGCTTTGAGAGACTCATTGATATCATGCTTAGGTGGAATAGATCTAAGTTTCAAAGAATCAACATCAAGAGAAATTCTACCAACGTTCCTAGCCAATTCATCAACCTTAAGCAATTTTTCTTCAAGCAAAGCATTGAAATTCTTTTGCGAATTCATAAACTCCTTATCACTAGTCTCAAATTCAGAGGGCATCTTATTAAAAATTTCCATCAGAATTGTTGCAGGAATTACCATAATTATTAGAGGAATTACTAGGGAACGTCCTAGGATTAAACTTTCCTCTATACGCGTTGTTACCAAAATTATTCCTACCAACAAAATTCACATCCATAGATTCATTATTATTCTCAATCAAGGTAGACAAAGGCACATCATTAGGATCAGAGGAAATACTCTTATTAGCAAACAATTTCATAAGTTCATCCATCTTTCCACTCAAAACATTAATTTCTTCTATCGCATGCACTTTTTTATTAGTAGATCTTTCGGTGTGCCATTGAGAATAATTAATCATAATATTATCTAGGAGTTTAGTAGCTTCTCATAAAGTGATTTCCATAAAAGTGCCTCGCGCAGCCGAATCTAAAAGATTTCTAGAAGCAAAATTCAACCCAGCATAAAAAATTTGTATAATCATCCAAAGATTGAAACCATGTGTAAGGCAATTATGTATCATTAATTTCATCCTCTCCCAAGCTTGTGCAACATGTTCATGGTCTAGCTAGTTTCTTAAAATTCAAAATATCGTTTCTAAGAGAGATAATTTTATCAGGAGAAAAATACTTGGAGATAAAAGCATCTTTGCACTTATTCCATGAATCAATACTATTTTTAGGCAAAGATGAAAACCAAGCTTTAGCATGATCTCTAAGGGAAAAAGGAAATAGCTTCAATTCAACAATATCATTGTCCACATCTTTCTTCTTTTGCATATCACACAAATAAACAAGGCTATTTAGATGGGTAGCGACATCTTCACTAGGAAGGCCGGTGAATTGATCTTTCATGACAAGATTCAACAAAGCATCATTAATTTCACAAGATTCGACATCGGTAAGAGGAGCAATTGGAGTGCTAAGAAAATCATTGTTGTTGGTATTGGCAAAGTCACACAATTTAGTATTGTCTTGAGCCATCATGACAAGCAAGCAATCCAACACACGAGCAATCAAGAAGCGAGTGAAAAAAGAGGCGAACGGAAAAAGAGAGGGCGAATAAAACGACAGGGGTGAAGTGGGGGAGAGGAGAATGAGAGGCAAATGGCAAATAATGTAATGCGAGGGATAAGAGTTTGTGATGGGTATTTGGTATGTCTTGAGTTGTGCGTAGACTCACCGGCAACGGCGCCAGAAATGGCTCGTTGTCGGGAGTCAAATCTTGACTTACTTGGTGCGAATCTCCCCGACAACGGCGCGAGAAATCCTTCTTGCTACCTCTTGAGCACTGCGTTGATTTTCCCTTGAAGAGGAAAGGGTGATGCAGTAAAGTAGCGTAAGTATTTCCCTTAGTTTTTGAGAACCAAGGTATCAATCTAGTAGGAGATCACGCTCGAGTCCCACGCACCTACACAAACAAATAAGAACCTCGCAACCAACGCGATAAAGGGGTTGTCAATCCCTTCACGGTCACTTACGAGAGTGAGATCTGATAGATATGGTAAGATAATATTTTTGGTATTTTTATGATAAAGATGCAAAGTAAAATAAACGGCAATAGAAATAGCTAAGTGTTGGAAGATTAATATGATGGAAGATAGACCCGGGGGCCATAGGTTTCACTAATGGCTTCTCTCAAGAGCATATGTATTATGGTGGGTAAACGAATTACTGTCGAGCAATTGATAGAATTGAGCATAGTTATGAGAATATCTAGGTATGATCATGTATATAGGCATGACGTCCGTGACA
Source organism: Triticum dicoccoides (assembly GCF_002162155.2). Classification (NCBI taxonomy): domain Eukaryota; kingdom Viridiplantae; phylum Streptophyta; class Magnoliopsida; order Poales; family Poaceae; genus Triticum; species Triticum dicoccoides. Next base: position 132,962,375 of record NC_041392.1, on the reverse strand, counting down.
AGTAGACCGAAACGATTCTGCATCCACTACTATTACTCCACACATCGACCGCTATCCAGCATGCATCTAGAGTATTAAGTTCATAAGAACAGAGTAATGCGTTAAGTAAGATGACATGATGTAGAGGGATAAACTCATGCAATATGATATAAACCCCATCTTTTTATCCTCGATGCAACAATAAAATACGTGCCTTGCTGCCCCTGTAGTCACTGGGAAAGGACACTGCAAGATTGAACCCAAAGCCAAGCACTTCTCCCGTTGCAAGAAAGATCAATCTAGTAGGCCAAACCAAACTGATAATTCGAAGAGACTTGCAAAGATAACAATCATACATAAAAGAATTCAGAGGAGATTCAAATATCGTTCATAGATAAACTTGATCATAAACCCACAATTCATCGGATCTCGACAAACACACCTCAAAAAGAAGAGTTACATCAAATAGATCTCCAAGAGAATTGAGGAGAACTTTGTGTTGAGACCCAAAAAGAGAGTAGAAGCCATCTATAACTATGGACCCGAAGGTCTAAAGTAAACTACTCACACATCACCGGAGAGGCCATGGAGTTGATGTAGAGGCCCTCCGTGATTAATGCCCCCTCCGGTGGAGCTCCGGAAAAGACCCCAAGATGGGATCTCTCAGGTACAGAAGGTTGCAGTGGTGGAATTAGGTTTTTGTGGTGCTCCTGGATGTTTGCGGGGTACGTGGACTTATATAGGAGGAATAAGTAGGTCGATGGAGCAATGAGGGGCCCACGAGGGTGGAGGGCGCGCTCAGGGGGGTAGGCGCGCCCCCCTACCTCGTGGCCTCCTCGATTGTTTCTTGACGCCCACTCCAAGTATCCTGGACCACGTTTGTTGAGAAAATCACGTTCCCGGAGGTTTCATTCTGTTTGGACTTCGTTTGATATTCCTTTTCTGCGAAACACTGAAATAGGCAAAAAACAGCAATTTGGGCTGGGCCTCCAGTTAATAGGTTAGCCCCAAACATAATAGAAAAGTGTAAAATAAAGCCCATTAACATCCAAAACAGATAATATAATAGTATGGAACAATAAAAAATTATAGATACGTGGGAGACGTATCAGTAACCCACCCTAACTTGGTGACTCACGAAGTGACCCGCCCAGATCTCTCCACTCACTGATGGCCCGGCTGGGCCTGGTGACTCATTGGTAACCCGGCAGGCGGGTCAGAGGAGCGATAAGACCCGGTGGCACAACGGGCGGTTCATGGAAGGCCGGCTTGTATTATGGTGGGCCGGCTTAAGATGAAAGCATAAGGAATATTCCATTACAAAGGAAGCAAGACTAGGACTCCTCTTGTAATAGAGTAACCCTAATCCTAATAGGACTAGTCATATAAGCCGCCCCTTCAACATATATAAGGAGGGGCAGGGCACCCCAAGGTGACACAAGTTTCACAAGTTAGGTTTAGACGAATAAGTCAACAGCTCTCGAGATAGAGCACCCTTGTAATCATGTTCATCATCATCAATATCAATGAAGCAGGACGTAGGATTTTACCTCCACCATGAGGGGCCGAACCTGGGTCAAACCTCGCATCTCTCGTCCCACTCAACCCTTCTCAAGCTACCACATAGATGTGTTGGCCTCGCGACTAAGTCCTTTCAACAAGGACATTTGCCATGACAAATCCACGATAGTTGGCGCACACCGTGGGGCTTGCGTACGGTGGTGTTGAGTTCTTGAAGGGATCTTTTCTAGGGTTCGAGGAGCTCGCAATTTTTTAAGATGAGGAAGAGCTGGCAGGTTTATTATTTTGTGATCGAGAATATGATTAACTTTGGAGCTTGCTGTACAAGGTTTGAAATCAAAAGAAGCTAGGGTTCCGTACATGTTGCCGCACGCGGCCTGTTGGTCCGCCCGTCTGAGTCGGGTTGATTTTCATCAAAACAGCCAATATGATCCAGTGAGACCGAGGCCGACTCTGTTACTCAATTGCCGTTTTACTAGGAGAGCTGGTGCCCGTGAAATTTGTGTCTACAACAGTTGACGTAAGTGGATTCGCTTCAAATCCCGAGGCTGCTGCCTTGCTGCTGTTACCACGTACTACATCCAAATATCAAATCAGAATCAGTACTAAGTACTAGTGGTCGGTTTAGTACTCACGTGGAGGCGCTGGAAAAGTTTGGTACACCAGCCAATTGGGGACAAACCTCCATGGTTTGGGCCCTGTTTGTTTGGGCTTTTGCTTCTTTTTTTGCAGCTTTTCCACTTTGGCCAAAAAGCTATAAAAGCTCCTAAATAGATGCTTTTGGAGCTTTTTTGGCTTTTGATGAATCAACATAACAATATTCAGCTCCAAAAGCCATAAAAGCTCTAAAAGCACCTATTTAGGAGCTTTTATGGCTTTTTGGCTAAAATAGGAAAGCTGCAAAAGCAGAAGCAAAATCCCAAACAAACAGGGACTTGGAGGAAGACACGGACAATCAAACAACGACCAAGACAAGGACACTGATGGATGGTTAGACTCGGGCTCTGCATGATCGCCGCCCCCGCCGTCCTGGTCGTACCTCACCGGCGCGCTTCCACGGTTGAGCCGCCTCCGCCAGTGGCCGCTGCTTGTTGCCTCTGCCCCGGCTGTGGTCCGTTGAGCCGCCTTGCTGCAGCGAGCCACCCCAGCCGAGGGCAGCCTATGAACCGCCGCCCGGGCCCTGCTTCGGGTGTCACCTTCTGCCTCTGCCGTCGCTGGTTCGAGCCTGCAAGCCGCCATGACATCACATCACGCCTAGGCTGAGCCGCCCGTCGCACCGTCCTCGCCTCCTGCTAGGTGTTGCTGCTGCCCTGAGTCGCCTCGAGCTGGTCGTGCCTGCAAGTCACGGCCCCAGCAGATTCCGAGCCGCCGTCGTGCCTCCTCATGCTAGGTGAACCGACTGCTGCTCGTAGCTATGCATACTTCTACTATCCACTTCAAGTTCAGAGGAATTTCAACCGTTATGCGTCAAAATCCGCAAACTAACAGACATCGATCATAGAGTGGATTTCTAATGATAATGGAGTCAAACCAATTCAGCTACGGAGTAGTGCTAGTTGAGTACTATTTACATGAAAATTGAAGCGGCCGTTGAGCCGCCTCCGCTGAAGCAGATGTTGAGCAGTTCTCACCTCTGACGTCGTGACCCGCCGCTACAATCGCGTTGAGCCGCCCTCTTGCGTGCAAAGTCGCCCCGACTCACGCACCTCTGTTTAAACCGCCGGCGCACCGTTTTTGCAGATGAGTCGTCTTCGCCCGTTCTCTGGCCCGGGCTGGTCGCTGCCGCTGAGAGCCACCGCCCGGCGGAGTCTCTGCTACAAGCCGGTTCATGCGCCTCCTCTGCTTTGTTTCTGCCAGGGAGAGTGATTAACTTACTGTTGAAATTACTGGAGTGATTAACTCACTGTTGAAATTACATCCAGACGAATCAGGACAATTGTTCATTACAAGAGCGACGTTCGTGCATGGATGTATAGCTCGCATCACCATTATCATGCGCTAGCATCTGACCGTACCATGACGCTCGACGAACATATGTGCAAACTGCCGTTTCTGCGGCCCAGTTTACATCAACATGACGCAGTTGATTCGCTCGTCCGCGCGGTTTACCGCGCCTACGATTGACTCGCCCATCCGTGTCGGCTTGTAACGTCGCGGTCGACTCATCTGTCTGCTCCCATGACCGACTTGGCTGTGATTGATTTCATCTTTACCATGGTGATCATCAAATCCATGGTAGATAATTTCCGGCCCAAACATATCAGGTGAAATCCATCCAATATATTTTCATATTACATATGAATTCCTTTAAAAGGGCAATTACTCTGGCTTGCAAGTTCTCCAATGCAGGGCAACTTGTCTACGGCAGAAGGGATTATTATATCACTGAGCCTTTGAATGACTCATACCGGTTTATATCACGGTAAAAAATGGAGAATCTCAAGACAACTCCTCGAGTCGTCTTAAGACTCGGGGGCTACAATGATATGACTCAGCAAATCTTGCCAGTTTCAGCAAAATTCAAGAACTCCGGATCATTGGAGGGAAAAATAACCTGACCCAGAGGCTATTGCCCTATTAATAAAAAGTTAAAAGGCCGTCAGAAAATTTCCGGCTTAAAAAGAAGGATTCCAGTTCATGGGAAACCTGTCTCCCACAAAGCTCTAAAGCTCTCAAATCCGGTTTAAAACTCCGGCTCAAGAAGGATATCCATCTCTCACAAGTTCGAGTTCTTAGAAAATTGAAGGTTACCAAAGAGAACTTGCTGCCATGATGCGCGGTTCAAACATGGGTATCCTGCCTTACGGCTTATCTTATTATGGTCACTTGGGGGCTTCTTGCTCATAGAGCATAGCTGTCGGTACCCTCTTGATCAGCGCAATGCCAAAGCTTATATGGTCACTTGGGGGCTTCCTTCTCATCGAGCATAGCTGTCGGTACCCTCTTGATCGGCGCAATGCCAAAGCTTATATGGTCACTTGGGGGCTTCCTGTTCAAACATAGGTGTATTCACGAAAGAGAACATAGCTGTCGATACCCTCTTGATCGGCTCTATGCCACACTTGTAAGTATGTCATTTGGGGGCTTCCTGTTCAAACATAGGCGTATTCGACTGAAGAGAACATAGCATTACTACCCTCTTGACCAGGTTTGTTCAAACATAGGCGTATTCGACCGAAGAGAACAAACTCTGACCGGGTCGTCCTACCTGTACACCAGCCGCTTCAACTCCAACAGGTCAACCTGATTGACCCGCCAAACTCTTAACGATCAGTCTTTACAGCGTATACGACCAAGATCTGAGCTCGATTAAGGTTCAAACGGCGGCTTGTCATGCGAGAGTACGGTTTATAGAGTCAGATGGATCCAGGCTTCATAAGTCGCCTTCCTTGTAACTTGGATAAATCGGCCCATGATATTGTTACTCCGGCCCCGCGTACTCCTCATAAGTCTTTGAGCAAGACCCGACTTATCTAGGGTTCAAATGTCGATTGGGCACACTATGACTCAGGATCACGGTAGCACGAACAATCCAGTGGCTTCAGCTAGTTTCATTGAAGGTGACACTTTACTTTGATGGTCTACAAAAGCCCTGAATTTCTTTTAATTTCTTATTCGTATTTGAGTTTTTCGCTGCTTTCCAGTTTTTTATAAGTCGGGCCCAGCTGCCATGTTTACGGCTCATATTTGAAGCATACTTTGGGTTTATACAACCCGCCAGGATGGCAGACTCTAAGTCGCTAGTATATGATAATAGCCCAACTTGGCTGGATTTTCATGATGATATTGAATGATTGAGGTTTTCAAACTAGGTTATATTATTCAAATCTTTAATAGCCAACATGGCTGGATTTTTATTATGGTTATCAATAACCAATATTATGATTGAGGTTTTCAAAGTCACTTCAGCGCAATGGTTATTATCTTATCAATGGATATTATTCATTCTACAATGGAAGGAATAGTCCTGAGTCGCTGCAGGCTTACGACCCGGCACTTGGGGGCTACATTATTCAAGTTGAGATTACATCAAATATGCAAGTCCCATGTCACTGTCAGCATGCACCATGGCACTTGGGGGCTAATGCAAAGTCAATTTTTTGCTCACCTTATTGAAGACCCGACTCAACACATTGTAATGAGCCGGCCCTTGGGGGCTACCAATTGCTCCTATCAAAACTTCAAGGTACACAAGTCTTAATCCATTATATTAAAAGGTCCACTGCTCAGTTGGTAGAGTACAAAGCTCTTAACCTTATGGTCGTGGGTTCAATGAAGTATGTATAAAGTCCCAGCTCAGTATTATCTTACTAAGCCGGCCCTTGGGGGCTACCAATTGCTACTCAAATCTACATGATCATATCTACAAAGTCCCTGCTCATTATTGCTTAACGACCCGACCCTTGGGGGCTACATTGGTTGAAGTTTTTATGGGCATCAGGCAATTACAAGTCCCAGGTTGTTGCAAGCATGACAACCCGTCACTTGGGGGCTACATATATGGAGTATTCAGTCTTTACTAGTGACTGAGATGAACAAACATGGATTTCTTCAAAGTGGAAGTATTTATATTGAAGCAAGTCTTAAGTCATCACTTTGTTCTGCTCAAGACTTGGGGGCTATAGGTAATATGGATATAAGGGAGAAATATCTTCCAATTTATTCAGATTTGAGCAAACTAGATTGACCCGGTGTCTACAACAATCATGACCCGGCGTCACCAACAATCATGATTCGGCATCACCAATAACTATGACCTGGCATCGGCAACAATTATGACCCGGTGTTATCAATTTTTACAAACCAAATATTTTGGCAATGATAAACCGGCAAGTTCTACAAGCTGGCTGAAAATCAGATGAGTATTTCCAGACCAATATTTTTGTTAAGCATTGGGAGCTGAAGCAAATATTCTTCACAATATATTTCTTTGAGAAGCCAATTGATTATGAAGCTGGTGTATTGACCCGGACTGTCCAGAAGAAGGAAATGACAAGGACTTAAGGATGGTCAGGTGTCAACTTACAAGAATTTTTAACCCGGAGCACAACCTGTCAAATTTTTTCTTGTTTTTATTTTGCAGGATCCATTTAACATGGATAAATCCAAATTAAACTGGGGGCTAATGTCGGGGATATACCCCGTGGTATGACCCGGCCGGAAGTATGACCTGGACGGACTTGGCGACTCACTAGTAACCCGCCCTAACTTGGCGACTCACGAAGTGACCCGCCCGGATCTCTCCACTCACTGATAGCCTGGCTGGGCCTGGTGACTCATTGGTAACCTGGCAGGCGGGTCAGAGGAGGGATAAGACCCGATGGCCCAACGGGCGGTTCATGAAAGGCCGACTCGTATTATGGTGGGTCGGCTTAAGATGAAAGCATAATGAATATTCCCTTACAAAGGAAGCAAGACTAGGACTCCTCTTGTAATAGAGTAACCCTAATCCTAATAGGACTAGTCATATAAGCCGCCCCTTCAACATATACAAGGAGGGGCAGGGCACCCCAAGAGGGACATATTCTCAGGTGACACAAGTTTCACAAGTTAGGTTTAGACAGACAAGTCAATAGCTCTCGAGATAAAGCACCCTTGTAATCATGTTCATCATCATCAGTATCAATGAAGCAGGACGTAGGCTTTTACCTCCACCGTGAGGGGCCGACCCTGGGTAAAACCTCGCGTCTCTCGTCCTACTCAACCCCTCTCAAGCTACCACATAGATGTGTTGGCCTCGCGACTAAGTCCTTTCAACAAGGACATCTGTCGTGACAATTCCACGACAGTACCGTGAGATCCCATCTGGGGCCTTTTCCGACGATCTGCCGAAGGAGGATTCGATCACGGAGGGCTTCTACATCAACACCATAGCCTCTCCGATGATGTGTGAGTAGTTTACCACAGACCACTGGGTCCATAGTTATTAGCTAGATGGCTCCTTCTCTCTCTTTAGTTCTCAATACAAAGTTCTCCTCGATGTTCATGGAGATCTATTCGATGTAATACTTTTTGCGGTGTGTTTGCCAAGATCCGATGAATTGTGGATTTATGATCAAGTTTATCTATGAACAATATTTGGTTCTTCTCTAAATTCTTATATGCGTGATTTGATATCTTTGCAAGCCTCTTCAAATTATCGGTTTAGTTTAGCCTACTAGATTGATCTTTCTTGCAATGGGAGAAGCGCTTAGCTTTGGGTTCGATCTTGCGGTGTCCTTTCCCAGTGACAGTAGGGGCAGCAAGGCACGTATTGTATTGTTGCCATCGAGGATAAAAAGATGGGGTTGATATCATATTGCTTGATTTTATCCCTCTAAATCATGTCATCTTGCCTAAAGCATTACTCTGTTCTTATGAACTTAATACTCTAGATGCATGTTGGATAGCGGTTGATGTGTGGAGTAATAGTAGTAGATGCAGAATTGTTTCGGTCTACTTAACATGGAGATGATGCCTATATTTCATAATCATTGCCTAGATATTCTCGTAACTATGCGCTCTTCTATCAATTGCTCGGCAGTAATTTGTTCACCCACCGTAATACTTGCTATCATGAGATAAGCCACTAGGGAAACCTATGGCCCCCGGATCTGTTCCTTATTATATTGCATCTCTTCTTATTATCGCATCTCGTTTACTATTTTGCAATCTATACAACAAAAATACCAAAAATATTTATCTTATTATCTTTATCAGATCTCACTTTCGCAAGTGACCGTGAAGGGATTGACAACCCCTTTATCGTGTTGGTTGTGAGGTTCTTGATTGTTTGTGCAGGTACTAGGTTACTTGCGTGGTATCTCCTAATGGATTGATACCTTGGTTCTCAAAAACTGAGGGAAATACTTACGCTGCTTTGCTGCATCACCCTTTCCTCTTCAAGGGAAAACCAACGCATGCTCAAGAGGTAGCAAGAAGGATTTCTCACGCCGTTGCCAGGGGATCTATGCTCAAGTCAAGACATACCAAGTACCTATCACAAACTCTTCTCCCTCGCATTACATTATTTGCCATTTGCCTCTCGTTTTCCTCCCCCCCCCCACTTCACCTTTGTCGTTTTATTCACCCCTTTTTCGTTCACCTCTTTTCGCTCGCTTCTTGTGTGATTGTGTGTTGGATTGATTGTTTGTCATGATGGCTCAAGATAATACTAAATTATGTGACTTTTCCAATACCAACAACAATGAATTTATTAGCACTCCGATTGCTCCTATTACCGATGCTGAATCTTGTGAAATTAATACTGCTTTGTTGAATCTTGTCATGAAAGATCAATTTTTTGGCCTTCCTAGTGAAGATACCGCTACCCATCTAAACAACTTTGTTGAATTGTGTGATATGCAAAATAAGAAAGATGTGGACAATGATATTGTTAAATTAAAGCTATTTCCGTTTTCTCTTAGAGATCATGCTAAAACTTGGTTCTCTTCTTTGCCTAAAAATAGTTTTGATTCATGGAATAAGTGCAAAGATGCTTTTATCTCTGAGTATTTTCCTCCTGCTAAGATCATCTCTCTTAGAAACGATATTATGAATTTTAAGCAACTTGATCATGAACATGTTGCACAAGCCTGGAAGAGGATGAAATTAATGATACGCAATTGCCCTACACATGGTTTGAACTTATGGATGATTATACAAAAAAAATTATGCCGGATTGAATTTTGCTTCTAGAAATCTTTTAGATTCGGCCGCGGGAGGCACTTTTTATGGAAATCACTTTAGGAGAAGATACTAAACTCCTAGATAGTATTATGTATTCTCAATGGCATACTAAAAGATCCACCAGTAAAAAGGTTCATGCTATTGAGGAGATTAATGTTTTGAGTGGAAAGATGGATGAACTTATGAAATTGTTTGCTAATAAGAGTGTTTATTCTGTTCCTAATGATATGCCTTTGTCCACTTTGATAGAGAATAATAATGAATCTATGGATGTGAATTTTGTGGGTAGGAACAATTTTGGTAACAACGTGTATAGAGGAAATTTTAATTCTAGACCGTTCCCTAGTAATTCCTCTAATAATTATGGTAATTCCTACAACAACTCTTATGGAAATTTTAATAAGATGCCCTCTAATTTTGAGACTAGTGTTAAATAATTTATGAATTCGCAAAAGAATTTCAATGCTTTGATTGAAGAAAAAATGCTTAAGATTGATGAGTTGGCTAGGAATGTGGATAAAATTTCTCTTGATGTTGATTCTTTGGAACTTAGATCTATTCCACCCAAGCATGATATCAATGAGTCTCTCAAAGCCATGAGAATTTCCATTGATGAATGCAAAGAAAGAACCGCTAGGATGCGTGCTAAAAAAGAGTGCTTTGTAAAAGCGTGTTCTTCTAGTTTTCATGATAATAAAGATGAAGATCTAAAAGTGATTGATGTGTCTCCTATTAAACCTTTGTTTTCCAATATGAATCTTGATAAAGATGGTACTGGAGAAGAGTCAACTTTAGTTAAAAGGCGTCCCAATGATTCGGAGTTTTTAGATCTTGATGCTAAAATTAATAAAAGTGGGATTGAAGAGGTCAAAACTTTACTTAGCGATGAACCCACTATTTTGGATTTCAAGGAATTTAATTATGATAATTGCTCTTTGATAGATCATATTTCCTTGTTGCAATTCGTGTTAAATTCTCCTCGTGCTTATGATTGATACGTCTCCATTGTATCTACTTTTCCAAACACTTTTGCCCTTGTTTTGGACTCTAACTTGTATGATTTGAATGGAACTAACCCGGACTGACGCTGTTTTCAGCAGAATTGCCATGGTGTTGTTTTATGTGCAGAAAACAAATATTCTCGGAATAACCTGAAACTCCACGGAACATCTTAGCAAAAATAATAAAAAATCCTCACCAAAGATGAAGACCAGGGGCCCACACCCTGTCCACGAGGGTTGGGGGCGCGCCCCCTGCCTCGTGGGCCCCCTGGATGCCCTCCGACGCCAACTCCAACTCTATATATTTGCTTTCAGAGATAAAAAATCAAAGAGAAGAAATCATCGCATTTTACAATACGGAGCCGCCGCCAAGCCCTAAAACCTCTCGGGAGGGCTGATCTGGAGTCTGTTCAGGGCTCCGGAGAGGGGGATTCCTCGCCGTCATCATCATCAACCATCCTCCATCACCAATTTCATGATGCTCAACGCCGTGTGTGAGTAATTCCATCGTAGGCTTGCTGGACGGTGATGGGTTGGATGAGATCTATCATGTAATCGAGTTAGTTTTGTTAGGGTTTGATCCCTAGTATCCACTATGTCCTGAGATTGATGTTGCTATGACTTTGCTATGCTTAATGCTTGTCACTAGGGCCCGAGTGCCATGATTTCAGATCTGAACCTATTATGTTTTCATGAATATATGTGAGTTTTTGATCCTATCTTGCAAGTCTATAGTCACCTACTATGTGTTATGATCCGGCAACCCCGAAGTGACAATAATCGGGACCACTCCCGGTGATGACCATAGTTCGAGGAGTTCATGTATTCACTATGTGCTAATGCTTTGTTCCGGTTCTCTATTAAAAGGAGGCCTTAATATCCCTTAGTTTCCAATAGGACCCCGCTGCCATGGGAGGGTAGGACAAAAGATGTCATGCAAGTTCTTTTCCATAAGCACGTATGACTATATACGGAATACATGCCTACATTACATTGATGAATTGGAGCTAGTTCTATGTCACCCTATATTATGACTGTTACATGATGAACCGCATCCGGCATAATTATCCATCACTGATCCGGTGCCTGCAAGTTTTCCATATACTGGTTCTCGCTTATTTACTTTCCTGCTGCTACTGTTACAATCACTACAAAATACCAAAAACATTACTTTTGTTGTCTTTACTTTTGTTGCCTCTACCACCACTATCATATTACTTTGCTACTAAACACTTTGCTGCAGATACTAAGTTTCCAGGTGTGGTTGAATTGACAACTCAGCTGCTAATACTTGAGAATATTCTTTGGCTCCCCTTGTGCCGAATCAATAAATTTGTGTTGAATACTCTACCCTCGAAAGCTGTTGCGATCCCCTATACTTGTGGGTTATCAATGATCAAAATAAGGCTTTTACTAAACATATCATTGATGCTATAATGCAATCTTATGAAGAAAAGCTTGAGCTAGAAGTTTCTATCCCTAGAAAACTTTATGATGAGTGTGAACCTACTATTAAAATTAAGATTAAATATTATGAATGCTATGCTCTATGTGATTTGGGTGCTAGTGTTTCCACGATTCCAAAAACTTTGTGTGATGTGTTAGGTTTCCGTGAATTTGATGATTGTTCTTTAAATTTGCACCTTGCGGATTCCACCATTAAGAAACCTATGGGAAGAATTAATGATGTTCTTATTGTTGCAAATAGTAATTATGTGCCATAGACTTCACTGTTCTTGATATAGATTGCAATCCTACATGCCCTATTATTCATGGTAGACCTTTCCTTAGAACGATTGGTGCAATTATTGACATGAAAGAAGGAAAAATTATATTCCAATTTCCGTTAAGGAAAGGCATGGAACACTTTCCTAGAAAGAAAATTAAATTACCTTATGAATCTATTATGAGATCCACTTATGGATTGCACACCAAAGATGGCAATACCTAAATCTATTCTTGCTTTTATGCCTAGATAGGGGCGTTAAATGATAGTGCTTGTTGGGAGGAAACCCAATTTTATTTTTGTTCCTTGCTTTTTGTTCCTGTTTAGTAATAAATAAATCATCTAGCCTCTGTTATGATTGTGTTTTTTATGTTTTAATTAGTGTTTGTGCCAAGTAAAGCCTTTAGGATCTTCTTGGGTGATTGTTGTTTGATCTTGCTGAAAAAAACAAAAAGTATGCGCTCACGAGAATAATTTTAATTTATTACCAGAGAGCGATAAAATACCAATTCTGACTGCAGTAGATCAATATACAAATTATTTAGGTCGTCCTAATTTTTCAGAATTTTTGGAGTTACACATGTATTCGAAACCTCCAGATTGCTACAGACTGTTATGTTTTGACAGATTCTGTTTTTCGTGTGTTGTTTGCTTATTTTGATGAAACTATGGCTAGTATCGGGGGGTATGAACCATGGAGAAGTTGGAATATAGTAGGTTTAACACCAATATAAATAAAGAATGAGTTAATTACAGTACATTAAAGTGGTGATTTGCTTTCTTATACTAATGGAGCTCATGATATTTTCTGTTGAGTTTTGTGTTGTGAAGTTTTCAAGTTTTTGGGTAAAGATTTGATGGATTTTGGAACAAGGAGTGGCAAGAGCCTAAGCTTGGGGATGCCCAAGGCACCCCAAAGTAAAATTCAAGGACAACCAAAAGCCTAAGCTTGGGGATGCCCCGGAAGGCATCCCCTCGTTCGTCTTCGTCTATCGGTGACTTTACTTGAGGCTATATTTTTATTGACCACATGATATGTCTTTTGCTTGGAGCATCTTGTATGAATTGAGTCTTTGATTTTTAGTTTACCACAATCATCCTTGCGTTACACACCGTTTGAGAGAGACACACATGAATCGGAATTTATTAGAATACTCTATGTGCTTCACTTATATCTTTTGAGCTAGATAATTTTACTCTAGTGCTTCACTTATATCTTTCTAGAGCACGGTGGTGGTTTTATTTTATAGAAATTATTGACCTCTCGTGATTCACTTATATTATTTTGAGAGTCTTTTAGAACAGCATGGTAATTTGCTTTGGTTATAAAATTAGTCTTAATATGATGGGCATCCAAGATGGGTATAATAAAAACTTTCATATAGAGTGCATCGAATAGTTTAATACTTGATAATTGTTTTGAGATATAAAGATGGTGATATTAGAGTCGTGGTAGTTAAGTAACTGTGAAATTGAGAAATACTTGTGTTGAGGTTTGCAAGTCCCATAGCATGCACGTATGGTAACCGTTGTGTCACAAATTTGAAGCATGAGGTGTTCTTTGAGTGCCTTCCTTATGAGTGGTAGTCGGGGACGAGCGATGCTCTTTTCCTACCAATATATCCCTCTAGGAGCATGCACATAGTGCTTAATTTTGATGATGTAGATTTTTGCAATAAGTATGTGAGTTCTTTATGACTAATGTTGAGTTCATGGATTATACGCACTCTCACCCTTCCACCATTGCTAGCCTCTCTTGTGCCGCGCAACTTTCGCCGATACCATAAACCCACCATTTACCTTCCTCAAAACAGCCACCATACCTACCTATTATGGCATTTCCATAGCCATTCCGAGATATATTGCCATGCAACTTTCCACCGTTCCGTTTATTATGACACGCTTCATCATTATCATATTGCCTTGCATGATCATGTAGTTGACATCGTATTTGTGGTAAAGCCACCATTCATAATTTTTTTATACATGTCACTCTTGATTCATTGCACATCCTGGTACACCGCCGGAGGCATTCGCATAGATTCATATTTTGTTCTAAGTATCGAGTTGTAATTCTTGAGTTGTAAGTAAATAAAAGTGTGATGATCTTCATTATTAGAGCATTGTCCCATGTGAGGAAAGCATGATGGAAACTATGATTCCCCCACAAGTCGGGATGAGATTCTGGACGAAAAATGAATAAATAAAAAAGAGGCCATAAAAAAGAGAGAAGGCCCAAAAAAATGAAAGAAAAAGAGAGAAGAGGCAATGTTATTATCCTTTTTCCACACTTGTGCTTCAAAGTAGCACCATGATCTTCATGATAGGGAGTCTCTTATGTTGTCACTTTCATATACTAGTGGGACTTATACATTATAGAACTTGGCTTGTATATGCCAATGATGGGCTTCCTCAAATTGCGCTAGGTCTTCGTGAGCAAGCAAGTTGGATGCACACCCACTTAGTTTCTTTTGTTGAGCTTTCATACACTTATAGCGCTAGTGCATCCGTTGCATGGCGATCCCTACTCACTCACATTGATATCTATCGAGGGGCATCTCCATAGCCCATTGATACGCCTTGTTGATGTGAGACTATCTTCCTCCCTTTTTTCTTCTCCACAACCACATTCTATTCCACCCATAGTGTTATGTCCATGGCTCGCGCTCATATATTGCGTAAAAGTTGAAAAAGTTTGAAAAGGCTAAGTATGAAACAATTTCTTGGCTTGTCATCGGGGTTGTGCATGATGGGAGCATTTTGTGTGACGGAGATGAAGCATGGCCAAACTATATGATTTTGTAGGGATGAGCTTTCTTTGGCTATGTTATTTTGAGAAGACATAATTGCTTGGTTAGTATGATTGAAGTATTATTATTTTTATGTCAATATTAAACTTTTGTCTCGAATCTTTCGGATCTGAATATTCATGCCACAATAAATAAAATTACATTGAAAATTATGTTAGGAAGCATTCCACATCAAAAATTCCGTTTTTATCATTTACCTACTCGAGGACGAGCAGGAATTAAGCTTGGGGATGCTGATACGTCTCCAACGTATCTATAATTTTTGATTGTTCCATGCTATTATATTATCTGTTTTGGATGTTTAATGGGCTTTAATATGCACTTTTATATTATTTTTGGACTAATCTATTAATCGGAGGCCCAGTGCCAGTTTCTGTTTTTTTGCCTATTTCAGTGTTTCGCAAAAAAGGAATATCAAACGGAACGAAACATTCGCGAGGATCTTTCTGGGAACAAACGTCATCCGAGGGACTTGGAGTGGAAGTCAAAGACGCAATGAGGCGACCACGAGGTAGGAGGGCGCGCCCAGGGGGTAGGCACGCCCCCACCCTCGTGGGCCCCTCGTAGCTCCACTGATGTACTTCTTTTGCTTATATATACTCTTATACCCTAAAAACATCCAAGAGAGCCATGAAACCACTTTTCCACCACCGCAACCTTCTATACCCGTGAGATCCCATCTAGGGCCTTTTCCGGCAATCTGCCGGAGGGGGATTCGATCACGGAGGGCTTCTACATCAACACCATAGTCGCTCCAATGATGTGTGAGTAGTATACCATAGACCTTCGGGTCCATAGTTATTAGCTAGATGGCTTCTTCTCTCTCTTTGGTTCTCAATACAAAGTTCTCCTTGATGTTCTTGGAGATTTATTCGATGTAATACTTTTTGCGGTGTGTTTGCCGAGATCCGATGAATTGTGGATTTATGATTAAGTTTATCTATGAACACTATTTGGTTCTTCTCTGAATTCTTATATGCATGATTTGATAACTTTGCAAGTTTCTTCGAACTATCGGTTTAGTTTGGCCTACTAGATTGATCTTTCTTGCAATGGGAGAAGTGCTTAGCTTTGGATTCAATCTTGCGGTTTCCTTTCCCAGTGACAGTAGGGGCAGCAAGGCACGCACTATATTGTTTCCATCGAGGATATAAATATGGGGTTTATATCATATTGCTTGAGTTTATCCCTCTACATCATGTCATCTTGCCTAAAGCATTACTCTATTCTTATGAACTTAATACTCTAGATGCATGCTGGATAGCGGTCGATGTGTGATACGTCTCCAACATATCTATAATTTTTGATTGCTCCATGCTATATTATCTACTGTTTTGGATGTTTATGGGCTTTATTATACACTTTTATACCATTTTTGGGACTAACCTATTAACCCAGAGCCCAGTGCCAGTTTCTGTTTTTACCTTGTTTTAGAATATCGCAGAAAAGGAAAACCAAACGGAGTCCAATTGACCTGAAACTTCACGGAACTTATTTTTGGATCAGAAGAAGCCCAGAAGACTTGGAGTGCATGTTAGGGGATCTACGAGTAGGCCACGAGGCAGGGGCACACCCTCCACCCTCGTGAGCCCCTCGTGGCCCCCCTGACGTACTTCTTCAGCCTATATCTCTCCATATACCCTAAAAACATCTGGGAGCACAATAGATCGGGAGTTCTGCCGCCAGAAGCCTCCGTAGCCACCGAAAACCAGTCTAGACCCGTTCCGTCACCCTGCCGGAGGGGGAATCCTTCTCCGGTGGCCATCTTCATCATCCCGGTGCTCTCCATGACGAGGAGGGAGTAGTTCTCCCTCGGGGCTGAGGGTATGTACCAGTAGCTATGTGTTTGATCTCTCTCTCTCTTGTGTTCTTGAGGTGGTACGATCTTGATGTATCGCGAGCTTTGCTATTATAGTTGGATCTTATGATGTTTTCTCCCCCTCTACTCTCTTGTAATGGATTGAGTTTCCCCTTTTGAGTTGTCTTATCGGATTGAGTCTTTAAAGATTTGAGAACACTTGATGTATGTCTTGCCGTGCGTATCTGTGGTGACAATGGGATACCACGTGATTCACTTGATGTATGTTTTGGTGATCAACTTGCAGGTTCTGCCCATGAACCTATGCATAGGGGTTGGCACACGTTTTCGTCGTGATTCTCTGGTAGAAACTTTGGGGCACTCTTTGAGGTTCTATGTGTTGGTTGAATAGATGAATCTGAGATTGTGTGACGCATATCGTACAATCATACCCACGGATACTTGAGGTGACATTGGAGTATCTAGGTGACATTAGGGTTTTGGTTGATTTGTGTCTTAAGGTGTTATTCTAGTACGAACTCTAGGGCTGTTTGCGACACTTATAGGAATACCCAACGAATTGATTGGGAAGAATAACTTTGAGGTGGTTTCATACCCTACCATAATCTCTTCGTTTGTTCTCTGCTATTAGTGACTCTTTGTTGCATGTTGAGGGATAGTTATATGATCCAATTATGTTATTATTGTTGAGAGGACTTCCACTAGTGAAAGTATGAACCCTAGGCCTTGTTTCCTTTTATTGCAATACCGTTTATGCTCACTTTTACCATTAGTTACCTTGCTGTTTTTATATTTTCAGATTACAAAAACTATTATCTTCTATCCATATTGCACTTGTATCACCATCTCTTCGCCGAACTAGCGCACCTATACAATTTACCATTGTATTGGGTGTGTTGGGGACACAATAGACTCTTCGTTATTTGGTTGCAAGGTTGCTTGAGAGAGACCATCTTCATCCTACGCCTCCTACAGATTGATAAACCTTAGGTCATCCACTTGAGGGAAATTTGCTACTGTCCTACAAACCTATGCACTTGGAGGCCCAACAACGTCTACAAGAAGAAGGTTGTGTAGTAGACATCAAGCTCTTTTCTCGCGCCGTTGCTGGGGAGGTGAGTGCTTGAATGTATATCTTTAGATCTTGCAATCGAGTCTTTTAGTTTCTTGTTTTATCACCAGTTTAGTTTATAAAAGAAAACTATAAGAAAATGGAATTGAGTTTGTCTCATACGCTTCACCTTTTTAATATCTTTCGTGAGTATGATGGAAAGTATAACTGTGCTCAAGTGCTAGAAGAAGAAATCTATAAAATGTTTGGCACTAAATATTTGAATGATGAGCATGATTGCAATGTTGTTAGTACGAATTCTTTGAATATCCATGATATTAATGATGATTGCACTAGTTATGATGAAAATGTCTCCTATAAACATGTCAATTTTTGTGGAGTGCATTGGGTTTGCAAGTACACACCAAATAGAGAATATAGATATTGCAAGAAGCATAAGTACTTAGAAACTAAATTGTTGCAAGAAAGGCTAGATGATTGTGCTAAAAATTTAAATTTCCTTGGCCATACTTGTGAGCTTTGTAATGAACGTGGTCATTTAACTATCCGATGCAAATTGTTTCATGATCTAATCGTGTCCAAAATTGTGATGACTTGATTTCCCTTGCACATTATAATGAACTTAGTTTGCTTATGGGCTATGAAGAAACAAAACATATAACTATGGACATTCCAAAATCTGCCCTTGATAGAGTTCTTCATTTTGATCTAGAGGAAATTTATATGTATTGTGCGGTGAATTGCATTGAAAATCCTTATATTGCCAATTACATAAAGAAAAGAAAACAAATAGAAGATGAAGAGAATATTAATGAAAGGGAAGAGACTTCCCAATATCCTCCTATTATTTCTTATGATGAATCAGGTAACGAGGAGGAGCCTTGTCGTGGAATTGTCACGGCATTTGTCCTTAGTGTCAGGACTTAGTCGCGAGGCCAACGCATCTATGTGGTAGCTTGAGAGGGGTTGAGCAGGACGAGAGGCACGATGTTTTACCCAGGTTCGGCCCCTCACGGTGGAGGTAAAAGCCTACATCCTGCTTCATTGATATTGATGATGATGATCACGGTTACAAGAGTGCTCTATCTCGAGAGCTATTGTCTAAACCTAACTTGTCCAACTTGTGGAACTTGTGAATCTTGTCCCTTTTGGGGAGCCCTGCCCCTCCTTATATATGTTGAAGGGGCGGGTTACATGTGGAGTCCTATTAGGATTAGGACTAGTCTATCTTCTAATACAAACCCGATACAAGTATGGGTCTTGACTCCTTGTAAGGGTAATATCATTCACACCTTTTCTCTTAAACCGGCCCACCATTAACATAAACCGGCCTTCTGGGCCTTGGGCCTTGTCATCCGTCTGTCCCGCCTGCCGGGTTACCAGTGAGTCATAATGTTTAGTCAGGTTGCTTGTAAACCGTCTGGTCAGTGCGGGTCACCGGTGAATCGCCAAGTCCGGCCGGGTTATACTTCCGGCCAGGTTACGCCGCGGGGTATATCCCCGACATTAGCCCCCAAGTTTAGCTTGGATTTATCCATGGTAAACTTATGCTGCAAACTAAACACAAGAACAAATTTGACAGGTTGTGCTCCGGGTTAAGAATTCTTGTAAACCGGTAACTGATCACCCTGAAGTCCTTGTTATTTCCTCCTTCTGGGAAGTCCGGGTCAACAGACCAGCTTCATAATCAATTTGCCGACATTGGTTTGTCATAGAGAAATATTGTGAAGAATAACTCCTTTGACTCAGCTCCCAATACTTAACAAAAATATTATTCTTTGAAATATTCATCTGATCTTCAGCCGGTTTAAGAATGTAGAACTTTGCAAAATGTAGAACTTTGCCAGTTTAAGACTTGAACTTGCCGGTTTATCATTGCCGGTTTACAAATATTGATGGCACCGGGTCATAATTGTAGTTAACATCAAGCTTGAAAATATACCTCTTATATGCCTATCACTTGTAGCCCCCAACTCTTAAGAAGGTAGCATAGCAACAACTTAAGACTTTCTTCAATATGAATGTCACAAGCTTGAAGAAATCCAGGTTGCTCATCTCAATCACCAGTCAGAATTGAGTATTCCACATATGTAGCCCCCAAGTGCTGGGTTGTCATGCTTGCAGCAACCTGGGACTTGAAATTGACTTATGCTCATAAAAACTTCAACCAGTGTAGCCCCCAAGGGCCGGGTTATTTATGCAATAATGAGCAGGGACTTTGTAAATATGATCATGTAAACTTGAGGAGCAATATGTAGCCCCCAAGGGCCGGCTCATTACGATGTGATGAGTCGGGTCTTTATAAATATAATCGTGCTTCATTGAAAATAACATCATATGATGTAACTCCACCATGGGGCTTGAACCCACGTCCACAAGCTTAAGAGCTTTATGCTTTACCAACTGAGCAGTGGACCCTTGAATATAATGGATTAAGACTTGTGTACCTTGAATCATTGATAGGAGCAATTGGTAGCCCGCAAGGGCCGGCTCATTATGATGTGATGAGTCGGGTCTTCAATAAGGCCAGTCAAAATGACTTTGCATTAGCCCCCAAGTGTCATGGTGCATGCTTGCAGCGACATGAGACTTGCATATTTTTATGTAATCTCAACCTGAATAATGTAGCCCCCAAGTGCCGGGTCGTAAGCCTGCAGCGACTTTGGACTATTCCTTTGTAGAATAAATCATATCCATTGATAAATAATAACCATCGCGCTGAAGCGACTTTGAAAACCTTAATCATAATATTGGTTATTGATAACCATAATAAAAATAAAAATCTAGCCATGTTTGGCTATTTGAAGATTTGAATAATATAATCCGGTTTAAAAACCTCAATCATTCAATATCATCATGAAAATCCAGCCAATTTTGGCTATGAAAGATATGAATACCTTACCAGTTGATAAGTAAATCCGGAGTTTAAATACTCGGCGGCTCTTGGCCGATGGTGACTTAATGCGCATTCATTGTAAGCCGGAGTTTTTATAACCCGGCGGCTGATAGCCTTTGAGAAAATCCAAAATGGATAACCCTTTTGAAGCATCAATTTTGATGATGAGCTTGAATTTATATCTCATAATTCTGCAAATCCTGCACAGAGTGTAAATAACATATGCCCTGGCGATTTAACATCGAAAGCCAGGGTGGGTAGCCACCCGAATGCATTCTTATCCTGTGACATTGAATCACCTTGTTGGTTTAACCAATTCTTGTAGTGAGGGTGATAACCCCAATCTTGAGTACTTATAACTCCTTGCATATTGTGCCGGTTTAGTTAAAACCGTACCGGGTTGTGATAAACACCGGATTAACCATATATAATACTGGTGACTTATAGTCGAAACAAGACCGGGTTAATAAGCGCCGGATTATAACTGATCATGTACTGACAACTTGTAGTTGAAAGCCAAGCCGGGTCAAGGACGCCGGTTTACCAAAAGATATTATGAATCTCAAC
The DNA here is from genome assembly GCF_002162155.2 of Triticum dicoccoides. Taxonomy (NCBI): domain Eukaryota; kingdom Viridiplantae; phylum Streptophyta; class Magnoliopsida; order Poales; family Poaceae; genus Triticum; species Triticum dicoccoides. The sequence continues at coordinate 132,941,316 of NC_041392.1, read as the reverse complement.
AAAGGCGAAAAAATTTGGCAAATAGAACTCAAAAAGAACATGCGAGGCTTTTTACGAGCCGCCAGGCTCCAAATCGAGGCTTTTCATGGGCTGCCAGGCCACTGAGTTAAACCATTTAACAAAGCCTTTTAAGATGGGCCTCCAATTAACCAATCGTCGTTTTAACTTTGACAAGTTCAGGGTTTGTATAAGATTGACTTGTCAAACGTTCGGCGGGTCATACTAGGATTACCTAGACAGGAGTGGCTTACTTGATGAAGGCAGGTTAACCCGGGGTTTTAGGCGAATACACCAGCTTCCAAGCCGTGGCTTGATAGCCAATTACAAGGGTCCTTTCAAACTCTTTGTTGCTTTGCACAAAGAGCCCCCAAGTAACTTTTTGAGCTGTGCTCAGTGGGTGCCCATGTTTGAGTGTGCTTTTTGCAACACTATCTTTGGCCCCGAAGTGAATTCATGTTGGCCTTACGCCGATCAAGAGGTGTAGCTATGGTTCAGATATGAACAAGCCCCCTAGTGATATCCCTTTGTGGTTTCAAACCGATCAAGAGGTGTAGCTATGGTTCAGATATGACCAAGCCCCCTGGTGATTTTTCTGGTAGCCTTGCGCGGATCAAGAGGTGTAGCTATAGTTTGAATACGACTAAGCCCCCAAGTGATCAATAATATGATAAGCCAATAAGGCATGATACCCATGTTTGAACCGCGCATCATGGTAGCAGGTCCTCTTCGGCAACTTTTAATTTTTTGCAAGATATAAATTCTTCTTGAACCGGGACTTTGAACCGGATACTGAGAGCGTTAGAGCTTTATGGGAGACATCTTTTCCTTGAACCGGATCTTAGACCGGAGTCTTCATTTTCAGCCAGAAATTTTCTGACGACCTTTAAACTCAAACTTGCGAGAAGGTAATTCTCTTTTTTTTTGAACCAGAAATTCTTAAACCGGATTTGAGAGCCTTAGGGCCTTGTGCGAGAACAGATTTCCCTTGAACCGGATTTTAAACCGGCATTCTTCATTTTGAAACGGAAATTTTCTGATGGCCTTTAAATTTTCATCCATATGATAGTAGCCTCCGGAACCGGGTTATCTTTCCCTCCAACGTCCTGGGGTTCTTGACTTTACTGAAAATCGGCAACATTTGCTGAGTCATATTACTATAGCCCCCGAGTCTCAAGGTGACTCGAGGAGTTGACTTGAGATTCTCCATATTTGGTCGTGATATAATCCGGCATAACTTGTATATCATTAGTGTTGATAGCATGATGTGAATCCACAGAAGGTTGAGGTGACTGCGACGAGTTATAAATGATCCCGCATGAGCTGTGTCAGCAACTCGGCCAATGGTTCCTTCCAACTGGTGATTTGAAGTTAACCAAAACTGTAGTGGCGGCGACTTGTGCGCCCGCCCGTTGAACCACCCAGTGCAGACGGCGACTGATAGTATGATAATTTGCCTTCATTTTGTTGAAAGAAAACCGGGCTACCCAAGCTGTGACTTGTTCATACTCAATAAATAGCTCATACAGACAAGTGCAGCCCGGTATGTTGATGTAGACCGGACTGCGGGGGACGGCGGCCTGTGCATGCGTTATTGGGTAATTCGCATGGTCCTAACGAGTTGACGCGGACTGATATGTTAGCCAGAAAATATGCACCGCGGAGTTGACGATCACCACAGTGAAGCTGAAATCAATCATGGGCAAGTCGGCCATGCGAGCAGACAGATGAAACGGCCACGGCATTGTAAACCGGTGCGGGCGAGCAAGTTGTCCTCCGCATTGTAAACTGGCGCGAACGCATGAACCGGTGGCCAGGGCGGACGGGCGAATCGTCCGTGGTGTTGTAAGGTGGTGCGGACGGGCGAGTTGGCTGGCGCATTTATGTAACCCGGACCGTGATACGCATGTCCGTGAATGGCATAAAAATTGTCCTGATGTTTGGGCAGACAGTAAAACCACCGCAGCATCAGAAACGACTTCGGAGTGATGAGTCAATCGCGGCCTTGTAAGCCGGCACAGACGAGCCAGTTGTCCTCCGTGTTATAAACCAGTGCGGACGCGTGAACCAACGGCGAGGGCGGACGGGCGAGTCGCCCGTGGCGTTGTAAAGCGGTGCGGACGAGCGAGCCAGCCACGGCGTTTGTAAGCCGGTGCAGGAGTCCGTTGAATAAAGACGACCACCCGTGTCAAATGATGTTGGCATGCCTCCATCTCCGCGGTATAATGCCACCTTGTGACAAATAATTCTTCTGCATATAAAACACAGCAGGGCAGAGTAGTTTCGCTCGCATGAATTAATACGTGTTTAAAAATAAATAGGAAAAATAGCACCTGGTATTTTTCGAATGTTGATAGCATCTTGGCCAAGGTGGCCAGGCTCCAGCGACGACAGCGTAGCACAATTCTTGTCAGCCTTGACGACAAACGACTGCAGTAAGAATTGATCATCTGTTCGGATTCGACGGTGTGGCCACGGCAGTCGCTCGACATGCTGGCAAGGGGCAGCTCAATAGGTGACTAATTTAGGTCCGGTTTGATCATAGGTAGCAACGGAGTGCAGCCGTGGCGTCTCAGAGGTGCCAGCTTCCCATTATCATCTCCCTGTGATGGATCCTTTTTCTTGTAAATCATCTCAGAATCTGTGCATGTACTAGTAGTTTTCGAAGTAGCAATGAATACTAGTACTTCTTTTGGTTGGTTTGACTTTCCTTGCATGTAAGTGCACCATCGAACGGAGCTAGCGGGCACACACTTCGAACATAATCATAGACTGGCCTTTCCCTCCATCAGGGGCGGCTCAGTAATCCAGTGGGGGCGGCGAACGTCAGCAGCGGATCATATCAGAAGTGGTAGCGGCCACGGTGGCCTCACATACGGTGACTCGACGGAGACCAAACCCTCACCCGAAGAGGTGTGCGAGGAACGGGCCACAGCAGCAGATCAACCACTTGTCGGCGGTTTAACAGGGGCGCTGGCTGGTGAAACGGCCAGGTGGCCCGGCGCGGCAGAGACAAAGGGCGGGTGATGATACGGCAACCCGTCATCTCAAAAGGCGGGCCACGGCAGAAGCAAGCCGGCGGAGGCGGGTCGTAGTGGTGATGCGAGCCGGTGGAGGTAACCGATAAAAACTGCATGCATGCTTTATACTCCCTCCATTCCACAATGTAGTGTTTCATCTATTCCCGTGCTTCAACTTTGACCGTAAATTTAACTACCAAAATTGATTGCGGTGGGAGCAAAAGTTATATCAGTGAATTCGTATTCGAAAGAAGTTTTTAATTATGTAACTTTTCTTCCGTCGCAGTTGGTCTCATTTGTTAAATTTATGGTCAAAGTTCGACCTCGGGAAACGCGGGCGCACTATATTTTGGAATGGATGGAGTATGGTATCTTCCCAGGAGCTGACGTAGTGGAGAGACGTGGTTGTACTATGTGTCAATTAAACTTTGAAATCCGTGTAGCATTAGTACTAGATGTACTTGTAGCTGTATTTAGCCTCCACGTGAGGAGCTTCTCGGGGGCATCCCACTTGTGCACCACAATCAATAGTGATTTTGGGGAAATTAACCGTGGAAACGTAGGATCGTGGCTGGCCTGCTGCCAGTCCTTTTGTCTTGATCTGCATATAAACAAATTTGAGTGTCCAAGTCTTCGGTCTTTAAATCTGGCCTCTTTTGTTTTCTCTGCTTCATCTGATTCTGACGGACAAAATAATTTTCTTTTCCTCCTGGTCCCAGTGGGTTGCATGAATCCATACCGGACTCCTTTTTTGTGTTGACAATTAATCTGGAGTAATCAAGATGCTTCAGATTGCATTGAAACTTGAAACAAACGTGAAGATGTGGACAAAAACAGCCACAACTCGGCGGATCGCAAAAAACAGCCACAATGAAAAACTTCTGGTCCGTCTCGGTTCAATCAGCGACTGATGGATCCTTGACACTTCTCCTTATAAAAAATCCTTGTCTCGAACTTGGCGGATCTCCATGGCGCTCACTGCAGCCGCTTTAGCACGCAACCCTAAAAACTTCCAAATCATAATTTCGTACGCGCTGTTCCGACTGTTGGTCGACGTAGATCTTTCTGGAACTAACTTTCTTCATCCGGAAAATTATGAACTTCTCGATCCCTAAAGAAATCCCTTTAAGAACTTAACACCACCGTGCGCAGGCCTCACGATGGGCGCCAGCTGTCGTGGAATTGTCACGGCAGATGTCCTTAGTGTCAGGACTTAGTCGTGAGGCCAACGCATCTATGTGGTAGCTTGAGAGGGGTTGAGCGGGACGAGAGGCATGATGTATTACCCAGGTTCGGCCCCTCACGGTGGAGGTAAAAGCCTACATCCTGCTTCATTGATATTGATGATGATGATCACGGTTACAAGATTGCTCTATCTCGAGAGCTATTGTCTAAAACTAACTTGTCCAACTTGTGGAACTTGTGAATCTTGTCCCTTTTGGGGAGCCCTGCCCCTCCTTATATATGTTGAAGGGGCGGGTTACATGTGGAGTCCTATTAGGATTAGGACTAGTCCATCTTCTAATACAAACCGGATACAAGTCTGGGTCTTGACTCCTTGTAAGGGTAATATTATTCACACCTTTTCTCTTAAACTGGCCCACCATTAACATAAACCGGTCTTCTGGGCCTTGGGCCTTGTCATCCGTCTGTCCCACCCGCCGGGTTACCAATGAGTCATAATGTTTAGTCAGGTTGCTTGTAAACCGTCTGGTCAGTGCGGGTCGCCGGTGAATCGCCAAGTCCGGCCGGGTTATACTTCCGATCGGGTTACGCCACGGGGTATATCCCCGACAAGCCTCCTATTCAACCAATCTCATTAATAAGGAGCTACAAAAAGAGGATTGAACCCACACATGATGTGGTGAAAAAGAAGAAAAGAAAAAGGAAGAGATGTAAAAAGATATCTCTCCCAAATAATGCTGCTCATATTACTATTATGCCTCCTGAAAATATAATTGTGGAAAATAATGATACTTCTTATGATCTCAAAAATCTTTTTGGCACTTTCTTGGAAGAATATGATAATTGCTATACTATTGGTGCTATCCATACTATTAATTATGAGAGTGATTATGCTTATGATATGAAAAGGCCAAAGCTTGGGGATGCTATGTTTGATGAAGATGATATTTTTGAGAATATATTTGCTGCAATTAATGTTTGCCCCAGGCTTGGGGATTCTACGTTTAATGAAGATGATATTTTTAGTCTTCCAAGTTTTGATATGCAAATTTATAATGATGATAGCATGCCTCCTACTTATGATGATTATTATGATGATACTTATGCTATAAAAAGTAGTGATTATATTTATAAAACTTGTCATGATTATGGTTACCCCTTTTCTGAACATTATTCTTTTAATGTGGAAACAATTTATAGTATTCGAGTTTCTTATGATACTCCCACTATTCCGAATGGGAAGAATTTTGCTTATGTGGAGAGTAATAAATTTCTATGCTTGTAGATCATGAAAAGAATGCTTTAGGTGCTGGTTATATTGTTGAATTCATTCATGATGCTACTGAGAATTATTATGAGGGAGGAACATATGCTTGAGGAATTGCAATAATATCAAGTTTCCTCTCTATGTGCTTAAAGTTTTGAAGTTATGCTTGTTTTACCCTCCTATGCAAGTTGATTCTTGTTCCCACAAGTTGTTTGCTCACAAAATCCCTATGCATAGGAAGTGGGTTATACTTAAATGTTCTAGTAATATTTTTCATGATGCTCTCTTTATGTTACAATTCTTATCTTTTATGTGAGCATCGTTGAAATCATCATGCCTAGCTAGGGGCGTTAAACGATAGCGCTTGCTGGGAGGCAACCCAACTTTATTTTTGTTCCTTGCTTTTTGCTCCTGTTTAGTAATAAATAATTTATCTAGCCTCTGTTATTATTGGGTTTTTATGTTTTAATTAGTGTTTGTGCCAAGTAGAACCGTTGGGAAGACTTGGGGAAAGTCTTGTTGATCTTGCTGTATAAAACAGAAATTTTAGCGCTCACGAGAATTGCTCCCGTTTTTTATTGGAGAGTGATATTTAGTTAATTATTTTTTCAGATGATTAATAGATAAATTCCTCACATCCAGAAATTTATTTTAGAATTTTTTGGGTTCCAGAAGTTTGCGTTAGTTACAGATTACTACAGACTGTTCTGTTTTTGATAGATTCTGTTTTCGAGTGTTGTTTGCTTATTTTAATGAATCTATGAGTAGTATCGGAGGGTATGAACCATAGATGAGTTGGAATACAGTAGATATTACACCAATATAAATAAAGAATGAGTTCATTACAGTACCTGGAAGTGGTGTTTTGTTTTCTTTCGCTAACGGAGCTCACGAGTTTTCTGTTAAGTTTTGTGTTGTGAAGTTTTCAAGTTTTGGGTAAAGATTTGATGGACTATGGAATAAGGAGTGGCAAGAGCCTAAGCTTGGGGGTGTCCAAGGCACCCCAAGATAATATTAAAGGACAACCAAAAGCCTAAGCTTGGGGATGCCCCGGAAGGCATCCCCTCTTTCGTCTTCGTTCATTCGTAACTTTACTTGGAGCTATATTTTTATTCGCCACATGATATGTGTTTTGCTTGGAGCGTCATTTTATTTTATTTAGTTTTGCTTTCTGTTTGAATAAAATACCAAGATCTTAAATTCTTAAATGTTAGAGAGTCTTCACATAGTTGCATAATTATTCAACTACTCATTGAGCTTCACTTATATCTTTTGGAGTAGTTTGTCATTGCTCTAGTGCTTCACTTATATCTTTTTAGAGCACGGTGGTGGTTTTATTTTATAGAAATAGATGAACTCTCATGCTTAAATTATATTATTTTGAGAGTCCTTTAGAACAGCATGGTAGTTTGCTTTGGTTATGAATTTAGTCCTAATATGATGGGCATCCAAGAGGGATATAATAAAAACTATCATATAAAGTGCATTGAATACTATGAGAAGTTTGATACTTGATGATTGTTTTAAGATATGGAGATGGTGATATTAGAGTCATACTAGTTGAGTAGTTGTGAATTTGAGAAATACTTGTGTTGAATTCTGTTATTCCCGTAGCATGCACGTATGGTGAACCGTTATGTGATGAAGTCGGAGCATGATGTATTTATTCATTGTCCTCCTTATTTGTGGCGGTCGGGGACGAGTGATGGTCTTTTCCTACCAATCTGTCCCCCTAGGAGCATGCGCGTAGTACTTTGTTTCGATAACTAATAGATTTTTGCAATAAGTATGTGAGTTCTTTATGACTAATGTTGAGACCATGGATTATACGCACTCTCACCCTTCCACCATTGCTAGCCTCTCTAGTACCGTGCAACTTTCGCCGGTACCATAAACCCACCATATATCTTCCTCAAAACAGGCACCATACCTACCTATTATGGCATTTCCATAGCCATTCCGAGATATATTGCCATGCAATTTTCCACCGTTCCATTATTATGACAAGCTTCATCATTGTCATATTGCTATGCATGATCATGTAGTTGACATTGTATTTGTGGCAAAGCCACCATTCATAATTCTTTCATACATGTCACTCATGAGTCATTGCACATCCTGGTACACCACCGGAGGTATTCATATAGAGTCATATCTTATTCTAAGAATAGAGTTGTAATTCTTGAGTTGTAAGTAAATAAAAGTGTGATGATCATCATTATTAGAGCATTGTCCCAGTTAGGAAAGGATGATGTAGACTATGATTCCCCCATAAGTCAGGATGAGACTCCGGACGAAAATAAATAAATAAATAAAAGAGGCCAAAGAAGCTCAAATAAAAAAAGAGGCCATAAAAAAGAGAAAAGGCCCAAATAAAAAAATGAGAGAAAAAGAGAGAAGGGGCAATGCTACTATCCTTTTACCACACTTGTGCTTCAAAGTAGCACCATGATCTTCATGATAGAGAGTCTCCTATGTTGTCACTTTCATATACTAGTGGGAATTTTTCATTATAGAACTTGGCTTGTATATTCCAATGATGGGCTTCCTCAAGTGCCCTAGGTCTTCGCGAGCAAGCAAGTTGGATGCACACCCACTTAGTTTCATTTGTTGAGCTTTCATACATTTATAGCTCTAGTGCATCTGTTGCATGGCAATCCCTACTCCTTGCATTGACATCAATTGATGGGCATCTCCCTAGCCCATTCATTAGCCGCGTCAATGTGAGACTTTATCCTTTTTTTCTCCACATAACCCCCTTCATTATATTCTATTCCACCCATAGTGCTATATCCATGGCTCACACTCATGTATTGCGTGAAAGTTGAAATTTTTTGAGATTACTAAAGTATGAAACAATTGCTTGGCTTATCATCGGGGTTGTGCATGATGAGAGCATTCTTGTGTGACGAAAATGGAGCATGACCAAACTATATGATTTTGTAGGGATGAACTTTCTTTGGCCATGTTATTTTGAGAAGACATGATTGCTTAGTTAGTATGCTTGAAGTATTATTATTTTTATGTCAATATTAAACTTTTATATTGAATCTTTCGGATCTGAACATTCATGCCATAATAAAGAAAATCACATGGAAAAATATGTTAGGAAGCATTCCACATAAAAAAAATATGTTTTTATCATTTACATCAATCGATGGGCATCTCCATAGCCCATTGATTAGCCTCGTTGATGTGAGACTTTCTTCTTTTTTGTCTTCTCCACATAACCCCCATCATCATATTCTATTCCACCCATAGTGCTATGTCCATGGCTCGCGCTCATGTATTGCGTGAAGGTTTATGAGTTTGAGATTACTAAAGTATGAAACAATTGCTTGGCTTGTCATCGGGGTTGTGCATGATGAGAGCATTCTTGTGTGACGAAAATGGAGCATGACTAAACTATATGATTTTGTAGGGATGAACTTTCTTTGGCCATGTTATTTTGAGAAGACATGATTGCTTAGTTAGTATGCTTGAAGTATTATTATTTTTATGTCAATATGAACTTTTATCTTGAATCTTTCGGATCTGAATATTCATGCCACAATTAAGAAGAATTACATTGAAATTATGCCAAGTAGCACTCCGCATCAAAAATTCTGTTTTTATCATTTACCTACTCGAGGACGAGCATGAATTAAGCTTGGGGATGCTGATACGTCTCCAACGTATCTATAATTTTTTATTGCTCCATGCTATATTATCTACTGTTTTGGATGTTTATGGGCTTTATTATACACTTTTATATCATTTTTGGGACTAACCTATTAACCCAGAGCCCAGTGCCAGTTTCTGTCTTTACCTTGTTTTAGAATATCGCTGAAAAGGAAAGCCAAACGGAGTCCAATTGACCGGAAACTTCATGAAACTTATTTTTGGATCAGAAGAAGCCCAAAAGACTTGGAGTGCACGTCAGGGGATCTACGAGGAGGCCACGAGGCAGGGGGCGTGCCCTCCACCCTCGTGGGCCCCTCGTGGCCCCCCTGACATACTTCTTCCGCCTATATCTCTCCATATACCCTAAAAATATCTGGGAGCACAATAGATCGGCAGTTCCGCCGCCAGAAGCCTCCGTAGCCACCGAAAACCAATCTAGACCCGTTCCGGCACCCTGCTAGAGGGGGAATCCTTCTCCGGTGGCCATCTTCATCATCCCGGTGCTCTCCATGACGAGGAGGGAGTAGTTCTCCCTCGGGGCTAAGGGTATGTACCAGTAGCTATGTGTTTGATCTCTCTCTCTCTCGTGTTCTTGAGGTGGTACGTTCTTGATGTATCGCGAGCTTTGCTATTATAGTTGGATCTTATGATGTTTTCTCCCCCCTCTACTCTCTTGTAATGGATTGAGTTTCCCCTTTTGAGTTGTCTTATCGGATTGAGTCTTTAAAGATTTGAGAACACTTGATGTATGTCTTGTCGTGCGTATCTGTGGTGATAATGGGATACCACGTGATTCACTTGATGTATGTTTTCGTGATCAACTTGAGGGTTCCACCCATGAACCTATGCATAGGGGTTGGCACACGTTTTCGTCGTGATTCTCTGGTAGAAACTTTGGGGCACTCTTTGAGGTTCTATGTGTTGGTTGAATAGATGAATCTGAGATTGTGTGACGCATATCGTATAATCATACCCACGGATACTTGAGGTGACATTGGAGTATCTAGGTGACATTAGGGTTTTGGTTGATTTGTGGCTTAAGGTGATATTCTAGTACAAACTCTAGGGCTGTTTGTGACACTTATAGGAATAGCCCAATGGATTGATTGGAAAGAATAACTTTGAGGTGGTTTCGTACCCTACCATAATCTCTCCGTTTGTTCTCTGCTATTAGTGACTTTGGAGTGACTCTTTGTTGCATGTTGAGGGATAGTTATATGATCCAATTATGTTATTATTGTTGAGAGGACTTCCACTAGTGAAAGTATGAACCCTATGCCTTGATTCCTTTCATTGCAATACCGTTTATGCTCAGTTTTACCATTACTTACCTTGCTGTTTTTATATTTTTAGATTACAAAAACTATTATCTTCTACCCATATTGCACTTGTATCACCATCTCTTCGCCGAACTAGTGCACCTATACAATTTACCATTGTATTGGGTGTGTTGGGGACACAAGAGACTCTTCGTTATTTGGTTGCAGGGTTGCTTGACAGAGACCATCTTCATCCTACGCCTCGTACGGATTGATAAACCTTAGGTCATCCACTTGAGGGAAATTTGCTACTGTCCTACAAACCAATGCACTTGGAGGCCCAACAACATCTACAAGAAGAAGGTTGTGTAGTAGACATCAATGTGTGGAGTAATAGTAGTAGATGCAGAATCGTTTCGGTCTACTTAACACGGACATGATGCCCATATTTCATAATAATTGCCTAGATATTCTCATAACTATGCGCTCTTCTAACAACTGCTTGGCAGTAATTTGTTCACCCACCGTAATACTTGAGAGAAGCCACTAGTGAAACCTGTGGCCCACCGGGTCTGTTCCTTATTATATTGCATCTCTTTTTATTATCACATCTCGTTTACTATTTTGCAATATATAGAACAAAAATACCAAAAATATTTATCTTATTATCTTTATTATATCTCACTTTCGCAAGTGACCGTGAAGGGATTGACGACCCCTTTATCGCGTTAGTTGCGAGGTTCTTGATTGTTTGTGCAGGTACTAGGTGACTTGCGTGTTATCTCCTATTGGATTGATACCTTGATTCTCAAAAACTGAGGGAAATACTTACGCTACTTTGTTGCATCACTGTCAGTGTCAAAACCGGCGGATCTCGGGTAGGGGGTCCCGAACTGTGCGTCTAAGGTCGATGGAAATAGGAGACAGGGGACACGATGTTTACCCAGGTTCGGGCCCTCTCGATGGAGGTAATACCCTACTTCCTGCTTGATTGATCTTGATGATGTGAGTATTACAAGAGTTGATCTACCACGAGACCGTAGAGGCTAAACCCTAGAAGCTAGCCTATGATTATGATTGTTTGTATATCTATCGACTAGCCTGGCCCTAGTTTATATAATGCACCAGAGGCCTCGGATAACAAGAGTCCTAGTCGAATACGCCTATGGGGGAGGAGTCCTTGTCTTGACCACCAAGTCTTGTGGAATCTTCCTTGTATGCGGCAGCTGTCCGAACTGGCCCATGAGTATACGGCCATGGGGGTTGAGGGAGTCCCGGATTAGGGGGTCTCCGGACAGCCGGACTATATCCTTTGGCCGGACTGTTCGACTATGAAGATACAAGATTGAAGACTTCGTCCCGTGTCCGGATGGGACTCTACTTGGTGTGGAAGGCAAGCTAGGCAGTACGGATATGTATATCTCCTCCTTTGTAACCGACCTTGTGTAACCCTAGCCCCCTCCGGTATCTATATAGACCGGAGGGTTTAGTCCGTAGGATAACAGACAATCATACCATAGGCTAGCTTTTAGGGTTTAGCCTCTCTGATCTCGTGGTAGATCTACTCTTGTACTACCCATATCATCAATATTAATCAAGCAGGACGTAGGGTTTTACCTCCATCAAGAGGGCCCGAACCTGGGTAAAACATTATGTCCTCTGCCTCCTGTTACCATCCGCCTTAGACGCACAGTTCGGGACCCTACCCGAGATCCGCCGGTTTTGACACCGACATTGGTGCTTTCATTGAGAGTTACTCTGTGCCGTCACCAGAAGGAAGGATGTCTTGTCTCGTCTTTAAAGATGGTACTTCTATCGGGGGAGCTTTGGCTGTCGGCCAAACTCTCCGGCTAGGCTGGTTCATCATGACCGCCTGTTTGGCCGCCGCGCCGACAATGACTTCTCGGGTCATCGAAAACAACCTCCACGTCAAATCGGCACTCGCCGAACAGATGGATCCAATGGAGCTCGCCTCCTTAAACGAGCTCTTGGATCGCATCGCCGCCTTGGGAGTCGCTACAGACTATGATCGGATTGGGCTTAAACCCGACCGAAGGGAGATTAACTCTCCACCGATCACCCATCATATTGCAGTGGTGGAGGAACAACGCGGCGACCTTTCCTCTATCCTGAGGACCAATTATGTCCGAATTCCCGAGCTCTTCGAGCCAGACGCCCGTTCACAGGAGGACAACATCCAATCCCGGATCCTTGAGTCAGGCAGCGGACCAGGATTATCGGGTAACACCCCATAACCAGAACTTCCAAAATTGGAAACTCCTCGGCCCCTGGATCCCAGATCGGGAGTGGGTTCGGATTCAATTCCACCCACACACCCAAACATAAGCGATCTTTCCCACATCAGGCAAGAGCCCTAGGAAACAGTACATCACTATTGGGCCAAATTCCTCCTTGCAATGAACAAGGTTAAGGACTGTTGCGAGGAAGACGCAATCTCATTTTTCTGCAGTAATTGCACGGACAAGGGAATCCTTAACGCCATAACTCGCCGTGAGATAACACGCTTCGCTGATTTGGCGTCCATAGTACGAAAGTACTGTGTGATGGAAAGTGCCTGGAAAACCGAAACAAACTTTTGGGATAATCCAGCCCTGAATACAAACCCAGTCCGGAATAAAAGGGTGCATTATCACAATACACCCGGGTCAACTACCAAAAAGCAAAAACCCTCTACAAGGCATGGAACCGTACTGGAGGGATGGCTCAACGGATCCTGCACAATTCATAGCACAGCGGATACAATACCAACGCAGAACCTTAGAGCATGTTGGATACTCCGACAGGTGGCCAAAAGTGGTGAGGATCTTCTTATCCCAAATACCACAGAGCACCATCCCTTGGATAGCAACACAATATTAACAGTGTTCGAGACCTTCGCGTCAAATAATAGGCGCAAGCAAACACTCCGCAGCATGGCCGAAATCTACCACGTAGTAGCAATAAATCCATGGAGTGACACGGCTATTACCTTCAATGCCAGTGATGGACATAAATTCCGAACAGCCCAAGCACCAGCCGCACTGGTCCTCAGTCCAATCGTGGATGGCTTTCAACTTACCAAATTACTCATGGACGGCGGCAGCGCACTAAACCTCATCTATGAGGAAACTCTTCAAAAGAAGGAAATAGACTGGAACCGCATCGAGCAAAGTAGCACAACCTTTAGAGGAATTATCCCTAGTCGAGAAGCACGCTGTGCTGGAAAAATCACACTAGATGTGGTATTCAGCACGCCGAACAATTATAGGTCTAAAGAAATTACATTCCAAGTGGCCCCGTTCAGCAGTGGCCATCACGCTCTTTTAGGACGGGAGGTGTTCACAATCTTCCAAGTCGTACCCCATTACGGGTACATGAAGCTTAAAATGCCCGGGCCCAACGGAATCATCACTCTCGCCAGTGATCTGGACACAGCACTCCGCGCCGAAAACAAAACAGCGGCATTGGCCCTCGAGGCATTATCCGAAGCCCTCTCGGCCGAGGAATTAACAATGCTACGCTCCAAAGTGGACAGGGACGACGTGATACTCGACAAAAGATCCAAGTCCACCTCTTTTAAACCAGCGGATGAAATAGTCAAATTCCAAGTCCACCCAACGGACCCTACAAAAACAGCCTCCATCGGGGCACAGTTAAACCCCATTGTGGACGCCTCACTAGGAGAGTTCCTGCGCGAGAACTGGGACATATTCACCTGGCATCCCTCAGACATGCTAGGAATCCCGCGCAGGCTGGCCGAGCATAGCCTCAATGTCCTAAAGGGATTCAAGCCGGTCAAGCAAGCTCTTCGGCGTTTCTCCGAACCTAAGAGACAGGCCATGGGAGAAGAACTAGCCAAGTTATTGGAGGCCAAATTCATCAGAGAAATAAAACATCCGGACTGGCTAGCAAACCTGGTGATGGTACCAAAGAAGGAAAAATCCTGGCGCCTTTGTGTCGATTTCAAAGACCTCAATAAAGCTTGCCCAAAGGATCCCTTCCCCCTTCCATGCATCGATCAAATTATTGATGCTACCGCAGGACACGAGTCATTGTGTTTCCTCGAAGCATACTCCGGTTACCACCAAATCAAGATGGCGGAGTCCGACCAAACCGCAACGACATTCATCACACCATACGGTCCCTTCTGTTTCAACACAATGCCTTTTGGGCTCAAAAACACCGGCGCAACATATCAGCGCATGATTCAGACATGCCTGGAGAAACAAATTGGCAAACCAGTAGAGGCATACGTAGACGATGTGGTCGTCAAAACCAAACACGTCGACTCTTTGATAGACGACTTGAGGCTCACATTCGAGAACCTCCGAACATATGACATCAAGCTCAATCCGGAAAAATGCATTTTCGGCGTACCAGCCGGAAAGCTCCTGGGATTCATTGTCTCTAGTAGAGGTATGGAAGCTAATCCGGCCAAAATCCGAGCATTGTCACAGTTGGCTACCCCAACAGACCTCAAACAAATCCAGAAGTTAACTGGATGCGTGGCGGCTCTAAGCTGCTTTATCTCCCGCTTAGGAGAAAAGGCTTTACCCCTCTATCGCCTCCTTCGGTGCACCGAACACTTCGAGTGGACGGACGCGGCCACAGCTGGATTGGAAGAAATAAAGGCCATTTTGGCAACCAACCCAATCCTGGCCGCACCAAACATCGGCGAACCAATGATGTTATACATTGCGGCAACTCATCAAGTTGTAAGCGCGGTGCTCGTTGTCGAACAGGAAGAGGACGGACACAAATTCCCTCTTCAAAAGCCGGTATATTATGTATCCACTGTCCTCACTCCATGCAAATCACGGTACCCGCATTACCAAAAGATAGCATATGCGGTATTCATGGCATCACGGAATCTGCGACACTACTTTCAAGAGTGTTCGATTACAGTAGCCTTGGAAGTGCCACTTAATGATATTATCAACAACCGCGACGCTACGGGCCGGATTGCCAAATGGGCCATTGAGCTCCTCCCATTCGACATAACATACAAACCTCGTCGAGCCATTAAATCGCAAATACTGGCCGACTTCGTCGCTCAATGGACGGAGGCCAAACTCCCTAAAGAGTATGGCACATACTCCAATTGGATCATGCACTTCGACGGCTATAAAATATTGGCCGGTCTAGGGGCTGGCGTCATCCTGACGTCCCCAACCGGAGATACCGTTTGGTACATACTGCAAATATTATATACAGACTCCAACAATGCAGCCGAATACGAAGCTCTATTGCATGGTCTTCGGATGGCAGTCTCCATGGGCATTCAATGCCTGGAGGTGCGTGGGGATTCAAACCTCGCAATATCCCAAATAAACGGAGATTTTGACGCCAAGGATCCGAAAATGGCGGCCTATCGAAACACCGTCCTAAAAATGTCAGCTCGGTTCGAGGGACTCGAATTTCACCATGTGGCTCGGGAAAACAATTAGGCGGCGGATATCCTCGCCCGCATCGGCGCAAAACGCGACGCAGTCCCTCCCAACATATTCTTGGAAAGGCTTTTCAAGCCATCTGTAGTATGGGAAGGGGACTGTCGGTGTCAAAACTGGCGGATCTCGGGTAGGGGGTCCCAAACTGTGCGTCTAGGCCGGATGGTAACAGGAGGCAGGGGACAGGATGTTTTACCCAGGTTCGGGCCCTCTTGATGGAGGTAAAACCCTACGCCCTGCTTGATTGATATTGATGATATGGGTAGTACAAGAGTAGATCTACCACGAGATCAGAGAGGCTAACCCTAGAAGCTAGCCTATGGTATGATTGTATGTTGTGATTGTTGTCCTACGGACAAAAACCCTTCGGTTTATATAGACACCAGAGAGGGTCAGGGTTACACAAGGTCGGTTACAAAGGAGGAGATATCCATATCCGTATTGCCTAGCTTGCCTTCCACGCCAAGTAGAGTCCCACCCGGACACAAGAAGAAGTCTTCAATCTTGTATCTTCATAGTCTAACAGTCTGGCCAATGGAGATAGTCCGGCTGTCCGGAGACCCCCTAATCCAGGACTCCCTCAGTAGCCCCTGAACCAGGCTTCAATGACGATGAGTCTGGCACGCAGTATTGTCTTCGGCATTGCAAGGCGGGTTCCTTCTCCGAATACATCACAGAAGAATTTGAATACGAGGATAGTGTCCGACCCTGCAAAATAAGTTCCACATTCCACCGTAGAGAGAATAATATTTTTGCAGATCTAATTTGCTGGCTTGTTTTGGCAGCATGACGTTACGTCATGGCCCGGTGATTATTCGAACCGTTTCTTTTAACCAGCCCCGCACATAACGCGAGGCAATTTTTCGACACGTCTTGTCCAAGTAGAGATCGTGTCCCCTTATTACGGGATTCTCATCAATACGGGCGTGGGTAACCCAACCGCGCCATCAATTGCGGCGCTTGGGGGATAAGCGAGTTTTACCAGGCAAGTGGGGACGCTTAGCTTTGTCCGCCCATATAAATGGATAAGGATTCACCTTTCTATCCACGCCTTCTTCCTCCCTTGCCCATCCGTTTTCGCACCTCGAGCTCTAGCGCCCAAGTCCGCACTTCCCACCTCGACCTTCTCCAATCATGTCGGGAGCGGGAGGCAAGTGGATGGTCTCCTCCGTCACAGAGGGAGACATCAAGAAACTGAGGAGAGCCGGATACCTGCCCGATGGCATCGCGCACCGGCTCCCAGATGAGGGGCAGCTCATCCTCACCCCCAGGCCCCATGAGAGGGTAGTATTCCTCACCCATTTCCTCCGCGGACTGGGATTCCCTCTCCACCCCTTCGTCCGGGGGCTCATGTTTTATTATGGCCTGGATTTCTACGATCTGGCCCCGAACTTCATCCTCAACATCTCGGCGTTTATCGTCGTGTGCGAGGCCTTCCTCCGCATCAAGCCCCACTTTGGCCTATGGCTGAAGACCTTCAATGTCAAGCCGAAGGTGGTGGGCGGCCGCCAGGCGGAGTGCGGAGGCGCCATGGTGGGCAATATGCCCAACGTAACATGGCTCGAGGGCTCCTTTGTGGAAACCATAAAGGGGTGGCAATCGGGGTGGTTCTATATCACCGAGTCGCGCGACCCTGCATGGGTAGCGGCCCCCGAGTTCCGATCTGGCATCCCCACGCGTCTCACCTCCTGGAAAGAGAAGGGCCTGTCCTGGGGTAATTCGAAAGAGCTGACCGGACTCCAAACATGTATTCAAAACATGGTGGACAAGAAGCTCAAGCTTGTCAACATAGTCCAAGTTATGCTCATCCGCCGGATACTCCCGTGCCAACAACGGGAGTTCAACTTGTGGGAGTTCAATCCAGCGCAGCACCGAACTCTGAACAGGCTCTTCGACACGACTCATGAAGACGGCTGGAGGGTGCTCTTCAAAAGCGCCAAGGTCCCCCCTATTACCGAGGATCGCGGATTCAGCGCGAAGCGCCAAGCCAGTGCGGTAAGCTGCTTTACCTTTCACAGGATACTTATTTTATATAGATTGGCTCTGTGCGGGATCTAAACTCCCCTACCTTTGACAGGATTGGCAGAAGATGGCCGGACAAATCGACTGTCTGGCTCCTTTGCCCGAAGGCCCCGCAGACACTCTTCTGGCGAAGATGTTGACTCCGGCCCCTTATACGGTGCCGGAGAAGACCAAGAAGGCCAAGGGAACTCGAAAGAGTTCCCGACGCCAGGCGTCGTCGGACTCACTGTCCGATGACTCTGCGGCGCACTCTTCCCCCGAAGACGAGGAAGAAGAAGAAGATGCTCCCCCACCGACTGGAGGAGACAGGAAAAGGAAGGCCGCCCCAACCGGGAAGGCCGGAGGGTCCAAGAAGGAAAGGACTCTCCTTCCGGACGGTTCCACCGCCGCCGACGAAGGCGAAGACGAGTGGTTGCCCAGGATCAAGCCCCCGGGGAGATCGTAAGTATTCGGATACAAGAGTAACTCATAGGATTCCTTCGTTGCATTGCTTTCCCTAACGCCGAACGCAATTATGCAGGCCGCCACGAGCCAATATCGAGGTATCATCGGACGTCTCCTTGGGCTCGTCGGACATGGATACGATCCAGTCCCGACCGCCACCTCCCCTCATCCTGCCGACGACGCTGAGATGTTGTCTCAAGAGGCACTGGATCGAGGGGAGATAGTCTCGGAGGCGCCTCAAGGCGACCTTCCGGACTCCGGGAGCCGAGGGGGTGGGGCCCTCGAGAGCTCCGAGTTCGGCCCTCAGCCGAACACCGCGCCGGACCCTCCAGCGGTTCCGGGCTCGGGCAGGCGGCCTCCTTCTAAGAGGGGCAAGATGCATGTGCCGGTGACCTCTGTCCATCCAGAGGCGCCGGACAATCTGCTGGAAGCGCTTTGCAGCACTTCCATCGACGAGGAGCACCGCACTATCATGAGTGCGGTGATCCAGAAGGTTCAGTCCGCCAAGAGCGGATTGACTGAAGCATGTGCCAGCCTTCTAACAGGCTTCGAGGTAAGTGTTTTAAAATGTAGTAGAAATATTACCGCATAGACAGTAGCCCCTGATGCTTTGTTCGGTGTTCGCAAAGAAAAGCCGAACAGAGGATCAAATAATATCGCAGGAGTCTAATATAAGTATGTCAATATGTGTATGCAGGCTTCGCTACTGGCGTCCGCCGCACTGACTTCGGAGGTCGCCGTACTGAAGCAGGACCTCGAGGGGTCCAGGAAAGAGCTCGGCCTTGCCAAGAGGCAGCTCGAGGAGAACAGGGGTAAGTAATGCCCCGTCTATATATATGTATATATAAAAAAGGACGCGGTTGCAAAATGACAGGATCATTGTATGTTTGCCAGGGGCCACGGCCGAGGTGGTGACCCTGAAGCAAGTGCTAACCAACGCCGAAGATAAAGCGGCCAAGGAGCACACCGAGCGAGAGAAGCATGAGGCTCGGGTGGGCGAGGTGCAGCAAGAGCTCCAGGCTCTCGTGACGAAGCACGAGGCGTTGGAGCTTGACTCGAAGATGCAAGAGTCTGAGCTTGCCGCGGCCCTTGAGAGCGTAAAGAGTGCCAAGGCCGAGGCCCAGAAGGCCCTCCAAGAGATCGACGCGATGAAGAAGATAACAGCGGGTAAGGCTTTCTATATGCAAAGCAAGCATGTAAAAGTAAATTACCGATTACTTACCCGGATCCGGAGCTCTTCAGGAGCATTCGCAGATTTGCCCCGCAGTGTGTCAGATGCCGCATAATTTTACCAGGCCGAGGATGGAAGCTCGACAGAGAAGTTGTTCTGGTCTCAGTATGCTAAGGCCGAACATCCGGTGCCAATGAGCGACCAGCTGAAGCAGATGGTCGAGCTGCATAAGGCGGCCGATCAGGCCATGAAGAGCTTTATAGTCCGGCTGTGGCCTGGCGATGCCCTTCTGAACAGCTTCTTCGGCCTGGTGAGGCGGCTTGTGGATGCCTGCCCATGTCTGGAGGTCGTCAAGCGATCTGTCAGCATTGAAGGTGCACGCCGGGCTTTCTCCTGTGTGAAATTGCAATGGGTCAAGCTAGACGCCGTGAAGCTGATCAAGGAGGGGCCGCCAGAGGGCAAGGAGCACCGCCACCCCGAGATGTACTACGAGGGTGTTCTGCCGGGTGCCCGTCTCATCGCGGACGAGTGTTCAAAAGATGTAATATTTGAGTAAACTTGCTCGTTTTATCCTGTATTTATGAAAACTTGTTTCATATGCGCTATGCAACGCTTGTTTGAATTTAAAATATTACCTTCTGTTTGGCTGTTTATCCAATCTGAGAGATGGCTAGTCCTCGGCTTCTGCCCCCATGCCACGAGTGCTGGGGTGTTCGAGATAAACCTGAGCACTCTTGTTCCCATATTTGGGTCCTTCGAGGGAGGTGCTCAGCACAACGAACAAGGCAACCGGGCTAATAATGCTTTATCACTCTCACTTAGCCATAGAATTCTATAATTTTAAATTTCGGCGAAGCCCCTGGTATTCGGAAGGCCGAATTCGGGGCGCGATACACGCCTGTAAGCCGGACAGGGCCGGCCCCTCGCCCTAAGCGGCATAAGTCTTTAGGGACTCGAAAAACCTCACCGAACAACGACCAGTCTCTCGCCTTATCGCGACAGTCAGTTTTAGCTTTCTCTACTGAGGTGCTAAGCCCGGCAGAACCGGGGCACAATCGTAGTAGTTCTCCTAGCGCTACCTTAGCCGATAGAGCGGAACGTAAGGTACCAAAACATAGGAGCCGGGCGAACCCAACATTTGACCAAAGACATGATTCGGAGCTGATGCATATAATGCTATAAGTTCGGGGTGCCGCACTTGTGAAAGTGTTCGGACTTTTCACACCGCATTGTGGGGTACGTAAGCCCCTGGTGTATTGGTCGTACCATAGTGTACGGTTGCAAGGCATCATTAATGAACACATAGATATATATATAACAAGAATGCAATAATAGTCGTAATGTCATGCATTATTTATTAAAAAATTGCGTTAAAGCAGAGTGATACAGATAGTGCGATAAGCAAAGAGTAGGACTATGTCCCTTCCAAGGGCAAGCTGAGGAATGATATTAAATTGAATATTTCACTCGTTACTGTAATCAACCTGGGAATTCCGTGATATAACGTAGTTGTCTGCCTACTTGGTTGCTGCATCATGTGTTCGGCAATAGTGCTGCCGGACAGTGTTTCCAGAGATTAAGGTCCTGAAAGAAAAGGAAAAATAACCAAACGGGAAGCCCCTAGTGCGGTTTAGGCCGCGTCTTGGGGCGTGCCGTAGTTGTGCCCCCCTCCCCACCTGTGCCCATGGTATTTTTAATGCGTAATTATGTACGCGCGGCACGAGTTTCGCTGCTGGGCTGGGATTGGGGTGGCCGCCGTATTGCTACGCGAGCTCAGATCGCGCCAGGCGGTCTATTTGTCGATTGCCCCGAGCGCGCTTGAAGGTGTCCGGGCTGTGAAGCGCCGAACTGGTTGATTGCCTTGAGAGGCTGCTTTGCGTTTCTGCTGCGAGGGCTGCGGTGTGCTCCTCTGTTCGGAGAGAGCGCTCTGTGTTTCCATTGACTGTGATAACTCCGCGAGGTCCTGGCATCTTAAGCTTGAGGTATGCATAATGCGGTACCGCATTGAATCTAGCAAATGCGGTTCGCCCGAGCAGCGCGTGATAACCACTGCAGAACGGGACTATATCGAAGATTAACTCTTTGCTTCGGAAGTTATCCGGGGATCCGAAGACCACTTCCAGTGTAATTGAGCCTGTGCAATGTGCCTCTACACTTGGAATGACGCCCTCAAAGGTCGTCTTTGTGGGTTTGATCCTTGAGGGGTCTATACCCATTTTGCACACTGTGTCCTGATAAAGCAGGTTCAGGATGCTGCCGCCGTCCATAAGGACTCGAGTGAGGTGAAATCCGTCGATGATTGGGTCTAGGACCAGTGCGGCGAATCCGCCATGACGGATACTAGTG
This sequence comes from Triticum dicoccoides, assembly GCF_002162155.2. Taxonomy (NCBI): domain Eukaryota; kingdom Viridiplantae; phylum Streptophyta; class Magnoliopsida; order Poales; family Poaceae; genus Triticum; species Triticum dicoccoides. Next base: position 132,919,495 of record NC_041392.1, on the reverse strand, counting down.
GGGTGGTCCCTGCAATCGAAGGTGATCGGACAGGAGGACCAAGGGTTGAACTTTGGGGCGACTGGCTCCAATGCATATACGTCCCTGAGAGCACACTTCCTCTCCCTCTTGGGGATGTGGGTTGCGTATATCATGTTCACCGTCCGCACTTGTGGGGGAAACCTCTTCTGTCCTCCAGTGTGCAGCTGTCGGGGCTCCTCCTTGTCATCGCTATGCGGCCCCTTGTCCTTGTTTTCGGCAATTTACTTGCCGGCCTGCTTGAACACCCAACAATCCCTGTTGGTGTGATTGGATGGCTTGTTTGGGGTGCCGTGTATTTGACACGAGCGATCGAGTATACGGTCCAAGCTGGACGGACCTGGCGTACTTTGTTTGAATGGCTTTTTCCGCTAACCGGGTTTAGAGCCTTTGAATCTGGCATTGACTGCCCTATCCTCCGAATTTTCACTGTTAATGCGGCGCTTATGCTTGTTGCGACGTGACCTGCTATTGCCGTCCTTGGTATTTGAGGTACCATGGTTCTTTGATATGTTATTACTGCGAGCCAGTCAGCTGTCTTCTCCCGCATAAAAGCGGGTCATGAGCGTCGTGAGAGCTGCCATAGATTTCGGCTTTTCCTGACCAAGGTGCCGGGCTAGCCACTCGTCTCGGATGTTGTGCTTGAAAGCCACTAAGGCCTCCGCATCCGGACAGTCGACGATTTGGTTTTTCTTTGTAAGGAACCGAGTCCAGAATTGCCTGGCCGACTCTTCTGGCTGCTGAATTATGTGGCTCAAATCATTGGCGTGTGGTGGTCGCACATAAGTGCCCTGAAAGTTGTCGAGGAATGTGGCTTCCAGATGTTCCCAACAGCTAATGGAGTCCGTTGGCAAGCTGTTAATCCAATGTCGCGCTGGTCCTTTGAGCTTTAGTGGGAGGTATTTGATGGCGTGTAAGTCATCGCTGCAGGCCATGTGGATGTGGAGGAGGAAGTCCTCAATCCATACTGCGGGATCTATTGTGCCGTCGTATGATTCAATATTTACAGGTTTGAAACCTTCTGGGAATTGATGTTCCATTACTTCGCCTGTGAAGCATAAGGGGTGTGCGGCGCCTCTGTATTGGGCTATATCTCGACGCAGCTCGAATGGGTCTTGCCCGCTGTGTTCGGCCTAGCCGGATTTGCTTTTACTATATCCGGCGTGACGTTTGTCGTCTCGCAGAGTGGTGCGCCCTCGTGATCCGTAGATCGATCTTGAATGCTTTGCCTTGTCCTCCAATATGTCCCGCAGGTCTAGCGTATCTCCCCATGCCTTTTTATTTGAATGGCGTTGGGGTGGAGGCTGAGCTTTTGGCTGGAATGCCTCTCTATCGCAGCCACGAGGTGGCCGATCAGCCGTCTCATACGCTTCTTCCTCTAGTCGGGGTAGTAACCTGCGCCTGGGGTAACTCTTGGAGGGGCGCTCGAGTTTATATTCCTCGGCCGCGAGGACTTCAGTCCATTTGTCAGCTAGCAGATCTTGATCAGCTTGAAGCTGCTGCTGCTTTTTCTTCAGGCTATTTGCCGTGGCCATAAGCCGGCGCTTGAAGCGCTCTTGTTCGACGGGATCCTCTAGTATGGTGAATTCATCATCGCCGAGGCTTGCCTCGTCTTCGGAGGGGGGGCATGTGATTGTCATCCTCCTCCTTTCCGTCTGCCGCTTTCTCGGGAGAGCTGGCTCCTCCATCCTCCTGCTCTAAATCTTGCTGGAGGGGTTTGTTGTTTTCTTCGTCACTATCCGGAGTGTTATTATCTCCAGTGCCGGTATCACCACTTTTGCTTTGGCGGGACTTAGAGTGGCGCCGCTGACGTCGGTGTTTTGGTTGCTTCTTGGAGGGGTCACCCTCTGCTATCCCGTCGCCATTGCCTTCTTTGGGTGTATCCACCATGTATATGTCATATGACGAGGTGGCTTTCCAGTGCCCTATAGGTGCTGGTTCATGTTCGTCTCCTACTTCGTCGTCCATACCGTTGATGTCTTTGGAGTCGAAGTCGAGCATGTCGGTTAAATCATCGACAGTGGCTACAAAGTGGGTGGTGGGTGGGCGTCGAATTTCTTTGTTGTTCGCTTCCCAATCCTGTTGGCCATAATCCGGCCAGGGCTCTCCTGACAAAGAGAGAGACCTTAGTGAATTCAGAATGTCGCCGAAGGGCGAGTGCTGAAAGATATCCGCGGCGGTGAATTCCATGATCGGCGCCCAATCGGATTCGATTGGCAGGGGCGCGGGCGGTTCGAAGTCAGAAAAAGAGTCTGGCACCTTGGAGTCATGGGCTGCGCAGAGGATTATGCTGGTGTTCGGCTCGATCGCCGTTGAGACTGCAGCCCCTGAGGCGGTGTCTAACCACCCGTCCTCGATTGGCGCAGTTGGCTCCGAACTAAGGGTCGGAGCTAATGCGGGCGCGGCCTCTGGGGTACTGTTCGGCGGCAGAGCTAGGTCATACCCATCGCGACAGTGCGGCGCGCCTGGCTGTGGCTCGAATCCGTCGAAGATCAAGTCTTCATAGATGTCGGCCGTGTAGTTCAAACTTCCAAATCTGACCTGATGGCCAGGGGCGTAGCTTTCAATATACTCCAGATGGCCAAGCGAATTAGCCCGCAGTGCAAAGCCGTCGAATACGAAGATCTGTCCGGGGAGAAAAGTCTCACCCTGGACCGCATCGCTATCGATGATAGTAGGAGCCATCAAGCCTAACGGCGACGACACAGAGGAACTCTCAATGAAAGCACCAATGTCGGTGTCAAAACCGGCGGATCTCGGGTAGGAGGTCCCGAACTGTGTGTCTAGGTCGGATGGTAACAGGAGGCAGGGGACACGATGTTTTTGTTGGGGAACGTAGCAGAAATTCAAAATTTTCCTACGCGTCACCAAGATCTATCTATGGAGAAACCAACTACGAGTAGAAGGAGAGTGCATCTACATACCCTTGTAGATCGCTAAGCGGAAGCGTTCAAGTGAACGGGGTTGATGGAGTCGTACTCGTCGTGATTCAGATCACCGATGATCCTAGTGCCGAACAGACGGCACCTCCGCGTTCAACACACGTACAGCTCGACGATGTCTCCCACGCCTTGATCCAGCAAGGAGAGATGGAGAGGTTGAGGAAGACTCCATCCAGCAGCAGCACAACGGCGTGGTGGTGATGGAGGAGCGTGGCAATCCTGCAGGGCTTCGCCAAGCACCTACGGGAGAGGAGGAGGTGTCACGGGAGGGAGGGAGGCGCCAAGGGCTCAGGTGTGGATGCCCTCCCTCCCCTCCACTATATATAGGGGCAAGGGAGAGGGGGGAGGCGCAGCCTTGCCCCTTACTCCAAGAAAGGGGTGCGGCTAAGAGGGGGGGAGGAGTCCATCCTCCCCAAGGCACCTCGGAGGTGCCTTCCCCCTTTAGGACTCTCCCCTTTTTCCTATATCTTGGCGCATGGGCCTCTAGGGGCTGGTGCCCTTGGCCCATGTAGGCCAAGGCGCACCCCCTACAGCCCATGTGGCCCCCCGGGGCAGGTGGCCCCACCCGGTGGGCCCCCGGGACCCTTCCGGTGGTCCCGGTACAATACCGATGACCCCGAAACTTGTCCCGATGGCCGAAACAGGACTTCCTATATATAAATCTTTACCTCCGGACCATTCCGGAACTCCTCGTGACGTCCGGGATCTCATCCGAGACTCCGAACAACATTCAGTAACCACATACAAACTTCCTTTATAACCCTAGCGTCATCGAACCTTAAGTGTGTAGACCCTACGGGTTCGGGAGACATGCAGACATGACCGAGACGTTCTCCGGTCAATAACCAACAGCGGGATCTGGATACCCATGTTGGCTCCCACATGTTCCACGATGATCTCATCGGATGAACCACGATGTCAAGGACTCAATCGATCCCGTATACAATTCCCTTTGTCTAGCGGTATTTTACTTGCCCGAGATTCGATCGTCGGTATACCGATACCTTGTTCAATCTCGTTACCGGCAAGTCTCTTTACTCGTTCCGTAACACATCATCCCGTGATCAACCCCTTGGTCACATTGTGCACATTATGATGATGTCCTACCGAGTGGGCCCAGAGATACCTCTCCGTTTACACGGAGTGACAAATCTCAGTCTCGATCCGCATAAAACAATAGATACTTTCGGAGATACCTGTAGTGCACCTTTATAGTCACCCAGTTACGTTGTGACGTTTGATACACCCAAAGCACTCCTACGGTATCCAGGAGTTACACGCTCTCATGGTCAAAGGAAGAGATACTTGACATTGGCAAAGCTCTAGCAAACGAACTACACGATCTTTGTGCTATGCTTAGGATTGGGTCTTGTCCATCACATCATTCTCCTAATGATGTGATCCCGTTATCAACGACATCCAATGTCCATAGCCAGGAAACCATGACTATCTGTTGATCACAACGAGCTAGTCAACTAGAGGCTCGCTAGGGACATATTGTGGTCTATGTATTCACACGTGTATTACGATTTCCGGATAATACAGTTATAGCATGAATAAAAGACTATTATCATGAACAAAGAAATATAATAATAACACTTTTATTATTGCCTCTAGGGCATATTTCCAACAGTCTCCCACTTGCACTAGAGTCAATAATCTAGTTCACATCACCATGTGATTAACACTGACAGGTCATCACCATGTGACCAACATCCAAAGAGTTTACTAGTGTCACTAAACTAGTTCACATCATCATGTGATCAAGACTCAATGAGATCTGGGGTTTGGTCATGTTCTGCTTGTGAGAGAGGTTTTAGTCAACGGGTCTGAACCTTTCAGATCCGTGTGTGCTTTACAAATCTCTATGTCATCTCCTAGATGCAGCTCCCACGTTCTATTTGGAGCTATTCCAAATAACTGTTCTACTTGGAGCTATTCTAAATTGTCGCTCCATTATACGTATTCGGTATCTCTACTCAGAGCTATCCGGATAGGTGTTAAGCTTGCATCGACGTAACCCTTTACGACGAACTCTTTTACCACCTCCATAATTGAGAAAATTCCTTAGTCCACTAGTTACTAAGGATAACTTTGACCGCTGTCCTGTGATCCATTCATGGATCACTCTTGTACCCCTTGACTGATTCATGGCAAGGCACACTTCAGGTGCGGTACACAGCATAGCATACTGAAGAGCCTACGTCTTAAGCATAGGGGACGACCTTCGTCCTTTCTCTCTATTCTGCCGTGGTCGAGCTTTAAGTCTTAACTTCGTACCTTACAACTCAGGCAAGAACTTCTTCTTTGACTGATCCATCTTGAACACCTTCAAGATCATGTCAAGGTATATGCTCATTTTGAAAGTATTATTAAGCATTTTGATCTATCCTTATAGATCTCGATGCTCAATGTTCAAGTAGCTTAATCCAGGTTTTCTATTGAAAAACACCTTTCAAATAACCCTATATGCTTTCTAGAAATTCTACATCATTTCTGATCAACATATACTCATCAGAAATTCTATAGTGCTCCCACTCACTTCTTTGGAAATACAAGTTTCTCATAAACTTTGTACAAACCCAAAATCTTTGATCATCATCAAAGCATACATTCCAACTCCGAGATGCTCACTCCAGTCCTTAGAAGGATCGCTGGAGCTAGCATACCTTTTAGCATCCTTAGGATCGACAAAAACTTTCTGATTGTATTACCTACAATCTTTCCTCACGAAAACTGGTAAGGAAACTCGTTTTGATATCCTTCTGCCAGATTTCATAAATACAGCTAATGCTAACATGAATCCGACGGACTTTAAGCATCGCTACGGATGAGAAAATCTCATCGTAGTCAACTCCTTGAACTTGTGAAAAAAAATTCGCCACAAGTCGAGCTTCATGGACGGTGACATTACCATCCACGTCCGTCTTCTTCTTAAAGATCCATTTATCTTAATGGCTTGCCGATCATCGGGCAAGTCCACCAAAGTCCATGGATCCGTTCTCGGATTTTATGGCCTCGAGCCATTTATCGGAATCCGGGCCCACCATCGCTTCTCCATAGCTCGTAGGTTCATTGTTGTCCAGCAACATGACTTCCAAGACAGGATTACGTACCACTCTGAAGTAGTACGCATCCTTGTCATCCCACGAGGTTTGGTAGTGACATGATCCGAAGTTTCACGATCAATATCATAAGCTTCCACTTCAATTGGTGTAGGTGCCACAGGAACAACTTCCTGTGCCCTGCCACACACTAGTTGAAGTGACGGTTCAATAACCTCATCAAGTCTCCACCATCCTCCCACTCAATTCTTTCGAGAGAAACTTTTCCTCGAGAAAGGACCCGATTCTAGAAACAATCCTTTATTGCTTTCGGATCTGAGACAGGAGGCATACCCAACTGTTTTTGGATTGTCCTATGAAGATGTATTTATCCGCTTTCGGTTCGAGCTTATCGGCCTGAAACTTTTTCACATAAGCGTCGCAGCCCAAACTTTTAAGAAACGACAACTTAGGTTTCTCCAAACGGTGTCGTCTCAACGGAACTACATGGTGCCCTATTTAAAGTGAATGTGGTTGTCTCTAATGCCTAACCCATGAACAATAGTGGTAATTCGATAAGAGACATCATGGTACGCACCATATCCAATAGGGTGCAACTATGATGTTTGGACACACCATCACACTATGGTGTTCCAGGCGGTATTTTTTATGAAACAATTTCCACAATGTCTTAATTGTGTGCCAAAACTCGTAACTCAGATATTCATCTCTATGATCATATCATAGACATTTTATCCTCTTGTCACAATGATCTTCTACTTCACTCTGAAATTACTTGAACCATTCAATAATTCAGACTTGTGTTTCATCAAGTAAATATTCTCAACATCTACTCGAATCATCTGTGAAGTAAGAACATAACGATATTCACTGCATGGCTCAGCACTCATTGGACTGCACACATCAAAATGTGTTACTTCCTACAAGTTGCTATCTTGTTACATCTTACTGAAAACGAGGCTTTTCAGTCATCTTGCCCATGTGGTATGATTTGCATATCTCAAGTGATTCAAAATCAAGTGAGTTCAAACGGTCCATTTGCATGGAGTTTCTTCATGCATATACACCAATAGACATGGTTCGCATGTCTCAAACTTTTCTAAACGAGTGAGTCCAAAGATCCATCAACATGGAGCTTCTTCATGCGTTTTATACCATTATGACTTACATGGCAGTGCCACAAGTAAGTGGTACTATCATTACTATCTTATATCTTTTGGCATGAAAATATGTATCACTACGATCGAGATTCAATAAACCATTCCTATAGGTGTAAGAGCACTTATTCAGGTTTAATACTAATCTTGATGGTAGAGGGAGCGTGCGATGTTAGATCACATCAAACTTGGAAACACTTCCAACACATATCATCAGCTCACCTTTAGCTAGTCTCCGTTTCATTCCGTAGCTTTTATTTCGAGTTACTAACACTTAGCAACCGAACCGGTATCTAATACCCTGGTGCTACTAGGAGTACTAGTAAAGTACACATTAACATAATGTATATCCAATATACTTCTATCGACCTTGCCAGCCTTCTCATCCACCAAGTATCTAGGGTAATCTTGCTCCAGTGGTTGTTCTCCTTATTACAGAAGCACTTAGTCTCGGGTTTGGGTTCAACCTCGGGTTTCTTCATTGGTGCAGCAGCTGATTTGCCATTTCATGAAGTATCCCTTCGTTCCCTTGCCCTTCTTGAAACTAGTGGTTTCATCAACCATCAACAATTGATGCTCCTTCTTGATTTCTACTTTCGCGATGTCAAACAACGCGAATACCTCAAGGATCATCATCTCTATCCTTGATATGTTATAGTTCATCACGAAGCTCTAGCAGCTTGGTGGCAATGACTTTTGGGGAAACATCACTATCTCATCTGGAAGATCAACTCCCACTCGATTCAAGTGATTGTTGCACTCAGACAATTTGAGCACAAGCTCAACGATTGAGCTTTTCTCCCTTAGTTTGCAGGCTAAGAAAATCGTCGGAGGTTTTATACCTCTTGACATGGGCACGAGCCTGAAATCCCAATTTCAGCCCTCGAAACATCTCATATGTTCCGTGACGTTTCGAAAACGTCTTTGGTGCCTCTACTTAAACCATTTAACTGAACTATCACGTAGTTATCAAAACGTGTATGTCCGATGTTTGCAACATCCACAAACGACGTTTGGGGTTCAGCACACTAAGCGGTGCATTAAGGACATAAGCTTTCTACTGTCCGCATAATTTCTACTTTCAACTTTCAACTATATTTTCTCTAGGAACATATCTAAAACAGTAGAACTAAAGCGCGAGCTTACGACATAATTTGTAAAAGGTCTTTTGACTATGTTCAAGATAATTAAGTTCATCTTATGAACTCCCACTCAGATAGGCATCCCTCTGGTCATCTAAGTGATTACATGATCCGAGTCAACTAGGCCGTGTCCGATCATCACGTGAGACGGACTAGTCATCATTGGTGAACATCTTCATGTTGATCGTATCTACTATACGACTCATGCACGACCTTTCGGTCTCTGTGTTCCGAGGCCATGTCTGCACATGCTAGGCTCGTCAAGTTAACCCTAAGTGTTTTCGCTGCGTAAAACTGTCTTACACCCGTTGTATGTGAACGTAAGAATCCATCACACCCGATCATCACGTGGTGCTTAGAAGCGACGAACTGTAGCAACGGTGCACAGTTAGGGGAGAACACTTCTTGAAATTCTGTAAGGGATCATCTTATTTACTACCGTCGTCCTAAGTAAACAAGATGCATAAACATGATAAACATCACATGCAATCAAATAGTGACATGATATGGCCAATATCATTTTTGCTCCTTTTGATCTTCATCTTCGGGGCTCCATGATCATCATCGTCACCGGCATGACACCATGATCTCCATCATCGTGTCTTCAAGAAGTTGTCACGCCAATGACTTCTTCTACTTCTATGACTAACGCGTTTAGCAATAAAGTAAAGTAGTTTACATGGCGTTCTTCAATGACACGCAGGTCATACAATAAATTAAGACAACTCCTATGGCTCCTGCCGGTTGTCATACTCATCGACATGCAAGTCGTGAATCCTATTACAAGAACATGATCAATCTCATACATCACATATCATTCATCACATTCTTCTTGGCCATATCACATCACAAAACATACCCTGCAAAAACAAGTTAGACGTCCTCTAATTGTTGTTGCATGTTTTACGTGGCTGCTATGGGTTTCTAGCAAGAACGTTTCTTACCTACGCAAGACCACAACGTGATATGCCAATTGCTATTTACCCTTCATAAGGACCCTTTTCATCGAATCCGTTCTGACTAAAGTGGGAGAGACTGGCACCCGCTAGCCACCTTATGCACCTAGTGCATGTCAATCGGTGGAACCTGTCTCACGTAAGAGTACGTGTAAGGTCCGTCCGGGCCGCTTCATCCCACAATACCGTCGAAACAAGATTGGACTAGTAACGGTAAGCATATTGAACAACATCAACGCCCACAACTACTTTGTGTTCTACTCGTGCAAAGAATCTACGCAATAGACCTAGCTCATGATGCCACTGTTGGGGAACGTAGCAGAAATTCAAAATTTTCCTACGCGTCACCAAGATCTATCTATGGAGAAACCAGCTACGAGTAGAAGGAGAGTGCATCTACATACCCTTGTAGATCGCTAAGCGGAAGCGTTCAAGTGAACGGGGTTGATGGAGTCGTACTCGTCGTGATTCAGATCACCGATGATCCTAGTGCCGAACGGACGGCACCTCCGCGTTCAACACATGTACAGCTCGACGATGTCTCCCACGCCTTGATCCAGCAAGGAGAGAGGGAGAGGTTGAGGAAGACTCCATCCAGCAGCAGCACAACGGCGTGGTGGTGATGGAGGAGCGTGGCAATCCTGCAGGGCTTCGCCAAGCACCTACGGGAGAGGAGGAGGTGTCACGGGAGGGAGGGAGGCGCCAAGGGCTCAGGTGTGGATGCCCTCCCTCCCCTCCACTATATATAGGGGCAAGGGAGAGGGGGGAGGCGCAGCCTTGCCCCTTACTCCAAGAAAGGGGTGCGGCTAAGAGGGGGGAGGAGTCCATCCTCCCCAAGGCACCTCAGAGGTGCCTTCCCCCTTTAGGACTCTCCCCTTTTTCCTATATCTTGGCGCATGGGCCTCTAGGGGCTGGTGCCCTTGGCCCATGTGGGCCAAGGCGCACCCCCTACAGCCCATGTGGCCCCCCGGGGCAGGTGGCCCCACCCGGTGGGCCCCCGGGACCCTTCCGGTGGTCCCGGTACAATACCGATGACCCCGAAACTTGTCCCGATGGCCGAAACAGGACTTCCTATATATAAATCTTTACCTCGGCACCATTCCGGAACTCCTCGTGACGTCCGGGATCTCATCCGGGACTCCGAACAACATTCGATAACCACATACAAACTTCCTTTATAACCCTAGCATCATCGAACCTTAAGTGTGTAGACCCTACGGGTTCGGGAGACATGCAGACATGACCGAGACGTTCTCCGGTCAATAACCAACAGCGGGATCTGGATACCCATGTTGGCTCCCACATGTTCCACGATGATCTCATCGGATGAACCACGATGTCAAGGACTCAATCGATCCCGTATACAATTCCCTTTGTCTAGCGGTATTTTACTTGCCCGAGATTCGATCGTCGGTATACCGATACCTTGTTCAATCTCGTTACCGGAAAGTCTCTTTACTCGTTCCGTAACACATCATCCCGTGATCAACCCCTTGGTCACATTGTGCACATTATGATGATGTCCTACCGAGTGGGCCCAGAGATACCTCTCCGTTTACACGGAGTGACAAATCCCAGTCTCGATCCGCATAAAACAATAGATACTTTCGGAGATACCTGTAGTGCACCTTTATAGTCACCCAGTTACGTTGTGACGTTTGATACACCCAAAGCACTCCTACGGTATCCAGGAGTTACACGCTCTCATGGTCAAAGGAAGAGATACTTGACATTGGCAAAGCTCTAGCAAACGAACTACACGATCTTTGTGCTATGCTTAGGATTGGGTCTTGTCCATCACATCATTCTCCTAATGATGTGATCCCGTTATCAACGACATCCAATGTCCATAGCCAGGAAACCATGACTATCTGTTGATCACAACGAGCTAGTCAACTAGAGGCTCACTAGGGACATATTGTGGTCTATGTATTCACACGTGTATTACGATTTCCGGATAATACAGTTATAGCATGAATAAAAGACTATTATCATGAACAAAGAAATATAATAATAACACTTTTATTATTGCCTCTAGGGCATATTTCCAACAGTTTTACCTAGGTTCGGGCCCTCTTGATGGAGGTAAAACCCTACGTCCTGCTTGATTGATATTGATGATATGGGTAGTACAAGAGTAGATCTACCACGAGATCAGAGAGGCTAACCCTAGAAGCTAGCCTATGGTATGATTGTATGTTGTGATTGTTGTCCTACGGACAAAAACCCTTCGGTTTATATAGACACCAGAGAGGGTCAGGGTTACACAAGGTTGGTTACAAAGGATGAGATATCCATATCCGTATTGCCTAGCTTGCCTTCCACGCCAAGTAGAGTCCCACCCGGACACGAGATGAAGTCTTCAATCCTGTATCTTCATAGTCCAACAGTCCGGCCAATGGAGATAGTCCGGCTGTCCGGAGACCCCCTAATCCAGGACTCCCTCGGGGACACCAGCAACAACATTCCGGACCCGGCCAAAGTACCTGATACCGAACTCTCTGACACAATCGGAGGCTCCGCCACCGAAAAAACACCTTCAGCCCACGAAATAATGGCCATTATTGCCCCGTGGACAGAACCATTCCTGGCCTACCTAACTAGATAGGAACTTCCGGAGGACTAAAATTAGGCACGCTGCATAGTGCGGCGATCCAAGGCCAACAGGGTCCATGAGGGACAATTGTACAAGAAAAGCACTACCGAAGTCCTTCAAAGGTGCATCTCCAAAGAGGAAGGGCGGAATCTTTTGGCAGAAATTCACGCCGGAGTCGGCGGTCATCACGCTGCAGCCCGGGCTCTTGTAAGCAAGGCCTTCCGTACAAGATTCTATTGGCCAACGGCCCGGGCAGATGCACAGGACTTGGTCCAACATTGCACCGGTTGCCAGCTCTTTGCAAATCAAAGCCACATGCCACCCACCGCCCTCCAAACAATCCCCATTACATGGCCCTTTGCGGTCTGGGGGCTCGACATGGTTGGACCCCTTAAAGGGGGAACCCACAATAAAAAATACTTATTGGTCATGGTGGATAAATTCACCAAATGGATAGAGGCCAAACCAGTTAAAACAGCCGAATCCGGACCGGTGATAGATTTCATATCCGGGGTGGTACACCGTCATGGCGTCCCCCATAGCATCATCACTGATAATGGCACGAACTTCACGACCGATGAGGTAAAACTCTGGTGCAACAAAATGGGCATCAAGCTTGATTATGCCTCAGTCTATCACCCACAAACCAACGGTCAAGTCGAGCGAGCAAACGGTCTTATAATGAGCGGCATTAAACCTAGATTAGTGCGTTCCTTAACAGAGTCTAACACGCACTAGGTAGAGGAGCTCGACTCCGTACTCTGGGGGCTGCGGACCACGCCGAATCATAGTACCAGATATACACCCTTCTTTATGGTGTACGGCGCAGAGGCAGTCTTGCCCTGTGACATAATTCATGACTAACCTAGAGTGCGCATGTACAAAGAAAGAGAAGCCGAGCTCGATCGGCAGGACAGTCTGGACACCTTGGAAGAGGAGCGCGACGTAGCCAAAGCCCATTCCGCATCTCATCAGAAACAGGCTCGCAGATACCAAAGCAAAGAAGTATGGGCCAAAACTTATAACGTTGGCGAACTACTTCTACGCCTGCCAGATAAGAAAAAGAACAAGCTCGAGCCCAAATGGGAAGGTCCCTTCATTATTGACCAAGTTCTGACCGGTGGAGCGTACCGACTGCGGGATGCATCAACTAGTCGACTCGAGCCGAACCCATGGAACGCGGCCAGGCTCCGAAGATTCTACGCCTAGCGCCGGACTCTATGTTAGTCCCCTCCCTTTGTCCATTTTTCACACATGCATTATCTGTCTTGTTTTCCTTTCTCTCTTTCTTTTCTTATTTCTCTAGGCCTTCAAGGGTCACCTTGTGCCTTGTTCGCACATGATAGATGCACTAGCTGCACTCTTCATACCCGGGGGCTTCTTTCACAAAAGCTTAAATTATTTATCCGGGCTTCAGGCCCAGCACATGTGTTATACTTCCGCATGTACCTTTTTTCACCATTATATGCATCGATATGACTTAAGTTTTGGCCAAGCTGGGTTGCATGGCTCTTGTATTTATGCCCTACGTTCCCGTTAACTCGTCTAGGGCATAAGGGGAGCACCTCTGCGATTGTTACTACCGGGTCAGCCGGATGTGTACCTCAGACTGGGTGAAGCCGAAAGCTAGCGTTCTTAAGGGAATATTCGGTCGGTGAACAAAATGATTTTTATTTTTCATATCTGCCCCCAGATGTTTTTCCCGCGTTTCCTATCGCAGTCTGGACATGCACTTTAGGGCATGCTTGCCCAGGGAAAGGAACCCTTAACGGAACTATTCTCCCTGGAAGATGTTTCTTACTACCCATGTAATATAACATAACTAGTTGGGCACTTGTCTGATAAAGCACTAATGACCCCTACGCCTAGTCTCCACGCTTACCCCGGTTCTTATATAACTGAGCGGGTATTCGGATACACTCCGGACTATTGGGCCCGGAGGCTGAAGCGAAAAGGTCCGCAACGACAAATGATCTACAATATGGCTAGAAGGCATTATACATGTCACTTCAATTACATAGTCATGCAGACTGACTAAATTCTTCTTCTATACCATCCAACAGGTGGTCTAGCTTATAATCCTGTTGGGAATACTTTGGGGCTAATTCTACTTGCCCATAAACCAAGCTAACAGGAATCTCTTTTCCGTCGGGCCCCACAGGTCCGACCTCGGCCATGTGATTAGGGTCTGCTTTGGTATACTGCGTCTTCACCATGGCCCAGGCTTCTCTGGCACCCTGTCGGCAGGCTGATATCTTCCATAATTGGAAGCGCCGCGCCCTCCTTAGAGCTTCTCCGCAAGCTCCGCAACACCCTCTGGCAGGGAGACGGACGGCCACAAGGCCTGGGCAACACCCTGCATCACCGCCGAACTTGTTCGTCGAGATGTGATAGCTCGGACAGAAGATCACTCGCAGACCTGGGCATTTCCTCCGCGGGACGACCCGTCAGCATACCTACAGACATAACGCTGTTAGTCGGCTTCTTCGCCGAATACCTTTAAAGGATTCGTTCAAGCACTTACTAAAAATGCCACGTCGAAGCCTCTTATTCTCCTTCTCGGAGTCTGCAAGCTAGCCCCGAACGTCGTTTAGTTCCATGTTCAGCCTTATATTGGCGTCTTGGAGATTGTTTTTCTCCCGCCTAACCTCAGTCAGCACGCGTTTGCCAGCTTCTAGCTGCCGCATAACATGCTGGTCCCCCGGATTTTCTCCGGATTCATCTGCAAAATCTATTGTTAGATTTGCAGCCACGCTGCGCACTATATGGTAACCATCATTCTTTAAAATGTTACCAGCAGGAGGCTTTTTCTGTTCCTCCAATGCGGCAATAGCGGCCGTAGTTGGATCTTGCATTCCTCCAGCTCCTGGGACAGCCTAGCATTCTTCTCTATAAGAACCTGTACAATAAAGATGATCCTTAAATCAGTTCTGCTAACTGTTTCAAGTCTCAGGGGCTACTAATACATATGAACCGTCAGATTCACTCACCCGTACATCCTTTACATACTGATCCGTGGCTCTGGCTAGACCATCTTGAGCGGCACGGAGGTACGCCTCTCTAGTATTAAAGGCGTCAAACGCCTATGGTGAGAAACAAGTGTCACAGAGTACGGCCCGGCGGCGCCTATGATTCATGGCGCTTTCCATTTCTGAGTTTGTAGCAGACAACCTATCCGCATCCTCTGTAGGGGGATTATCCGGCGCCTGCCCCATATCGGCTTCTGCCTCCGTGTCCGGCCCTGGTGCCCGACTGGTGGAAGCGTGATCGGCGACATTGCCGGACATATTCCGGTGAGCATTTTTTCTGTTAAAGAAACACGGGCCTCATTATATTTTGAAAAAGACGACAACCACGGAGCGGGGATTGTTGTACCTTTGCGTCGGCGTCTCCGTCCTAACCGCCTTCCTTTTTGGCCTACCCTACCTCGATGCCTCCTGTTGGCGCGTTGCTGCAGGGCGTCCCAAATGCCTTCCCTGTAAAAAAGGCCATGTGAATATGGTGGGTGAAGTATCCAAAAGGGGATCCTACCTTTTTGAGTTGGGACTTTTTGGTTTTTCTTACATGCGATGCAGGGAGCAGTCCGGGATAGTAGGCCGTAATGGCCACCATGGCATCATCGCAGCTCAACTGATAGAACTGCCGGTTTATCAGCTCCACAGAGATAACCGGATCTTCTTTGAGTCCGGAGTCGAGGGCCCGGTTAGGGTCCTCCGATTATGGAGAAGGGCTGCTGACCTCCTTTACGGCCTTTCGCAGTTCCTGCCGTAAATTGGCTAGGTGAATACCTACAATGAAAAACGCGAGAAGATGGAAATAAGGGGATATAGCTTACCTAGCTTGGAGGATTGTGCACAGAGAATCCGTCCCGTGGCTTGATGCGGGTGAACTCCTCCTCCTGTCCCTTGAACAGTTCGGATAGAATTTTGGCTAATGCGACAGCATCACCCGGACCCTTACGCCCATAACGGGTGGCGTCATCCTCCCCGTTGAAACACCACAGGGGGTGCCCACGATATTGAAGTGGTTGCACTCCCCGCATTATTAAAATCAACATAACTTCAGTTATTGTCAATCCTGATTGAGCCAGTGCCTTAATCTGGTTCATCAGATAGAGGACTTCTCTGTCGTCTTCCACCTGGGGGCTCCGTGGGCGCCAACTTCGGCGCTTCTTTAGAGGAGCATTGCTGAACTCAGGAAGACCCCGCCGAACAGCGTCCGGAAGGGGAACGTCCTCCATATAAAACCATTCTGAAGGCCAGTCTTCGGATGGCTTCTTCGGGGTACCGGATAGATATCCGGTATCGGCGATGCGCCATACTTCGGCTCCGCCCACTTGATAAAGTGATTCCCTCTGTGTGCAAGGAACGAGGCAAAATAGCCTTTTCCACAGCTCGAAGTGAGCCTCGCAGCCCAGGAACAACTCGCAGACGGCAACGTAGCCAGCGATGTGTAGGATGGAGGCAGGGGTGAGATTGTGTAGTTGGAGGCCGTAGAACTCCAGGAGCCCGCGGAGGAATGGATGAATTGGAAATTTGAGTCCCCTTAGTAAGTAAGGAACAAGGCAAACCCGTTCCCCCATGGAGGGACAGGGAAAGTTCTCCGCCTGCTCCTCGCTATTGTAGGTGGTGAGCCCGGCTCGAACAGGCACCATGTATGCTGGAGGAAGAAATCCTTTGGTCTGCAGTTCGACCAATCGACTATGTGGGACTGAACACCTCTCCCAATCACCAAGCTTAGGGCTACGGGGGTGGGAGGAGGAGCTGCGGAGGTCGGCCATGTTGCAATGGATCTTTTTGAAACGCGCTCTGATGAATTCTCGCTGAAGGGAGGAAGGTGTAGATCGGATCTAAGAATCTCTATCCTTTTAATAGACAATTTATTTTTTTGGCTGGGGGGCAAATGTAAAAAATGCCCTAGCGCCTCGTATTCATTCGACGTGTGGGAGATAGCCCTTACTGGGCACAGAAGCCAAGAGGTTCAACATTTATGGAGCCAGACACTACTTACGCACACTTGAAGATCGGAGAAGAACCCGCCTTGCAATGCCGAAGACAACACTTCGCACCGGACTCATCGTCATTGAAGCCTGGTGCGGGGGCTACTGAGGGAGTCCTGGATTAGGGGGTCTCCGGACAGCCGGACTATATCCTTTGGCCGGACTGTTGGACTATGAAGATACAAGATTGAAGACTTCGTCCCGTGTCCGGATGGGACTCTACTTGCCGTGGAAGGCAAGCTAGGCAGTACGGATATGTATATCTCCTCCTTTGTAACCGACCTTGTGTAACCCTAGCCCCCTCTGGTGTCTATATAAACCGGAGGGTTTAGTCCGTAGGACAACAGACAATCATACCATAGGCTAGCTTTTAGGGTTTAGCCTCTCTGATCTCGTGGTAGATCTACTCTTGTACTACCCATATCATCAATATTAATCAAGCAGGACATAGGGTTTTACCTCCATCAAGAGGGCCCGAACCTGGGTAAAACATTGTGTCCCCTGCCTCATGTTACCATCCGCCTTAGACGCAAAGTTCGGGACCCCCTGCCCGAGATCCGCCGGTTTTGACACCGACAGGGGTCCTCCGCCCAATCTAACTAACTGGGAGATGACGTGGTGAGTACCCCCTAGTCCGGGACACCGTCAGTAGCCCCCTGAACCAGTCTTCAAGTTGGGGGCCGTCGGTGTCAAAACCGGCGGATCTTGGGTAGGGGGTCCCGAACTGTGCGTCTAGGCCGGATGGTAACAGGAGGCAAGGGACACGAAGTTTTACCCAGGTTCGGGCCCTCTCGATGGAGGTAAAACCCTACGTCCTGCTTGATTAATATTGATGATATGGGTAGTACAAGAGTAGATCTACCGTGAGATCAGAGAGGCTAAACCCTAGAAGCTAGCCTATGGTATGATTGTTGATGTGTATGTTGTCCTAAAGACTAAAACCCCCCGGTTTATATAGACACCGGAGAGGGTTAGGGTTAAATAGAGTCGGTTACAATGGTAGGAGATCTGAACATCCGTATCGCCAAGCTTGCCTTCCACGCCAAGGAAAGTCCCTTCCGGACACGGGGCGGAGTCTTTAATCTTGCATCCTCATAGTCCAGGAGTCCGACTGAAGTTATAGTTTTGCTATCCGAACACCCCCTAATCCAGGACTCCCTCAGTAGCCCCTGAACCAGGCTTCAATGACGACGAGTCCGGCGCGCAGTTTGTCTTCGGCATTGCAAGGCGGGTTCCTCCTCCAAGTACTTCATAGATGATTTTGAACACAAAGATAGTGTCCGGCTCTGCAAAATAAGTTTCCACATATTGCCATAGAGAGACTAATATTTACACAAATCTAATCTGCTGATGTATTCCGTAGCGTGACACACCACGACCAAGCCTTTATCCGAGTCATTTCATTATCCCACCTCAGCGCGTTATGCGAGGCGGTTTCCTTGGCACGTCTTGTCAAAGCAGAGATCGTGTCCCCTTATTCCGGGATTCTCATCAATACGGGCGTGGGTAACCCAACCGCGCCTTTGATTACGGCGCTTGGAGATAAGCGAGTTTCACCAGGCTGGTGGGAACATGTAGTTGCGTCCACCCATATAAGGGGATAAGGATCCACCTTTTCACCTACACCTTCTTCCTCCTTCACCTATCCATTCTTGCGCACTCGAGCTCCTGCACCCAAGTCCGCACTACCACGTCAACCTTCTCCAGTCATGTCCGGAGCGGGAGGCAAGTGGATGGTCTCCTCCGTCACGGAGGGACACATCAAAAAGCTGAGGAAGGCCGGATATCTGGCTAGCGACATCGCGCACCGGCTTCCCGAAAAGGGGCAGCTCATCCCCACTCCTAGGCCCCATGAGAGGGTGGTATTCCTCCCCCATTTCCTCCGCGGACTGGGCTTCCCTCTGCATCCATTTGTCCGGGGGCTCATGTTCTACTACGGCCTGGATTTCCATGATCTGGCCCCGAACTTCGTCCTCAACATCTCGGCGTTTATCGTCGTGTGCGAGGCGTTCCTCCGCATCCGCCCCCATTTTGGCCTATGGCTTAAGACTTTCAACGTCAAGCCAAAGGTGGTGCGCGGCAGCCAGGCGGAGTGCCGCGGTGCCATGGTTGGCAAGATGGCCAACGTCCTGTGGCTCGAGGGCTCCTTTGTGGAGACCTTGAAGGGGTGGCAATCAGGGTGGTTTTACGTCACCGAGCCGCGCGACGCCGAATGGGTCGCACCCCCTGAGTTCCGATCCGCCCCCCCTACGCGGCTCACCTCCTGGAAGGAGACAGGCCTGTCTTGGGGTAAAAAGGGAGAGTTGACCGGACTCCAAACATGCATCCAAACCCTGGTGGACAAGAAGCTCAAGCTTGTCAACGTAGTCCAGGTTATGCTCATCCGCCTGATCCTCCCGTGTCAACAATGGGCCTTCAACCTGTGGGAGTTCTACCCAGCGCAACATCGAACTCTAAACAGGCTCTTCGACACGACGTACGAAGATGCCTGGAGGATACTTTTCAAGGGCACCGAGGATCCCGCATCCGCTGCCAAGGACCGCGGATTCAGTACTCAGCATCACGCTCATGCGGTAAGTTGTCTTTGTCCTTTTACAAGGTATCATTTTTTCATAGTTTGACTCTATGCGGGATCTGAGTTCCCTTATCTTTGATAGGATTGGGAGGTGACGTCCGGACAGATCAACTGTCCGGCTCCTCTGCCCGAAGGCCCAGCAGACGCTCGCTTGGCGAAGCTGCTGGTTCCGGCACCCTATGTGGTGCCGGAGAAGAAGGCCACGAAAAGGGCCACGGCGACTCGAAAGAGTGCCCGACGCCAGGAGGTGTCCGATTCGACATCCGACAGTCCAGAAGTGCCTTCCTCTCGTGAAGACGAGGAGGAAGAAGAAGAGACCTCTCCCCCTCCAGCGGGAGGAGAGAAGAAAAGGAAGGCCGCCCTCTCTGAGGAGGCCGGAGGGTCCAAGAAGGGGAAAACCCTTCCTCCGGACTACTCCGACGACGCCGACGACAGCGAAGAGGAGTGGAAGCCCAGGGCCAAGCCCCTGGCAAAATCGTAAGTATCCAGATACCGGAGTAATTCATAGTATTCTTTTATTGCACAGCTTTCCCTTGTGTCAAATATGCTTATGCAGCCCACCCAAAGACTGGCTCGACGCATCGTCGAGCGGCTCACTAGACTCGTCGGAGGTGAACTCGCTTCCGACGGCTTCCTCCCCCTGCCCTATGGACGACACCGAGGTGTTGTCCCAATAGGTTCCAGGCAGGGAGGAGGTGGTCCCGGAGGCGCCGCAAGGCGACCTCCCGGACTCCAGGAGTAAAGGGGATGAAACCCCCTAGGGCTCCAAGTCCGGCTTTAGGCCGGACACTGCTCCAGAACCTTCAAGGGTTCCGGAGTCCGGCGGGGGACCTCCTTCCAAGAGGAGCAAGTCCACCGTGTCGGCGAGCCCCGTCCATCCGGAGGCACCGGACAATATGTTGGAGGCGCTCCAAGGCGCTTCCATCGACGAGGAGCACCGCGCCATTATGAGTGCGGTGGTCTAGAAGGTTCAGTCCGCCAAGAGCGGACTGACTGAAGCTTGTCGTAGCCTTTTGACAGGCTTTGAGGTAAGTAAATAATGTGTAAATAATATTACCGCATAGACAGTAGCCCCTGATGCTCTGTTGGGCGTTCGGGAAGAAAAGCCGAATAGAGGATCAAAACAAATTTCGCAGGAGTCTAACAAAAGGAGTCAATATGCGTGTGTAGGCTTCTCTGCTGGCGTCCGCCGTACTCACTATGGAAGTGGACACGCTGAAGCAGAGCCTCGAGAAGTCCGAGCAAGAGCTCGGGCATGCCAGGAAGCAGCTCGACGAGAAGGAAGGTAATAAATATTTGGTTGAATATGTATATAAAAAAGGTGCAATTGCAAGAAAAGACAGGATTAACATGGCTATTGTAGGGGCCACATCTGAGGCGGCGACCCTTAAGCAAGTGCTGCTTGAGGCTGAGAAGAGTGTGGCTGCGGAGCGCACCGAGCGGGAGAGGTATGAGGCCGAGGTTGGCAAGGTGCGGCAAGAGCTCCAGGTTCTCATGAAGAAACATGAGAGTTTGGAGCTTGACTCGAAGACGCGAGCGTCCGAGCTCGCGGAGGCTATTGAAAATGCCAAGTCTGCCAAGGCCGAATCCCAGAAGACCCTCCAGGAGTTGGATGAGGTGAAGAAAATAGCGGCGGGTAAGGCATTCTTTATGCAAAGTAAACACATAAACGTGAGTTACTTGATACTTACCCGAATCCGGAGCTCTCCAGGGGCATTTGCAGATCTTCCCCGAAGTGTATCCGATGCCGCCGCATTCTATCGAGCCGAGAAGGGCAGCTCGACAGAGAAGGTGTTCTGGTCTTAGTATGCTGAGGCCGGACACCCCGTGCCCCTGAGCGACCAGCTGAAGCAGCTGGTCGAGCTCCACAAGGCGGCCGAACAGGCCATGAAGGGCCTCCTAGTTCGGCTGTGGCCTGCAAAGGCTTTGCCTGGGAGCTATTTCGGGCTGGTGTGGCGGCTGGTGGAGGCCTGTCCAAGGCTCGAAGTCATCAAGCGCTCCATCTATATTGAAGGTGCATGTAGGGCCTTTGCCCGTGCTAAGGTGCACTGGGAGGCTGGATGCGGAGAAGCTTGTGAAGGACAGGCCGCCAGCGGGGAAGGAGCATCGCAAGCCCGAAAATTACTATAAGGATGTTCTGAAGGGTGCCCGCCTTGTGGCGGATGAATGTACTAGGGATGTAATTTTTGATTAAAACTCGCTCGTTTGTGTCCTGTGCGCTGAAAACTTGTTCATATGTGCTGAGCAATGCTGCTTGAATTTAAAATATTACCTTCTGTGCGGCTGTTTATCAATACTGAGAGATGGCGAGTCGTCGGCTTCTGCCCCCTTGCCACTAGTGCAGGGGTGTTTGGGGATAAATCTGGGCGCTCTTTTTCCCATGTTTGGGTCCGTCGAGGGAGGCGCTCAGCCCGACGAACGAGGCAATCGGACTATAATGCATGAACACTCTCACTTAGCCATAGAATTCTATAATTTTATATTTTGGTGAAGCCCCTAGTATTCGGAAGACCGAGTTCGGGGAGCTATCCACGCCTTGGCCGGACAGAGCCGACTCGTCACCCTAAGCGGCATAAGTCTTTACGGACTCGAAAAAACCTCTCGAACAGCGACCAGCTCTCGCTTCATCATGACAGTCAGTTTTAGCTTTCTCCACTGAGGTGCTCGTCCCAGCTCAACTGGGGCACAATCGCAGTGGTTCTCCTAGTGCTACCTTAGCCGATATAGCGGAACGTAAGGCACCAAAACATAGGAGCCGGGCAAACCCAACTATTGACCCAAGACATGATTCGGAGCCGATGCATATAATGCTATAAGTTCGGGGTGCCACACTTGTGAAAGTGTTCGGACTTCTCACACCATATTGAGGGGTGCTAAAAGCCCGTGGCGTATTTTGGCCGTACCAAGTTGTACGGGTGCAACATGTCATTAAGGAACATTTATTTACAAAAAGATAGTGCAAAAATAGATAAAAGCTATGCATTGTTTATGAAAAATAGCTGTGATCAAAGCAGAACGATACAAGTAATGCGATAAACGAAAAGTTGGACTATTTAACATGTCTGCTCCAGGGGCAAGCTGTGGAATAGTATGCGAAACAGGTATACTGCTCGTGATAGAGACCACCTGGGATTTCCGTAATGCGGCATGGCTTGTGTGCTTCCCTGGTTCTTTCATCGATTGTGCAACAATTGAACTGCCGAACAGGCCTTCCGAAGAGTAGAGTCCTGGAAGTAAGAGAAAAGCAAAAAAAATTGGCAGCCCCTGGTGCGGTTTAAGCCATGTTTTGTGCGTCCCGTGATGGTGCCCCTCCCCCTATGCCCATGGTATTTCTAGAGCATAATTATGTACGCGAAGTACTGGCGTCGCCTTTTTGCTAGGGTTGGGGTTGGGGCCGCATTGCTACGCCTGCTCGGAACGTGTCAGGCGGTCTTGTTGTAGGTTACTCCGGGCGCGCTTGATGGTGTTTGGGCGTTTAATGGCCAGACTGGAGAACTGCCTGGAGAGGCTGCTTTGTACTTCCGCTGCAAGGGCCGCCGTGTGCTCCTCCATTCGGAGGGAGCGTTCGGTGTTTCCATTGACCGTAATTACTCCACGAGGGCATGGCATCTTGAGCTTGAGGTATGCGTAGTGCGGTACCGCATTGAATTTCGCGAATGCGGTTCGTCCAAGCAGTGCATGATAGCCACTGCGGAATGGGACTATGTCGAAGACCAATTCCTCGCTTCGGAAATTATCCGGGGATCCGAAGACCACTTCAAGTGTGACTGAGCCTGTACAGTTGGCCTCTACACCTGGTATTACGCCTTTAAAGGTCGTTTTGGTGGGCTTAATCCTCGAGGGATCGATGCCCATTTTTCGCACTGTATCCTGGTAAAGCAGGTTCAGGTTGCTGCCGCCGTCCATGAGGACTCTAGTGAGATGAAATCCGTCAATAATTGGGTCTAGAACCAATGCGGCAAATCCGCCATGACGGATTCTAGTGGGATGGTATCTTCGATCAAAGGTGATCGGGCAGGAGGACCATGGGTTGAACTTCGGGGCGACTGGCTCTACCGCGTATATGTCCCTTAACGCGCGCTTCCACTCCCTTTTTGGGACGTGGGTGGCGTATATCATGTTCACCGTCCGCACTTGTGGGGGAAAACCCTTCTGTCCATTGTTGTTCGGCGGCCGGGGCTCCTCGTCGTCATCGCTATGCAGCCCCTTGTCTTCATTGTCGGCGCTTAACTTGCCTGCCTGCTTGAACACCCAACAATCCCTGTTGGTGTGATTGGCCGGCTTTTCGGGGGTGCCATGTATTTGGCACAAGCGGTCGAGTATTCGGTCCAAGCTGGACGGGCCCCTCGGATTCCTTTTGAATGGCTTTTTCCGCTGGCCGGATTTAGAGCCTCTGAATCCGGCATTAACTGTCGTATCCTCATTATTGTCGCCGTTAATGCGGCGCTTCTGCTTGTTGCGACGTGACCTGACACTAATGTCCCTGGTGTCTGAACTACCAGGGTTCTTGGTCATATTGTTGTTGCGAGCAAGCTAGCTGTCTTCTCCCGCGCAAAAGTGGGTCATGAGTGTCGTGAGTGCTGCCATGGATTTCGGCTTTTCTTGTCCAAGGTGCCGGGCCAGCCACTCGTCACGGATATTGTGCTTGAAGGCTGCTAGGGCCTCAGCGTCCGGACAGTCGACTATTTGATTTTTCTTTGTTAGGAACCTTGTCCAGAATTGCCTGGCCGATTCCTCTGGCTGCTGAATTACGTGACTTAGGTCATCGGCGTCTGGGGGTCGCACATAAGTGCCCTGGAAATTGTCGAGGAATGCGGCTTCCAGGTCCTCCCAACAACTGATTGATCCTGTTGGCAAGTTGTTGAGCCAACGCCGAGCTGGTCCTTTAAGCTTGAGTGGGAGGTATTTGATGGTGTGAAAATCGTCGCCGCGGGCCATGTGGATATGAAGGAGATAATACTCGATCCATACTGCAAGGTCTGTTGTGCCATCATATGATTCGATGTTTACGGGTTTGAAACCCTCTGGGATTTGATGATCCATTATTTCGTCTGTAAAGCACAGTGGGTGTGCGGCGCCTCTGTACTGGGCGATATCATGACGTAGCTCCAATGAGTTTTCTACTGTGTTCGGCCCTGCCGAATTTGTGGCCGGCGTGACGGTTACCGTCTCGAGCCGTGGGGTGCCCACGCGATCCATAGATCGATCGTGTTTGCCTTCCCTTGTCCTCCAGCATGTCTCGTAAATCCGGCGCATTTTCCCGTGCCTTGGTACGGGGTGCGGCTTGAGTGGAGGGCCGGGAGGCCTCGCTGTCGCAGCCACGAGGTGGCCGTTCGGCCGCATCAAGTGATTCCTCCTCTAATTGGGGTAGCAACATGCGCTTTGGGTAACTCTTGGAGGGGCGTTCGAGTTTATGCTCTTCGGCCGCAAGGACTTCGGTCCATCTGTCAACCAGCAAATCTTGATCAGCTCGGAGCTGTTGCTGTTTTTTCTTGAGGCTTCTTACCATGGCCATAAGCCTGCGTTGGAAATGCTTTTGCTCGACGGGATCCTCTAGCACGACGAATTCGTCGTCGTCGAGGCTTGCCTCGTCTTCGGAGGGAGGCATATAATTATCGTCCTCGACCTCTCTGTCTGCCGCTCTCTCATGAGGGCTGGTTTCTCCATCCTCCTGTGCTAAACCTTGCTGGAGGGGGTTTTCTTCGGCACTCTCCGGAGTATTATTATCTCCCGTGCTGGAATCGCCATTTTTGTGTTGGCGTGATTTTGAGCGGCGTTGCTGACGCTGACGCTTGGGCTGTTTCTTGGAGGGGTCATCCTCCGCCATTCCGTCACCCTCTCCCTCTTTGGGGGTGTCCACCATGTATATGTCATATGACGAGGTGGCTTTCCAGGGCCTAGTAGGCGCTAGTTCTTCATCATCTCCTTCATCGGCGTCCATACCGTCGATGTCTTCGGAGTCGAAGTCGAGCATGTCGGTTAAGTCGTCGACAGTGGCTACAAAGTGGGTGGTGGGTGGGTTTTGAATTTCTTCATCGTCCATACCCCAACGTTGCTAACCGTAGTCCGGCCAGGGCTCTCCTGATAAAGAGAGAGACTTCAGTGTCTTTAGGATATCGCCGAAAGGCGAGTGCTGAAAGACGTCCGCGACCGTGATCTCCATGATCGGCACCCAATCGGATTCGATCGGCAGGGGCGCGGAGGGTTCGGAGTTCGGAGAAGAATCCGGCTCCATGGAGTCACGAGTCTCGCAGAGTACATGGCTGGTGTTTGGCTCAACCGCCATTGGGATCACAACCCCCGAGGTGGCGTCGAACCGCCCATCCTCGATCGGCGCGGTTGGCTCTGAACTAAGGGTCGGAGCTGATGTGGGTGCGGCCTCCAGGGCACTGTTCGGCGGCAGAGCTAGATCATGCTCGTCGTGACAGTGCGGCGCGCTCGACGGTGGTTCGAGTCCGTCGAAGATCAAGTCCCCGTGGATGTCAGCCGTGTAGTTTAAATTTCCGAATCTGACCTGACGGCCAGGGGCGTAGCTTTCGATCTGCTCTAGATGGCCAAGTGAATTGGCCCGCAGTGCAAAGCCGCCAAAGACGAAGACCTGTCCAGGGATGAAGGTCTCACCCTGGACTGCATCGCCATTGATGATCGTAGGAGCCATCGGGCCTAACAGCGACGACACAGAGGAACTCTCAATGAAAGCACCAATGTCGGTGTCAAAACCGGCGGATCTCGGGTAGGGGGTCCCGAACTGTGCGTCTAGGCCGGATGGTAACAGGAGGCAAGGGACACGAAGTTTTACCAAGGTTCGGGCCCTCTCGATGGAGGTAAAACCCTACGTCCTGCTTGATTAATATTGATGATATGGGTAGTACAAGAGTAGATCTACCGCGAGATCAGAGAGGCTAAACCCTAGAAGCTAGCCTATGGTATGATTGTTGATGTGTATGCTGTCCTACGGACTAAAACCCCCCAGTTTATATAGACACTGGAGAGGGTTAGGGTTACATAGAGTCGGTTACAATGGTAGGAGATCTGAAAATCTGTATCGCCAAGCTTGCCTTCCACGCCAAGGAAAGTCCCTTCTGGACACGGGACGGAGTCTTTAATCTTGCATCTTCATAGTCCAGGAGTCCGGCTGAAGGTATAGTTCGGCTATCCGAACACCCCTAATCCAGGACTCCCTCAAATCTCTAAAGGGACTTCAATTTGAAACCAATGCATATATAGCAAGATCCGAGAATGTTTTTGCCGAATCTCTAAAGGTGTCCGGCATTGTACTGCGAGACTTGTGCTGGAAACACACAAATAGTTTAAAAGTGCCAAAAGCTTGGAAAACCAAAAAACGTCAATAAAAACATGATGTCCGAACAAGATCAAGTGTTCGGTGCCAATCCTAAAATTGGAAGAGAAAAAAATTGCGCTTCTGTCGCGTTTTGACAACGACCAAGAAGAAAATACATTTATAGCTCATATATAAATTTTAAGAGCCCCGAAGTGACTTGGGTAAAAGAATTTTATGTATAATGATTGTATGTACCGAAGTACTTATATCATATCTGTGTTCACCCGAACTTTAAACGCGTCTTAACCGACCGTCGGCTTCTCCCTCTTCGGCCAAGGCCGAAAAGTGTTATGTACTCCACCTGTCGAGAGTATCGATGGTGTTTCCGATGACCAGGCAATCATGCCATAAGGCTGTAACAGACAAAGCGCGCTCAGGGAACTTATGCTATATTACTGACGAAGTGTAAGAAGCATCTTCGAAGAAAATAGTACCCCCACCGATACCTTTCTTCGGTGCTCATTATTACTATGAGACTTGTGCAATAGATTTTTTGTACTCATGAGTTCCGTTGTGTGCCGACCATGATTGAGAACAATAAGAGCGCTAGCTTTCGGCTTCGCCCAGTCTGAGGTCAGAGCTCGGATGACCCAGTCATGAAAATCACAGAGGTGCTCCCTTTACTCCCTAGCCGAACAATCGGGAATGTAGGGGTAAGCACAGGAGCGAGGCAACCCAGTTTGCAAATCGTTTAGGTCAATATGGTGCATATTGTGGCGTAATACACGAACAAGGAACGAAGCCGTACAAGTATAATCATATGCAAGAGGAAAAGCTCCATCAAGGGAGCCACCAAATAAACGGGGTATTTGAATATGCGCGTCACAAACAAAGTATTGACAAGGAACTTTGTCACAAACAACTTTGTGCCGAAAAGTATAATGCTTGGTCGAACCGAACAAAATTTAAAACTGAAAGTTTTTGAGCATGAAAGCAACTTAGCTGGTTAATGTGCTCGGTGTTGATGACGCGATTTGGCCTTGTGGCGGGACGAAGACGCCCATTGATCTGTGACAAACCCGACAAGGTTCGCAGTCCTTGGCATGGCCGAGGTCCGAGCCCCCAGGCCCGAGGTGTCCGAGCAAGGAGTACAGCACTCCGGAGTAGTGACCACCTAACAGAGTCAAAATCGATTACCTGCACACATAAAATAGTGCGGTCCGGGAAATAATAATATATATAATCCTTACATAATTGATTTGCGCAAAAATAATTTATTTAAAGAAATGTGGCCTGGCGCCGAAGCCAATGTCGATGCAGGGTGTCAGCGTGATGCAGTGAAGGCGTGACAAAGCCTGAATTTGCAGGGCAGTCCGGGCTCCGGATGCGGCGTTCGCTGAACTATGTACGGAAACTGACCGAACCACCACGCGACAGTTTTTAATGTGGCCACCATTTGATAGACCTGTGTACAGATGGTGGAACAAACGAGAGTAATAATTCCTTAAGAAAATAAACCCAACAAGCAAAAATTGTTAGGATTAATAGCACGTGGTTTATTTGTTGTAGCATTCTGAAGAAAAGCGACTCCCAAAATGAGGAATGGATCCGCACACCCATTGCCTGATGGGTGATAAAGCGATGGCCTGGTGATGCTGGCAAGGTTGGCTTGCCGAGGCGAAGCCCTCAGTCCAGCTAACGAGACGAAGCTGGTCGGCTGGTGACGCCGAAGTCACCGGAGTATGTTGATAAAGAAATAGCCAAGTCCCCAGTCTAGCCGAGGTGACGGAGCAGGCCGGTGAGGAGTTGTTGTAGCTGCCGTGTCAGCCGAGGTGTTGAAGTAGTTCAGCGTGATGGACATTGGCTCGAAGAAGCAACAGTACGGCCCAGGTCGTAACTTGTGACGCGGCCAATGCTGGTTTGATGAAGTGACCATGCGGCGATGCCGGTGTGCCTGCTCCGTGTAATCCATGGGGCGGCGATGTCGGTGATGATTTATCCTTGGCGATTCCAAACTCTTATTCGGCTCGCCGAGGTGAGGATCCGAAGAAATTGAGCTCGACTTAAAAAGTGACGACATGTCTAGCGCAGGTCCGCAGTCGTGGAGCTATATTGCCGGACTGGTTTGACACCAGCATGATGGCGAAGATTACCTCAGAGGAGGATTAAAATTTTATGGGCGCATGTTAAAAACAACGCATAATACCTTAGAAGAAAATTCCTTTTAAAAAGGTTGTCAAATATCACGTTCATAAAGAAACATGAATTCGGGTCGGATCCGTATTCGCGCAGGAAACAGATCTGAAAAGTGATGCACTAATCGGAAGGTTACCGGAGTTTGGACGGTAGGATCGATCTGAAATTTTGAGGGGTGGTAGATATGGGAATTCCACAGCAGATGAACGGTTGGATCTTCCAAAGGACTTCCGAGCTGGGCTCTAGAGACCACGCCCTAAACTCGTCCAGATTCCCGTCTAGATTTGACAGGGCTCCGATATATTGTAGATTGTCAGAGATTCCTCCATTGGAACTCGACGAAATTTTCCAGGGTTGTTGTAGACTCGATTCCACATAATTCCACTAAGCGATCGTTAAAATGACACTCGAGGAGGCGGTGGCGGCGGATACGCGTTCGCTGTCCCGAAAAACAACACAGTCGCAAGAGGGCAGTGTTGACGTTGAGCCCCCGAGCTCCATGGACGATTCCTCCATGATCTTGATAGAGATCGGAGTTGGTGTTGATGAAGACCCTTGTCCGAAGATGACGATCCGAACATGGGGCGCAATTCTTGGTCGGACCAAGGTGACCTATTGAGTCGGTGACGAAGATGTCGTCGTCGCAGTTAGTCTGCACACGAGCCATCGATCCTTTTGCCGATCACACAACGGAACTCTCAGTGAAAGCACCAATGTCGGTGTCAAAACCGGCGTATCTCGGGTAGGGGAGCCCGAACTGTGCGTCTAAGGTCGATGGTAACAGGAGACAGGGGACACGATGTTTACCCAGGTTCGGGCCCTCACGATGGAGGTAATACCCTACTTCCTGCTTGATTGATCTTGATGATATGAGTATTAAAAGAGTTGATCTTCCATGAGATTATAGAGGCTAAACCCTAGAAGCTAGCCTATGCTTATGATTGTTTGTATATCTATCGACTAGCCTGGCCCTGGTTTATATAATGCACCAGAGGCCTAGGATAACAAGAGTCCTAGCCGAATACACCGGTGGGGGAGGAGTCCTTGTTTTGACCACCAAGTCTTGTGGAATCTTCCTTGTATGCGGCAGCTGTCCGAACTGGCCCATGAGTATACGGCCATGGGGGTCCTCGGCCCAATCTAACTGACCGGGAGACGACGTGGTGAGTACCCCCTAGTCCGGGACACCGTCAATCACCCTTTCCTCTTTAAGGGAAAACCAACGCATGCTCAAGAGGTAGCACTCATTAGTCACATTGCTTGCAAGGCTTATAGTGATGTGCATCACTGAGAGGGCCTAGAGATACCTCGCCGATACACGGAGTGAAAAATCCTAATCTCGATCTATGCCAACTCAACAAACACCTTTGGAGACACCTGTAGAGCATCTTTATAATCACCCAGTTACATTGTGACGTTTGATAGCACAGAAGGTGTTCCTCCGGTATTCGGGGGTTGCATAATCTCATAGTAATAGGAACATGTATAAGTCATGAAAAAAGCAATAGCAATAAAACTAAACGATCATAATGCTAAGCTAACGGTGGGTCTTGTCCATCACATCATTCTCTAATGATGTGATCCCATTCATCAAATGACAACACATGTCTATGGTCGGGAAACTTAACCATCTTTGATTAACGAGCTAGTCAAGTAGAGGCATACTAGGAACACTCTGTTTGTCTATGTATTCACACATGTACAAAGTTTCCGGTTAATACAATTCTAGCATGAATAATAAACATTTATCATGATATAAGGAAATATAAATAACAACTTTATTATTTCCTCTAGGGCATATTTCCTTCATGGATAACTAAATAAATGACTTCAGAACATAGTTTTAAAAAACTAGACCAACGATCGAACCGGTGAGCCTGGTGGTTAAAATTTTAACCGATCGGACCGTGGTTTGCCGGTTCGATTGTTGGTTCTCTATGTGCAAAATATAATATATGTTTGTTGCATGGAAGGTAAAAAAATTATGTCCTTCCTTTAGTACACAAACTAGGGTGAGATTTAGTTGTTATTGGTCCAATTTTAGCTCATTTGACCCCTCGCAACTTGACCTGAGTTTGATTCCCACTAAATGCTAATTATTTTGCACACTCGGTGGACCTAGCATCATTGACCCGTCAAGCTACTTTGGTTTTTTAACCACGGTTCAAATAAAAACTGGCCGATTCAACTGGTTTTTCCAGTTTGATCACAGAACGGTCTAATTAGCATATAAACCCATTGAGGCCACCGGTTCCAGTTTTCTCTGGTTCGACAAGCGGTTCGGTCTGAGTTTTCTAACTATGCTTCGCAATCAACTAGCTATTGTTTCACCGCTAGCTCACATAGTGGTGGAGCTAGCAGAGAATTAAAGGAGGGGAGGACAAAGAGAAAATATGCAACTTTGAAGGGGTCCAATGACAACAATCTTGTTAATTTAAGAATCCTATTTTTTCCTTTAGTAAATATGCTATAGCCGGGGGGGCAGCGCCCCCTCAGCATTGCACGTAGCTCCGCCACTGAGCTCACAAATGAACTCAGGACAATTTCAATACCATCAGTTTGGCACAAAGTTTAAAAAACAATTCACATGAATAAACACAAATACATCACTACAAAATCTTAGTCGGGATTTAAAATAATTCAAAATAAATTTGGCTTCCTCATGCAATTTACATGTGCTTCGCCAACAAAGCTTCAAATTCATCATACAATCACATAATTCAGAAATGTTTTTTGTATGCTTCCAATGCCAAGTTCAAACTTTTGCAAAACAATGTTCCCATCAATTTTCATCTGCCACACCACAGATCTTATTTTATAATCAACCCCCTGCTTATTTTTCTCACCGGCCAATAAGCAAGAGTTAAAATGGGAAATAAATAAGCACAAGAGACAACGAGTAATAAAGTTTCTGCGATCACAACGTGGAGGAGAATATCTTAGTTACGAGTTTAGAAAACATGTAAGTGATTGTGGAATTGTATCACAAGTTACTCCTCCCAGAACTCTGCAGAGAAATGAGTGTCTGGAAGGCGTAAACAAACTATGTTAGACATGATGAGATCAATGTTGTCATTTATCGATCTGTTTATCATTTTGGGGTTATGCACTTGAAACAACAACATATACACTAAACATAGCACTGTCGAAGTCTGTTTTTTACTGGCACAATCTAAGTCTCTTGAGACGACACCATATGAGTTATGGAATGGGAAGAAACCCAATTTATCACACCTCAAGATTTGGTGTTGCGAGACCTATGCAAAATGTTTATAGCCAAATAAGCTCGATCCCAAAGCAGACAAATGTTACTTTGTATGTTATCCCAAAGAAACAATTGGGTATTCCTTCTACCAAAGGTCCGAAGACAAAGTGTTTGTCGCTAAGAATGAACACTTTCTCGAGAAGGAGTTTCTCACTAAAGAAGTAAGTGGGAGGACAATACATCTTGACGAGATTACTGAATCTTCAGAAGTGAATAGGACTAATGAAACAAAATCTGTTCCGAAAGTTATCCGCACAACTAAACCAGAAGTTACTACACCATATGTAGAAACTCCAGTTAAGGCTGTAACTGAACCGCGTAGGTCATGAAGAGTTATCGAACCTCCTTGATGGTTTCATAATGAAATATTCATCTTGGAGGAAGATGAACCCGCGCAGTACAGAGAAGCGATGGTGGCGCCCAGCTCAAAAGAATGATTCAAAGCTATGCAATTCAAAATGAAGTCCGTGTACGAGAATCAAGTTTGGAACTTGGTTGATCCTCTAGAGGGTGTAAAACCCATATGATAACCCACAAGTATAGGGGATCGCAACAGTTTTTGAGGGTAGAGTATTCAACCCAATTTTATTGATTCGACACAAGGGGAGCCAAAGAATATTCTCAAGTATTAGCAGCTGAGTTGTCAATTCAACCACACCTGGAAACTTAATATCTGCAGCAAGGTATTTAGTAGCAAAGTAATATGATAGTAGTGGTAACGGTAGCAAAAGGTAGCGGTAGCAAAAGTAATATTTTTGGGTTTTGTAGTGATCGTAACAGTAGCAACGGAAAAGTAAATAAGCGAAGAACAATATATGGAAAAGCTCGTAGGCATTGGATCGGTGATGGAGAATTATGCCGGATGCGATCGATCATGCAACAGTCATAACATAGGGTGAGACAGAACTAGCTACAGTTCATCAATGTAATGTAGGCATGTATTCCGAATATAGTCACACGTGCTTATGGAAAAGAACTTGCATGTCATCTTTTGTCCTACCCTCCCGTGGCAGCGGGGTCCTAATGGAAACTAAGGGATAAAGGCCTCCTTTTAATAGAGTACCGAACCAAAGCATTAACACATAGTGAATACATGAACTCCTCAAACTACGGTCATCACCGGTAAGTATCCCGGTTATTGTCACCTCGGGGTTAACGGGTCATAACACATAATGGGTGACTATAGACTTGCAAGATAGGATCAAGAACTCTCATATATTGATGAAAACATAATAGGTTCAGATCAATCATGGCACTCGGACCCTAGTGACAAGCATTAAGCATAGCAAAGTCATAGCAACATCAATCTCAGAACATAGTGGATACTAGGATTCAAACCCTAACAAAACTAACTCGATTACATGATAAATCTCATCCAACCCATCACCATGTAGCAAGCCTACGATGGAATTACTCACGCACGGCGGTGAGCATCATGAAATTGGTGATGGAGGAAGGTTGATGACGACTATTGAGGGAGTCCTGGACTAAGGGGTCCTCGGGCATCCGGCCTGTTATCCATGGGCCAGACTGATGGGCTGTGAAGACATGAAGGCCGAAGATTATACCTGAGTCCGGATTGGACTCTCCTTGGCGTGGAAGGCAAGCTTGGCGACCGACTATGAAGATTCCTTCTTATGTAACCAACTCTGTGTAAACTCTAGATCCCCTCGGTGTCTATATAAACCGGAGGGGATAGTCCGGAAAGGACACATTCATTACCATAGTCATATAGGCTAGGCTTCTAGGGTTTATCCATCACGATCTCTTGGTAGATCAACTCTTGTAACACACTTATTCATCAATATCAATCAAGCAGGACGTAGGGTATTACCTCCATGGAGAGGGCCCAAACCTGGGTAAACATTGTGTCCCCTGTCTCCTGTTACCATCGATCCTAGACGCACAGTTCGGGACCCCCTACCCGAGATCTGCCGGTTTTGACACCGACATTGGTGCTTTCATTGAGAGTTCCACTGTGCCGTCCACAAAAGGTTCGATGGCTCCTTCAATCGTCTACAGCGACACTGTCCAAGGAGAAACCTTCCTCCCCGGATAGATTTTCTTGTTCGCCGGCCTCGTACTGCAGGCCAACTCGCTTGGCCATCTGGAGCAGATCAATAGCTACGCCCCTGGCCATCAGGTCAGGCTTGGAAGCCTGAACTACGTCGCGGATATCCGTGGAGACTTGATCTTCAATGGATTTGAGACCGCAGTTATCGCTCCCCCTCGCTCCGATGAACATGACCTAAATCTGTCACCAGATCACATCCAGCGGATGGTCCCTACTGCTGCAACGGCCTTAGAACTGGAGAAAATCATGCCATCTGAAGCCATGGAGTCCCCTGTGTTGGAGCCGCACACAGACTCGGCACCCCGTGATATCTACGTCAATGGAACTCTGGACTCATCTCCAGCTATGAGTTCCAAATTGGGTACGCCTATGGACAATGAGCTGGATCGGTTATTGATTTTCGAATTTAGCACCACAGACATCTTCCAGCATTCGCCCTTGGGTGATGCGCTAAACTCTTTAAAGAACCTGTCCTTATAGAAGGACTCACAGCCAAACTATGTTCGGTTCGAGCCAGAGGCTGATGATGGGAAATTTTGTTTCCCACCCGCCAACCACTTCATAGCCACTGTCGATAATTTAACCGACGTGCTCGATTACGGCTCCAAAGACATCGACGGTATGGACGACGATGCCGACCAGGAGCAAGGCCAAAACCCCCATTTACTGGACGTTGGACGGCCACCTCTTCGTACGATGTGTACATGGTCGACACACCTAAAAAAGCTAGCGACGATGACAAGGGAGATCCAGTTGCGAATAAACCTCCCGAGACACAGTCCAAGCGTCGACGCCCTAAACGCCGCTCTAAGCCTCATCGCTCAAACGACGGGAATACTGGCACCGGAGAGAATAGCACTCCGGGCAACACCGAAAATAACGAAGACCCTGTCGGGGCTGCATCCGAATAGGAGGAACAAGAGAACGGGCAAGATAACCCTGATAATCAGACCATGCCCAATGACCCAGACGATGATAGTTATTGTCCAGTCTCCGAGGATGGTGAAAGCCTCGGCAATGAGGACTTCATCATACCTAAGGCACCCCTCGAGCAGGAATGCTTCAAGCGTCAGCTAATAGCCACCGCGGGAAGCCTAAAGAAGAAGAAGCAATAGCTCTAGGCCGATCAAGACCTGCTCATGGACAGGTGGACTGATAGCCGAAGAATACGGCCTCAAGCGCCAGGTCAAGAGTTACCCAAAGCGTAGACTGCTACCTAAGTTCGATGAGGAGGCACCAAATCACATACCTCCCTCACGCAATGCGGACCGACCACCACGCGGTCGGGATAGTGCGGTGGACCGACCATCCCGCGGTCGGCGTAAAGCAGCAACTCAGGTCGAACAACAGCCCACCCCACCACCTCGCAAAAATAGGGACATAACAGCTCGGGACCATACATACGACCTTCGGCAGGAGCTGGATAGCAGAAAAGGACACACCAGATCAATATACGGATCACGAGGACGCTCCCCGACTCGGGATGACGGCTACCTATTCGGGCGTGACAAACCTAGTCACACCCGGGCCGATAACCGCAGATGCACTCCATCAGTGGTGCGCCGTGGTGCGGCCCGATATAGAGGCGCCACACACCCTCTCTACTTTACAGATGAGGTGCTGGACCACGAATTCCCCGAGGGGTTCAAGCCCGTCAATATCGAATCATACGACGGAACAACCGACCCCGTAGTATGGATTGAGGACTTTATTCTCCACATCCACATGGCCCAGGGAGACGACCTCCATGCCATCAAATACCTCCCACTAAAACTCAAAGGGCCAGCTAGACACTGGCTGAATAGCCTGCCCGAGAATTCCATCGGTGGCTGGGAGGACCTGGAAGAGGCCTTTCTTGACAACTTCCAAGGAACATATGTCCGGCCACCCGATGCCGACGACTTAAGCCACATAGTTCAACAACCTGGAGAATCAGCCAGAAAATTCTGGACTAGGTTCCTAACCAAAAAGAACCAGATCGTTGACTGTCCAGATGCCGAAGCCCCAGCGGCCTTTAAACACAGCATCCATGACGAATGGATAGCCCGCCACCTCGGCCAACCATACTACCAGAGATTGTTGGGTCCTTAAGCAAGCCAGCAAGGTAAATAGCGGAAACAAGGAAGGGGAATCGTAGAGCGTAGACGAAGACGAGGAACCTCGGCAGCCGAACAACGAGGGGCAAAAGAAATTCCCGCCTCAAGTCAAAACGGTGAACATGATACACGCTACACACTTCCCCAAAAGGGAGCACAAGCGCGCACTTAGGGACGTTTACGTGGTAGAGCCGGTCGCCCCAAAGTTCAACCCATGGTGGTCATTCCCGATCACCTTCGATCGTAGTGATCATCCAACTAGCATCCGTCACGGCGGTTCGGCCGCATTGGTACTGGACCCAATCATTGACGGATTTCACATGACACGAGTCCTAATGGACGGTGGTAGCAGCCTCAACCTGCTCTATCAGGATACAGTATGCAAAATGAGCATTAATGCCTCACGAATCAAGCCCGCGATAACTACCTTTAAAGGAGTTATAACAGGTGTGGAAGCCTGCTGTACGGGCTCGATCACGCTGGAGGTGGTCTTCGGTTCCCCGGATAACTTCCGAAGCTAGGAGCTAATCTTCAATATCGTCCCCTTCCGCAGCGACTACCACGCACTGCTCGGATGAACCGCGTTCGCCAAATTCAACGTGGTGCCGCATTATGCTTATCTCAAGCTCAAGACGCCCGGTCCACACGGCGTCATTACAGTAAATGGAAACACGGGACATTCCCTCCGAACAGAGGAACATACCGCAGCCCTAGCAGCAGAAGTACAGAGCGGCCTTCTCAAGCGGCACCATAATCCGGCCGCCGAACCCCTGGACATCGTCAAGAAGGTCTGGACTACACTGCAAAAGGGCAGTTCGGTTCGTCAAGAGCTGAACTAGTAAATTCGGCCTCCGTCCCAGCCCCGATGAGGAAGGAGGCACCCATTCCGCATGTACATAATTACACACTCAAACCTCATGGGTACTGACGGAGGCATAACTCGCTCGCGATCCACAGTGCGGCTTGACCGACCTTGGGATTCACACGCCTTTATTTTTTCTTTCTATTATCATGGGTATTTTCTCTTTTCGAGGTCTGTACGGACGACCCGCCTACAGAACACACCAAGGAGGCAAGAAGCTCTAGCATACAAGGGAATCCCCAGGTGGTCTCTGTTAAATGATTGCCATACTTGTTTTACATACCCGCACGTAGCTCGGCCTTGGTTGCGACATGTTAAATAGCTTTATTTGCTTATCACATTACTCGCACAAAGTACGCCTCGACGTACTAATCACATCACAATGATTGATAAATGGTGACATCAGCTTATTACTTAATTTTTCATGTTTCCTCACCTTTGTGTATATTATATATTACACGCGTACACTATGGTACGTATTACTACGCCAGGGGCTTCATTACACCCTGTTCTACGGCAATAAAAGTCCGAACACTTATTTCAGTATAGTTCGGCACTCCGAACTTATAGCACTATATGAATCGGCTCCGAATCATGTCTTTGGTAAATAGTTGGGTTGCCCGGCTCCTGTGCTTACTACCCTATGTTCTGCTATATCGGCTAGGGTAGTAAAGGGAGAACTACTGCAATTGTGTCCCGGTTCTTCCAGACGAGCACCTTAGTAGAGAAAGCCGAAAACTAACTGTCATGATGCGGCGAGAGCCGGTCAGCTGTTCGAGAGGTTCCAAATCGTTAGAGACTTTTACCACTTCATGCAAAGAGTCGGTCCCTCCGATTAGGCGTGTATAACGCCCCTAGTTCGGCCTTCCGAATACCATGAGCTTTGCCAACTTTTCAAAATTGTCAAACTCCTATGGCTAAGTGAGGGCGGTAAAGGCCGCATAGTCTGATCGCCTTGTTCGTTGCGCTAAACACCTCCTTTAAGGACCAGAATGTGGAGTAAAGAGTGTTTAGATTTATCCCGAACACCCCTGTACTATCTACGTGGGGGCAGAAGCCGACGACTGGTCAACTCTTAGTTTTCATAAATGGCCGCACAGGAGGTAAAATGTAAATCATAAGCATTATAATACATAACATCACTACTCCATATTACAGGACAAGATAATACAAATGTTCTCATGGGAAAATGATATCCTTCGAACATTGTTCCGCCACAAGGCGGGACACCTCCAGGACGCCATCAAAATAGAGCTCGTGTCGACGATGCTCTTTGCCCTCCGGCGGCCCCTCGGTCATCAGCTTCTTGGCATCCAGCTTTGCCCAATGCGTCTTGACGCTGGCAAAGGCCATGCATGCACCTTCAATGCAGACCGACCGCTTCACGGTTTTGAGCCGCGGACAGGCATTTACAAGCCGCTTAACAAGTCCGAAATAGCTGCTAGGTACAGGCTCGGCAGGCCACAACCGGACTATCAGGTCCTTCATGGCTAGCTCCGCCG
This sequence comes from Triticum dicoccoides, assembly GCF_002162155.2. Classification (NCBI taxonomy): domain Eukaryota; kingdom Viridiplantae; phylum Streptophyta; class Magnoliopsida; order Poales; family Poaceae; genus Triticum; species Triticum dicoccoides. The sequence goes on along the minus strand of NC_041392.1, from coordinate 132,880,768 downwards.
ACTTGTGCAGCTCGACCAACTGCTTCAGCTGGTCGATGAAGGGCAACGGATGTTCAGGTCCACGATACTGGGACCAGAATAGCTTCTCCGTAGTCATCCCTTCTTCGGCTCTGTAATGCTCGGCAGCATCTGATATACTGTGCGGCAGATCCGCAAACGCCCCTGGAAAACCCGAATTCGGATAAGTACATGGAACGTTTCTTTTACATATTTGCTTTGCATGGTGAAAGAATTACTCGTCGTAATCTCCTTGGCCTCCTGAATCCTGGAGGGTGTTCTGGGCTTCAGCTCGTGCATCATGTGTGCTCCGGCGGGCCGTCGCCAGTTCGGACTCTTGTGCCTTACAATCACGCTCCAAGGACTCAAATCTCTTGATCGCGTCCTGGAGCTGTTGATGCGCCTCGCCGACCTGGGCCTCGTGCTTCTCACGCACGGCACGCTCCTCAGCCGTTTTGTCCTTGGCCTCGGCCAACGCCTTCTTGAGGGCTGCCACCTCGGTCGTGGCCCCTAATAAACTTCACGACAACTCAGTCTGGATGGACTTTACATTTTTTCTTAAAAGGTACCAACAGATCAGCACATACCTTGGCTATTCTCTAGCTGCTTCTTTATGAGGCCGAGCTCTTCCTTGGCCCGCTCCAGTTTCCACTTCAATCCGGAGACCTCTGCAGCATGAGCGGTGGCAGCCTGCAGCAACACATGCTTATTCACAAAGACAACTTATGTTAGACTCCTGCGATTTTTTCTCTTCGATCCTCTGTTCGGCTTCTTCTTTCCGAACACCTAACAGAGCATCAAGGGCTACTATCTATACTATGATATTCTTCCTACAAACGCATTACTTACCTCAAAGCCTGACAGAAGGCTAGTGCAGGCTTCGGTCAGTCCGCTTTTCATGAACTTGACCTTCTCTATTACCGTGCCCATAAGGGCGTGGTGCGCATCCACAATAGAGGCGCCTCGTAGCGCCTCCAGCAAGTTATCCAACAGGTTATCTGGTACACTCCCTCCTCTCGGAGCATGCCGTTCGCTGAACTCCAGAGCCGCATAGGTCTCCGGAATAGTACCCGGCTCAGGTCCTAAGGGAGCCCGGTCCTCCCAGGGGATTTTCCCCCCATGTGTTCGACAATTGAGGAATCGTCCTGGGGCACTGCCCCGACGATCTCCGGAAGCCCCCCCCCCCCCGGTCAGGGAAGGTTCGACACCACCTCGTCGTCACCCTTGGGAGACACGGAATGAGCAGGTGGCGGAGACATGCTAGCCATCTCCTTTGAGTCTAGCGATCCCTCGGACGAAGATCGCGGGGAGCCATCGCGCGCTAGACTGCAATAACAAGGTTTAAGGTATATCAATATTACAAATCGGGAAAGCTAGATGTTTTCCGATCCTGGTACTTACGAGGCGGCCTGTGGCTTGGTCCGGCGAGGTCGCTCTGGACTGCTGTCCACATCCCACATGGAGTTATCCACGTGGGAACCTCTAACCCATTTGGGTGCTTTCTCCTCGGGATTTATGGAGGCCGCTCTCTTCTTCTTCCCCACTTCAGGTGGGGAGCCGCTTTCTTCTTCCTCTTCATCATCGTTGTCGGTGTCAAAACTGGCGGATCTCGGGTAGGGGATCCCGAACTATGCGTCTAGGCCGGATGGTAACAGGAGGCAAGGGACACGAAGTTTTACCCAGGTTCGGGCCCTCTCGATGGAGGTAAAACCCTACGTCCTGCTTGATTAATATTGATGATATGGGTAGTACAAGAGTAGATCTACCGCGAGATCAGAGAGGCTAAACCCTAGAAGCTAGCCTATGGTATGATTGTTGATGTGTATGTTGTCCTACGGACTAAAACCCCCCGGTTTATATAGACACCGGAGAGGGTTAGGGTTACATAGAATCGGTTACAATGGTAGGAGATCTGAACATCCGTATCACCAAGCTTGCCTTCCACGCCAAGGAAAGTCCCTTCCGGACACAGGACGGAGTCTTTAATCTTGCATCTTCATAGTCCAGGAGTCCGGCTGAAGGTATAGTTCAGCTATCCGAACACCCCCTAATCCAGGACTCCCTCAGTAGCCCCTGAACCAGGCTTCAATGACGATGAGTCCGGCGCGCAGTTTGTCTTCGGCATTGCAAGGCGGGTTCCTCCTCCAAGTACTTCATAGAAGATTTTGAACACAAAGGTAGTGTCCGGCTCTGCAAAATAAGTTTCCCCATATTGCCATAGAGAGAATAATATTTACACAAATCTAATCTGCTGACGTATTCCGTAGCGTGACACACCACGGCCAAGCCTTTATCCGAGTCGTTTCATTATCCCACCTCAGCGCGTTATGTGAGGCGGTTTCCTTGGCACGTCTTGTCAAAGCAGAGATCGTGTCCCCTTATTCTGGGATTCTCATCAATACGGGCGTGGGTAACCCAATCGCGCCTTTGATTACGGCGCTTAGAGATAAGCGAGTTTCACCAGGCTGGTGGGGACATGTAGTTGCGTCCACCCACATAAGGCGATAAGGATCCACCTTTTCACCTACGCCTTCTTCCTCCTTCGCCTATCCATTCTTGCGCACTCGAGCTCCAGCGCCCAAGTCCGCACTACCACCTCAACCTTCTCCAGTCATGTCCGGAGCGGGAGGCAAGTGGATGGTCTCCTCCATCATGGAGGGACACATCAAAAAGCTGAGGAAGGTCGGATATCTGGCTAGCGACATCGCGCACCGGCTTCCCGAAAAGGGGCAGCTCATCCCCACTCCTAGGCCCCATGAGAGGGTGGTATTCCTCCCCCATTTCCTCTGCGGACTGAGCTTCCCTCTGCATCCATTTATCCGGGGGCTCATGTTCTACTACGGCCTGGATTTCCACGATCTGGCCCCGAACTTCGTCCTCAACATCTCGGCGTTTATCGTCGTGTGCGAGGCGTTCCTCCGCATCCGCCCCCATTTTGGCCTATGGCTTAAGACTTTCAACGTCAAGCCAAAGGTGGTGCGCGGCAGCCAGGCAGAGTGCGGCGGTGCCATGGTTGGCAAGATGGCCAATGTCCTGTGGCTCGAGGGCTCCTTTGTGGAGACCCTGAAGGGGTGGCAATCAGGGTGGTTTTACGTCACCGAGCCGCACGACGCCGAATGGGTCGCACCCCCTGAGTTTCGATCCGGCCCCCCTACGCGGCTCACCTCCTGGAAGGAGACAGGCCTGTCTTGGGGTAAAAGGGAGAGCTTACCGGACTCCAAACATGCATCCAAACCATGGTGGACAAGAAGCTCAAGCTTGTCAACGTAGTCCAGGTTATGCTCATCCGCCTGATCCTCCCGTGTCAACGACGGGCCTTCAACCTGTGGGAGTTCGACCCGGCGCAGCATCGAACTCTAAACAGGCTCTTCGACACGACGTACGGAGATGCCTAGAGGATGCTTTTCAAGGGCGCCGAGGCTCCCGCATCCGCTGTCGAGGATCGCGGATTCAGTACTCAGCATCACGCTCATGCGGTAAGCTGTCTTTGTCCTTTTACAGGGTATCAGTTTTTCATAGTTTGACTCTATGCGGGATCTGAGTTCACTTATCTTTGATAGGATTGGGAGGTGACGTCTGGACAGATCAACTGTTCGGCTCCTTTGCCCGAAGGCCCAGCGGACACTCGTTTGGTGAAGCTGCTGGTTCCGGCGCCCTATGTGGTGCCGGAGAAGAAGGCCACGAGAAGGGCCACGGGGACTCGAAAGAGTGCCCGGCGCCAGGAGGTGTCGGATTCGTCATCCGACGGTCCCGGAGCGCCTTCCTCTCGTGAAGACGAGGAGGAAGAAGAAGAGACCTCTCCCCCTCCAGCGGGAGGAGAGAAGAAAAGGAAGGTCGCCCTCTCTGAGGAGGCCGGAGGGTCCAAGAAGGGGAAAACCCTTCCTCCGGACTACACCGACGACGCTGACGACGGCGAAGAGGAGTGGCAGCCCAGGGCCAAGCCCGTGGAAAAATCGTAAGTACCCTGATACTGGAGTAATTCATAGTATTCGTTTATTGCACAGCTTTCCCTTATGTCGAATATGCTTATGCAGCCCACCCAAAGACCGGCTCGACTCATCGTCGCGCGGCTCACTGGACTCGTCGGAGGTGAACTCGCTTCCGACGGCTTCCTCCCCCCGCCCTATGGACGACACCGAGGTGTTGTCCCAACAAGTTCCAAGCAGGGAGGAGGTGGTCCCAGAGGCGCCGTAAGGCGACCTCCCGGACTCCAGGAGTAAAGGGGATGAAACCCCCCAGGGCTCCAAGTCCGGCTTTAGGCCGGAAACCGCTCTGGAACCTTCAAGGGTTGCGGAGTCCGGCGGGGGACCTCCTTCCAAGAGGAGCAAGTCCACCGTGCCAGCGACCCCCGTCCATCCGGAGGCGCCGGACAATATGTTGGAGGCGCTCCAAGGCGCTTCCATCGACGAGGAGCACCGCGCTATTATGAGTGCGGTGGTCCAGAAGGTTTAGTCCGCCAAGAGCGGACTGACTGAAGCTTGTACTAGCCTTTTGACAGGCTTTGAGGTAAGTAAATAATGTGTAAATAATATTACCGCATAGACAGTAGCCCCTGATGCTCTGTTGGGCGTTCGGAAAGAAAAGCCGAATAGAGGATCAAAAAAATTCGCAGGAGTCTAACAAAAGGAGTCAATATGTGCGTGCAGGCTTCTCTGCTGGCGTCCGCCGTACTCACTGCGGAAGTGGACACGCTGAAGCAGAGCCTCGAGAAGTCCGAGCAAGAGCTCGGGCGTGCCAAGAAGCAGCTCGAGGAGAAGGAAGGTAAGAAATACCTTGGTTGAATATGTATATAAAAAAGGTGCAATTGCAAGAAAAGACAGGATTAACATGGCTATTGTAGGGGGCACATCTGAGGCGGCGACCCTTAAGCAAGCGCTGCTTGAGGCCGAGAAGAGTGTGGCCGTGGAGCGCACCGAGCAGGAGAGGTATGAGGCCGAGGTTGGCAAGGTGCGGCAAGAGCTCCAGGGTCTCATGAAGAAACATGAGAGTTTGGAGCTTGACTCGAAGATGCGAGCATCCGAGCTCGCGGCGGCTATTGAAAATGCCAAGTCTGCCAAGGCCGAATCCCAGAAGACCCTCCAGGAGTTGGATGAGGTGAAGAAAATAGCGGCGGGTAAGGCATTCTTTATGCAAAGTATACACATAAACATGAGTTACTTGATACTTACCCGAATCCGGAGCTCTCCAGGGGCATTTGCAGATCTTCCCCGGAGTGTATCCGATGCCGCCGCATTCTATCGAGCCAAGGAGGGCAGCTCGATGGAGAAGGTGTTCTGGTCTCATTATGCTGAGACCGGACACCCCATGCCCCTGAGCGACTAGCTGAAGCAGCTGGTCGAGCTCCACAAGGCGGCCGAACAGGCCATGAAGGGCCTCCTAGTTCGGCTGTGGCCTGGAGAGGCTCTGCCTGGGAGCTATTTCGGGCTGGTGCGGCGGCTGCTGGAGGCCTGTCCAAGGCTCGAAGTCATCAAGCGTTCCGTCTGTATTGAAGGTGCCCGTAGGGCCTTTGCCCGTGCTAAGGTGCACTGGGGCAGGCTGGACGCGGAGAAGCTTGTGAAGGACGGGCCGCCAGCGGGGAAGGAGCATCGCAAGCCCGAAAATTACTATAAGGATGTTCTGAAGGGTGCCCGCCTTGTGGCGGATGAATGTACTAGGGATGTAATTTTTGATTAAAACTCGCTTGTTTGTGTCCTGTGCGCTGAAAACTTGTTCATATACACTGAGCAATGCTGCTTGAATTTAAAATATTACCTTCTGTGCGGCTGTTTATCAATACTAAGAGATGGCGAGTCGTCGGCTTCTGCCCCCTTGCCACTAGTGCTGGGGTGTTCGGGGATAAATCTGGGCGCTCTTTTTCCCATGTTTGGGCTCGTCGAGGGAGGCGCTCAGCCCGACGAATGAGGCAGTCGGCTATAATGCGTGAACACTCTCACTTAGCCATATAATTCTATAATTTTAAATTTCGGCGAAGCCCCTAGTATTCGGAAGACCGAGTTTCGGGGCGCTATCCATGCCTTGGCCGGACAGAGCCGACTCGTCGCCCTAAGCGGCATAAGTCTTTAGGGACTCGAAAAAACCTCTCGAACAGCGACCAGCTCTCGCTTCATCATGACAGTCAGTTTTAGCTTTCTCCACTGAGGTGCTCGTCCCAGCTCAACTGGGGCACAATCGCAGTGGTTCACCTAGTGCTACCTTAGCCGATATAGCGGAACGTAAGGCACCAAAACATAGGAGCCGGGCAAACCCAACTATTGACCCAAGACATGATTTGGAGCCGATGCATATAATGCTATAAGTTCGGGGTGCCGCACTTGTAAAAGTGTTCGGACTTCTCACACCATATTGAGGGGTGCTAAAAGCCCCTAGCATATTTTGGCCGTACCAAGTTGTACGGGTGCAACATGTCGTTAAGGAACATTTATTTATAAAAAGATAGTGCAAAAATAGACAAAAGCTATGCATTGTTTATGAAAAATAGCTGCAATCAAAGCAGAACGATACAAGTAATGCGATAAACGAAAAGTTGGACTATTTAACATGTCTGCTCCAGGGCAAGCTGCGGAATAGTATGCGAAACAGGTATACTACTCGTGATAGAGACCACCTGGGATTTCCATAATGCGGCATGGCTTGTCTGCTTCCCTGGTTCTTGCATCGATTGTGCGGCAATTTAACTGCCGAACAGGCCTTCCGAGGAGTAGAGTCCTGGATGTAAGAGAAAAGTAAAAAAATCGGCAGCCCCTGGTGCGGTTTAAGCCGTGTTTTGGGCATGCCATGATGGTGCCCCTCCCCCTATGCCCATGGTATTTCTAGAGCGTAATTATGTACGCGAAGTACTGGCGTCTCCTTTTTGCTAGGGTTGGGGTTGGGGCCGCATTGCTACGCCTACTCGGAATGTGCTAGGCATTCTTGTTGTAGGTTACTCCGGGCGCGCTTGACGGTGTTCGGGCGTTTAATGGCCGGACTGGAGAACTGCCTGGAGAGGCTGCTTTGTACTTCCGCTGCAAGGGCCGCCGTGTGCTCCTCCGTTCATAGGGAGCGTTCGGTGTTTCCATTGACCGTAATTACTCCACGAGGGCCTGGCATCTTGAGCTTGAGGTAGGCGTAGTGCGGTACCGCATTGAATTTGGCGAATGCGGTTTGTCCAAGCAGTGCATGATAGCCACTGCGGAATGGGACTATGTCGAAGACCAATTCCTCGCTTTGGAAATTATCCGGGGATCCGAAGACCACTTCAAGTGTGACTGAGCCTGTACAGTTGGCCTCTACACCTGGTATTACGTGTTTAAAGGTCGTTTTGGTGGGCTTAATCCTCAAGGAATCGATGCCCATTTTTCGCACTGTATCCTGGTAAAGCAGGTTCAGGCTGCTGCCGCCGTCCATGAGGAATCTAGTGAGATGAAATCCGTCAATAATTGGGTCTAGAACCAATGCGGCAAATCCGCCATGACGGATGCTAGTGGGATGGTCTCTTCGATCAAAGGTGATCGGGCAGGAGGACCATGGGTTGAACTTTGGGGCGACTGGCTCTACCGCGTATACATCCCTTAACGCGCGCTTCCGCTACGTTTTTGGGACATGGGTGGCATATATCATGTTCACCGTCCGCACTTGTGGGGGAAAACCCTTCTGTCCATTGTTGTTCAGCGGCCGGGGCTCCTCGTCGTCATCGCTATGTAGCCCCTTGTCTTCATTGTCGGCGCTTAACTTGCCTGCCTGCTTGAACACCCAACAATCCCTATTGGTGTGATTGGCCGGCTTTTCGGGGGTGCCATGTATTTGGCACAAGCGGTCGAGTATTCGGTCCAAGCTGGACGGGCCCCTCGGATTCCTTTTGAATGGCTTTTTCCGCTGACCGGATTTATAGCCTCTGAATCCGGCATTAACTATCGTATCCTCATTATTTTCGCCGTTAATGCGGCGCTTCTGCTTGTTGCGACGCGACCTGCCACTAATGTCCCTGGTGTCCGAACTACCAGGGTTCTTGGTCATATTGTTGCTGCGAGCAAGCCAGCTGTCTTCTCCCGCCCAAAAGCAGGTCATGAGTGTCGTGAGTGCTGCCATGGATTTCGGCTTTTCCTGTCCAAGGTGCCGGGCTAGCCACTCGTCACGGATATTGTGCTTGAAGGCTGCTAGGGCCTCAGCGTCCGGACAGTCGACTATTTGATTTTTCTTTGTTAGGAACCATGTCCAGAATTGCCTGGCCGATTCCTCTGGCTGCTGAATTACGTGACTTAGGTCATCGGCGTCTGGGGGTCACACATAAGTGCCCTGGAAATTGTTGAGGAATGCGGCTTCCAGGTCCTCCCAACAACTGATTGATCCTGTTGGCAAGTTGTTGAGCCAATGCCGAGCTGGTCCTTTAAGCTTGAGTGGGAGGTATTTGATGGCGTGAAAATCTTCGCCGCGGGCCATGTGGAGATGAAGGAGATAATCCTCGATCCATACCGCAGGGTCTGTTGTGCCATCATATGATTCGATGTTTACGGGTTTGAAACCCTCGGGGATTTGATGATCCATTATTTCGTCTGTAAAGCACAGTGGGTGTGCGGCACCTCTGTACTGGGCGATATCATGATGTAGCTCCAATGAGTTTTGTCTACTGTGTTCGGCCCTGCCGAATTTGTGGTCGGCGTGACGGTTACCGTCTCGAGCATGTCTCGTAACTCCGGCGCATATTCCCGCGCCTTGGTACGGGGTGCGTCTTGAGTGGAGGGCCGGGAGGCCTCTCTGTCGCGGCCACGAGGTGGCCGTTCAGCCGCATCAAGTGCTTCCTCCTCTAATTGGGGTAGCAACCTGCGCTTTGGGTAACTCTTGGAGGGGAGTTCGAGTTTATGCTCTTCGGCCGCAAGGACTTCGGTCCATCTGTCAACCAGCAAATCTTGATCAGCTCGGAGTTGTTGCTGTTTTTTCTTGAGGCTTCTTGCTGTGGCCATAAGCCTGCGTTGGAAACGCTTTTGCTCGACGGGATCCTCTAGCACGACAAATTTGTCGTCGTCGAGGCTTGCCTCGTCTTCGGAGGGAGGCATATAATTATCGTCCTCGACCTCTCTGTCTGCCGCTCTCTCATGAGGGCTGGTTTCTCCATCCTCCTGTGCTAAACCTTGTTGGAGGGGGTTTTCTTCGGCACTCTCCGGAGTATTATTATCTCCTGTGCTGGAATCGTTGTTTTTGTGTTGGCGTGATTTTGAGCGGCGCTGCTGATGCCGGTGCTTGGGCTGTTTCTTGGAGGGGTCATCCTCCGCCGTTCTGTCGCCCTCTCCCTCTTTGGGGATGTCCACTATGAATATGTCATATGACGAGGTGGCTTTCCAGGGCCTGTTAGGCTGGTTCTTCATCATCTCCTTCATCGGCATCCATATCGCCGATGTCTTCGGAGTCGAAGTCGAGCATGTCTGTTAAGTCGTCGACAGTGGCTACAAAGTGGGTGGTGGGTGGGTTTTAAATTTCTTCATTGTCCGTACCCCAACCTTGCTGACCGTAGTCCGGCCAGGGCTCTCCTGATAAAGAGAGAGACATCAGTGACTTCAGGATAACGCCGAAAGGCAAGTGCTCAAAAACGTCCGCGGCCGTGAACTCCATGATCGGCGCCCAATCGGATTCGATCGGCAGGGGCATGGAGGGTTCGGAGTTCGGAGAAGAATCCGGCTCCGTGGAGTCATGAGTCTCGCAGAGTACAGGGCTGGTGTTCGGCTCAACCGCCGTTGGGATCACAGCCCCCGAGGTGGCGTCCAACTGCCCATCCTCGATCGGCGCGGTTGGCTCCGAACTAAGGGTCGGAGCTGATGTGGGTGTGGCCTCCAGGGCACTGTTCGGCGGCAGAGCTAGATCATGCTCGTCGTGACAGTGCGGCGCGCTCGGCGGTGGTCGAGTCCGTCGAAGATCAAGTCCCGCGGATGTCAGCCGTGTAGTTTAAATTACCGAATCTGACCTGACGGCCAGGGGCGTAGCTTTCGATCTGCTCTAGATGGCCAAGTGAATTGGCCCGCAGTGTGAAGCCGCCAAATACGAAGACCTGTCCGGGGAGGAAGGTCTCACCCTGGACTGCATCGCTATTGATGATCATAGGAGCCATCGGGCCTGACGGCGATGGCACAGAGGAACTCTCAATGAAAGCAGCAATGTCGGTGTCAAAACCGGAGGATCTCGGGTAGGGGGTCCCGAACTGTGCGTCTAGGCCGGATGGTAACAGGAGGCAAGGGACATGAAATTTTACCTTGGTTCGGGCCCTCTCGATGGAGGTAAAACCCTACGTCCTGCTTGATTAATATTGATGATATGGGTAGTACAAGAGTAGATCTACCGCGATATCAGAGAGGCTAAACCCTAGAAGCTAGCCTTTGGTATGATTGTTGATGTGTATGTTGTCCTATGGACTAAAACCCCCCAGTTTATATAGACACCGGAGAGGGTTAGGGTTACATAGAGTCGGTTACAATGGTAGGAGATCTGAACATCCGTATCGCCAAGCTTGCCTTCCATGCCAAGGAAAGTCCCTTCCGGACACGGGACGGAGTCTTTAATCTTGCATCTTCATAGTCCAGGAGTCCGGCTGAAGGTATAGTTCGGCTATCCGAACACCCCCTAATCCAGGACTCCCTCAATCATCGTCGGCAAAAGAATAGGAACTCTCATCTTCGGACATCATGTCTGGAGCGCCTTTATGGTGAAGGCCCTTCTTGGCCCCTTTGGCCGCTTTCTTGGCCATCTTCTCCGGCACCTCATAAGGTGCTGGAAAAAGCATTTTCATCAACAATGGGAATTCTTGGTCTTCGGGTAGCGGAGCCGGACTGTTAATCCCCTCTGTTATCTTGATCCAGGCCTGAAAACACGGGTAGGAAGGCTTAGGCATTTCTCAAAAAATGCTAGTAAAGGGTATGCCTTGAAAACATTAGAGGAGCTTACTGGGTTAGCCTGGCGTTTTAACCTAAGCCCGCGATCTTCGGTCGTGGGCGGTGGCGTCTCGCCGGCCTTGAAGAGCACTTTCTAGATTTCTTCGTGCGTTGTGTCGAAGAGCTCTTGTAGCGTCTTGTGCTTGGCCGGATCGTACTCCCACAGATAGCAAGTCCGGCGTTGCAGGGAAGAACCCGACGAATGAGCATGACCTGGACCACATTGACGAGCTTGATCTTCCTATCCATCATATTTTGGACGCACATCTGGAGCTCAGAGAGTTCATCCGAGGGACCCCAGGTTAGGCCGCTTCTTGCCAGGAGGTGAGCCGCATCAGGAATCCAGATCTGAATTTGGGGGCCGCCACCCAGTTGGCATCACACGGCTTGGTGATATAGAACCACCCCGATTGCCACCCTTTCACCATCTCCGTGAACGAGCCTTCGGACCAGGTAACGTTGGGCATCTTGCCCTCCATGGCGCCTCTGCATTCTGCTTGTTGGCCGCTCGCCACCTTCGGCTTCACGTTGAAGGTCTTCAACCATAGGCCGAAATGAGGCGGGATGCGGAGGAAGGCCTCGCACACGACAATGAATGCCGTGATGTTGAGGATGAAGTTGGGGGCTAGGTCATGGAAGTCTAGCCCGTAGTAAAACACTAGTTCACGAACGAAGGGGTGGAGAGGTAAACCCAGCCCGCGGACAGAATGTCTGAGGAAAACAACCCTCTCGTGGGGCTTAGGAGTAGGGATGATCTGTCCCTTATCCGGGAGTCGATGAGTGATCTCCTTGGCCAGATATCTGGCCTCCCGGAGTGCCTTGATATCCTTCTTCTTGACGGAGGAGGCCATCCACTTACCCCCAGCTCCGGATCTGGACATTTTTGGAGTGCTTTCTCGGTTGAGGGAAAAGCTGGAAGCTTGGGCGCTGGAGCTCAGGGAAGGAAAGGCTGAGGAGGGGCTGAGGTGCGGGTGAAGGTTGGGAATCCTTATCCCCTTATAAAGGCCGCGAATGTCAAGCGTCTACCCACTCGCCTTGAACTCGCCTATTCCCAAGGGCCGTGCAAAACGGCACGGTTGGGTCACTAACGCCAGTATTGATGAGAATCCCATAATAAGGGGGCACAATATCTACTTCGACAAGACATGCCAATAGCAACCGCGTCTTGAAACATGGAGCAGCAGACGAAAAAGGTCCAAAATTATGACCGACAGATGTGATGTCATATTGTAAAAGCTGTCGGCGGATTAGACTCGTGCAAAATATATATTCTCTCTACGGTTTTGTATGGAATGTGTGACAGGTCCAGATACTATCATCGCATCCGAAGAGTATTTTGAAGTTCGGATAAAAGGGAACCCGCCTTGCAATGCCGAAGACAATCCGCGCGCCGAACTACTCATAATTTAAGCTAGGTTTACGGGCTACTGAGGGAGTCCTGGACTAAGGGGTCCTCGAGCGTCCGGCCTGTTATCCCTGGCCCGGACTGATGGGCCGTGAAGACATGAAGGCCGAAGATTATACCTGAGTCCGGATTGGACTCTCCTTGGCGTGGAAGGCGAGCTTGGCGACTGACTATGAAGATTCCTTCTTATGTAACCGACTCTATGTAAACCCTAGATCCCCTCGGTGTCTATATAAACTGGAGGGGATAGTCCGGAAAGGACACATTCATTACCATAGTCATATAGGCTAGGCTTCTAGGGTTTAGCCATCACGATCTCGTGATAGATCAACTCTTGTAACACCCATATTCATCAATATCAATCAAGCAGGACATAGTCTATTACCTCCATAGAGAGGGCCCGAACCTGGGTAAACATTGTGTCCTCTGTCTCCTGTTACCATCGATCCTGGACGCACAGTTCGGGACCCCTTACCCGAGATCCGCCGGTTTTGACACCGACAACGATGGCGACGGATTCCCCTCTCCGGAGCCCCGAATAGACTCCAAATCAGCCCTCTCGAGAGAGTTTAGGGCTTGGCGTGGCTCTGTATCGTAAAACGCGATGAATCCTTCTCTCTGGTTTTTTCTCCCCGAAAGTGAATGTATGGAGTCAAGGTTGAGGTCGGTGGAGCATCAGGGGGCCCACGAGGCAGGGGCGCGCCCAGGGGGTAGGGCGCGCCCCTACCCTCGTGGACAGGGTGTGGGCCCCCTGTCGTGGATCTTTCTTCCATTATTTTTTATATATTCCAAAATAATTCCCCGTTGATTTTCAGGTCATTCCGAGAACTTTAATTTCTGCACAAAAATAAGACCATGGCAATTCTGCTGAAAACAGCATCAGTCTGGGTTAGTTCCATTCAAATCATGCAAGTTAGAGTCCAAAACAAGGGCAAAAGTGTTTGGAAAAGTAGATACAACGGAGACGTATCAACTCCCCCAAGCTTAAACCTTTGCTTGTCCTCAAGCAGTTCAGTTGATAAACTGAAAGTGATAAAGAAAAACTTTTACAAACTCTGTTTGCTCTTGTTGTTATAAATATGTAAATCCAGCATTCAGGTTTTCAACAAAGATTATGAACTAACCATATTCACAATAACACTTAGGTCTCATGTTTACTCATATCAATGACATAGTCAATGATGTCTACTACATAACCTTCTTCTTGCAGACATTGTTGGGCCTCCAAGTGCAGAGGTTTGTACGACAGTAGAAAATTTCCCTCAAGTGGATGACCTAAGGTTTATCAATCTGTGGGAGGCGTAGGATGAATATGGTCTCTCTCAAGCAACCCTGCAACCAAATAACAAAGAGTCTCTCATGTCCCCAACACATCCAATACAATGGTAAATTGTATAGGTGCACTAGTTCGGCGAAGAGATGGTGATACAAGTGCAATATGGATAGTAGATATAGGTTTTTGTAATCTGAAAATATAAAAACAGCAAGGTAACTAATGATAAAAGTGAGCACAAACAGTATTGCAATGCTAGGAAACAAGGCATAGGGTTCATACTTTCACTATTGCAAGTCCTCTCAACAATAATAACATAATTGGATCATATAACTATCCCTCAACATGCAACAAAGAGTCACTCCAAAGTCACTAATAGAGGAGAACAAACGAAGAGATTATGATAGGGTACGAAACCACCTCAAAGTTATTTTTCCGATCAATCTATTGGGCTATTCCTATAAGTGTCACAAACAGCCCTAGAGTTCGTAGTAAAATAACACCTTAAGATACAAATCAACCAAAACCCTAATGTCACCTAGATACTCCAATGTCACCTCAAGTATCCGTGGGTATGATTATACGATATGCATCACACAATCTCAGATTCATCTATTCAAACAAACACAAAGAACCTCAAATAGTGCCCCAAAGTTTCTACCGGAGAGTCAAGACGAAAACGTGTGCCAGCCCCTATGCATAGGTTCATGGGTGGAACCTGCAAGTTGATCACCAAAACATACATCAAGTGAATCAATAGAATACCCCATTGTCACCACGGGTATCCCCCGCAAGACATACATCAAGTGTTCTCAAATCCTTAAAGACTCAATCAGATAAGATAACTTCATAGGGAAAACTCAATCCATTACAAGAGATTAGAGGGGGAGAAACATCATAGGATCCAACTATAATAGCAAAGCTCGCGATACATCAAGATCGTATCACCTCAAGAACACGAGAGAGAGAGAGAGATCAAACACATAGCTACTGGTACATACCCTCAGCCCCGAGGGTGGACTACTCCCTCCTCATCATGGAGAGCGCTGGGATGATGAAGATAGCCACCGGATAGGGATTCTCCCCCTCCAGCAGGGTGCCGGAACGGGTCTAGATTGGTTTTCGGTGCCTACGGAGGCATCTGGCGGCGGAACTCCCGATCTATTCTGCTCTCCGAAGTTTTTAGGGTATATGGGTATATATAGGAGGAAGAAGTACGTCGGTGGTTCTTCGTGCTGTATTGTATTGTTGCCATCAAGGATAACAAGATGGGGTTTTCTTCATATTGCATGAGTGTATCCCTCTACGTCATGTCATCTTGCTTAAGGCGTTACTCTGTTTTTAACTTAATACTCTAGATGCATGTTGGATAGCGGTTGATGAGTGGAGTAATAGTAGTAAATGCAGGCAGGAGTCGGTCTACTTGTCTCGGACGTGATGCCTATATACATGATCCTACCTAGATATTCTCATAACTATGCTCAATTCTTTCAATTGCTCAACAGTAATTTGTTCACCCACCATAGAATACTTATGCTCTCGAGAGAAGCCACTAGTGAAACCTATGGCCCCCGGGTCTATCTTTATCATATTAATCTCCTACTACTTAGTTATTTACTTTGCCTTTATTTTACTTTGCATCTTTACCATAAAAATACCAAAAATATTATCTTATCATATCTATCAGATCTCACTCTCGTAAGTGGCCCTATAGGGATTGACAACCCCTATTTGCGTTGGTTGCGAGGATTTATTTGTTTTGTGCAGGTACGAGGGACTCGCGCGTAGCCTCCTACTGGATTGATACCTTGGTTCTCAAAAACTGAGGGAAATACTTACGCTACTTTGCTGCATCATCCCTTCCTCTTCGGGGAAAACCAACACGGTGCTAAAAGAGGTAGCAATGGGCCTCGACATCATGGTATCAGCCGAAGCTTTGTCAGATGTCCAGTTCAGCATTGTGGCACGGTCGGATCATGCCATCCACTACACGGGTGGTGCTGGTATCCACCCTGCACACAATGAACCAGAGTGCAACGGGCGATGGGCCCAGACCCCGGAGTGCTTAGGATGTAGACCGGCGGGGACCTCTCTGCTGAGCCTAGGTAGGGCTACGACGTGTTGATCTTTCGAGGCCGTGCATTGACCTAGAAAAGTGTGTCCGGCCAGAGTAATCAAGAGTGTTGGGAAATGTGGTGCACCCCTGCAGGGAAGTTATATATTGGAATACCGTGTCCACGGTAATGGACGGTCAGACTTATATCCTAATCTTTTACAACTAGAAATGGATACTTGCGATATGTGGCCCTGGGATTGCTTTCTCGCGGGGGGTCGAGGAAGGATCTCTGGGCATTATGCTCCAACATGCTTGTTAATTAAATTGCTATTCTTTAGTCTTCTACATGCTGCAAGATGCTCGGAGCTGCTTGAAGATGCTAATCTTTGATAGGCAAGGCCTTCCCGTCTATTCTGGCATTCTGCAGTTCAGTCCACAGATACAACCCTTCCATTTGATACCAATGCATACTTAGTTTAGATCTGATGCTTGCTAGTACTTTGGATGAGTACTCACGGTTGCTTTGCTACCACTTTTCCCCCTTCTTTCTTCTTTCCGGTTGTTGCAACCAGTTGGTGGATCCCTGGAGCCAGATGCCATTGCCGATGGATAATACTACATGCAGGCCACCGAGGACCAGGAGTAGTTAGGAGGTCCTAGGCAGGAGGCCTTACCTCTTAGATCGTTGATGTTTGTGCTAGCCTTCTTAAGGCAAAGCTTGTTTAACTTATCTCTATACTCAGATATTGCTGCTTCCGCTGACTCTTGTGTATTGAGCTATGTATTCGAGCCCTCGAGGCCCCTGGCTTGTAATATAAAGCTTGTTTTATTTCATTTTGTGTCTAGAGTTGTTTTGTGATATCTTCCCGTGAGTCTGACGGTGTCCTGGACTAGGGGGTACTCACCACGTCGTCTCACGGTCAGTTAGATTGGGCCGAGGACCCCCATGGTTGTATACTCATGGGCCAGTTCGGACAGCTGCCACATATAAGGAAGATTCCATAAGACTTGGTGGTCAAGACAAGGACTCCTCCCCCACTAGCGTATTCGGCTAGGACTCTTGTTATCCTAGGCCTCTGGTGCATTATATAAACCAGGGCCAGGCTAGTCGATAGAGATACAAACGATCATACCATAGGCTAGCTTCTAGGGCTTGGCCTCTTCTATCTCGTGGTAGATCAACTCTTGTAATACTCATATCATCAAGATCAATCAAGCAGGAAGTAGGGTATTACCTCCATCGAGAGGGCCCGAACCTGGGTAAACATCGTGTCCCTTGTGTCCTGTTACCATCGACCTTAGACGCATAGTTTGGGACCACCTACCCGAGATCCGCCGGTTTTGACACCAACATTGGTGCTTTCATTGAGAGTTCCGCTATGTGATCGGCAAAAGGATCGATGGCTCGTCTGCAGATCAACTGCGATGTCGGCATCTTCGTCGCCGGCTCGACTGGTCACCTTGGCTCAACCGAGGACCGTGCTCCATCTCCGATCGTCATGTTCGGACAAGGTCCTTCATCAACATCAACTCCAATCTCTATCAAGATCATGGAGGAATCATCCATGGAGCTCGGGGGCTCAACGTCAACATTGCCCTCGGGCGACAGTGCTATTTTTCCGAACACCAAACTTTTATCCGCTGCCACCACCTCTTAAAGCATCGCTTTGACGATCCCTTTGGTGGAATTGTGCGGAATTGAGTCTATAACAACCATGCAAAATTTCGTCGAGTTCTGATGGAGGAATATCCGGCAATGTACGATATACCGGAGCCCTGTCAAATCTGGATGGGAATCTGGACGAGTTTAGGGTGTGGTCCTCAGCACCTAGCTCGGACGTCCATTGGAAGATCCAACCGTTGATCAGCTGCGGAATTCCTATATCTAAGACCCCTCAAAATATCAGCTCGATCCGACCGTCCAAACTCCAGGAACCTTCCGATTAGTGCATCACTTTTCGGGTCTGTTTTCTGCGCGAATACGGATCCGACCCGAATTCATGTTTATTTATGAACGTGATATGGGACAACCTTCTTAAAGGAATTTTCTCCTAGGGTATTGTACGTTGTTTTTAAACATGTGCCCATAAAAGTTTGAGCCTCCTCTGAGGTAATCTTCACTATCATGCTGGTGTCAAACCAGTCCGGCAATACTGCTCCACGGCTATCGACCTGCACTAGACATGTCATCGCCTTTTGAGCTAAGCTCACTTCTTCGGATCGTCATCTCGGCGAGCGAACAAGAGTTCGGAAACACCAAGGATAAATCATCACCAACATCACCGCCCCACGGAATACACGGAGTGGGAACACAGGCATCGCCGCATAGTCACTTCATCAAACCGGCATTGACCGCGTCACAAGTTACGACTTGCGTCGGCATGGCCGCACAATTTCTTCTTCAAGCCGATGTCCATCACGCCGAACTGCTTCAACACCTCGGCTGACATGGCAGCTGCAACGTCCCCTTACCGACCTGCTCCATCTCCTCAGCTAGACCGAGGGCTTCATCATTCCTTCATCAACTTACTTCGGAGACTTCGGCGTCACCAGTTGACCAGCTTCATCACATTAGCTGGACCACGGGGTTTTCCTCGGTGAGCCAACCTTTGCTAGCATCGCCATGCCACCGCTTCATCACCCATCAGGCAATGGGTGTGCGGATCGAGCCCCAATTTTGGGAGTAACCTTTTTCCAGATTGCTACAACAGATAAACCAGGTGTTATTAATCCTAGTATTTTTTCTTGCTTGGGTTTATTTTTCCCAAGGAATTATTACTCCGATTTGTTTCATCATCTATACATAGGTCTATCAAATGGTGGCCGCATTAACAATGGCCGCGTGGTGGTTCGGTCAGTTTTCGTATACAGTTCGGCGAATGCCGCATCTGCAACTCAGACCGGCCTGCGAATTCGGGCTTGGCCACGCCTTCACTGCGTCACACCGACGCCCTGCATCGACATGACTTCGGTGCCAGGCCACATCTCTTTCAATAAATTATTTTTGCGAAAAGCAATTATCCTTTTTTGACCGCACTATTTTATGTGTGTAGGTGATCGACTTCGACTGCGTCACGTGGTCTCTTCGGCAAGCCAACACCGTCGTCCCAATCGGTGTAAATCGGCTCGCGTGATCACCTTGTTGGCCGTGTTGCCATACCGACGTGTTCGGTTGCCTCGAGGACTTCGGCATCGCCAAGAGAGCTCTACCTCATCGAGTGTTCAGCGCACAGGCCATATTTCTTTTATTACTCACTTTGCATAAATTATTGATTATGCAACATTTTTTTATTATTCCTATTATCTCCGGCTTGCACTATTTTCTGTGCACAGGTAGATAATCCGGGCAGCGCTGTCACCGCGGCATACCGATGTACCACGTCACCTTGGCTGACCGGGGGCTTCGTCATCACCTCATTAACACACGCTGGGGGCTTCGGCGTCACACTGCCGGCCTACTTCGTCGCCGCGGTCGGACTGGGGTTTTCACCTCGCCCATCGACTATGCTGCATCACCACTTCATCAAGCCGAGTTCTTTACTTGGACATCTCGGGACCGGCTTGGGGGCTGGGATCTCGTCCCGCCACAATCTCGGCCTGCGTTATCAACATCGAGCACATTAACCAGCTAAGTCGCTTTCATGCTCAAAAACTTTCAGTTTTAAATTTTGTTTGGTTCGACCAAGCATTATACTTTTCGGCACAAAGTTGATTGTGACAAAGTTCCTTGTCAAAACTTTGTTTGTGACTCGCATATTCAAATACCCCGTTTATTTGGGGGCTCCCTTGATGGAGCTTTTTCTCTTGCATATGATTATACTTGTACGGCTTCGTTCCTTGTTCGTGTATTACGCCACAATATGCACCATATTGACCTAAGCTATTTGCAAGCTGGGTTGCCTCGCTCATGTGTTTACCCCTACGTTCCCGATTGTTCGGCTAGGGAGTAAAGGGAGCACCTCTGCGATTGTCATGACCAGGTCATCCGAGCTCTGACCTCAGACTGGGTGAAGCTGAAAGCTAGCGCTCTTATTGTTTTCAATCATGGTCGGCACACAACGGAACTCATGAGTACAAAAAATCTATTGCACAAGTCTCATAGTAATAATGAGCACCGAAGAAAGGTACCGGTGGGGGTACTATTTTCTTCGAAGATGCTTCTTACACTTCGTTGGCAATATAGCATAAGTTCCCTGAGCGCGCTTTGTCTATTACAGCCTTATGGCCTGATTGTCTGGTCATCGGAAACACCATCAATACTCTCGACAGGCGGAGTACATGACACTTTTCGGCTCTTGGCCGAAGAGGGAGAAGCCGACGGTCGGTTAAGACGCGTTTAAAGTTCGGGTGAACACATATATGATATAAGTACTTCGGTACATACAATCATTATACATAAAATTCTTTTACCCAAGTCACTTGGGGGGCTCTTAAAATTTATATATGAGTTGTAAATGTGTTTTCTTCTTGGTCGTTGTCAAAACACGATAGAAGCACCATTTTTTTCTCTTCCAATTTTCGGATTGGCACCGAACACTTGATCTTGTTCGGACGTCATGTTTTTACTGGCGTTTTTTGGTTTTCCAAGCTTTTGGCACTTCTAACTATTTGTGTGTTTTCAGCACAAGTCTCGCAGTGCAACGCCGGACACCTTTAGAGATTCGGCAAAAACATTCTCGGATATTGCTATATATGCATCGGTTTCGAAATGTGTCTTCGGTCAATAGTTGGGTTGCCCGGCTCCTGCGCTTGCCTCCTACGTTCCGCTTTGTTCGGCTAGGTGTGCAAAGGGAGAACCACTATGATTGTGCTTCTAGCTCACATGGTTAAGCACCTTAGTGGAGAAAGCCAAAAACTGGCTGTCACAATAAGCGTAAACTAGTCAGCGATCCGATGACTGTGTTAAATGATGGGTGATGTCTACAACACAACCTTCTTCTTGTAGACATTGTTGGGCCTCCAAGTGCAGAGGTTTGTAGGACAGTAGCAAATTTCCCTCAAGTGGATGACCTAAGGTTTATCAATCCATAGGAGGCGTAGGATGAAGATGGTCTCTCTCAAGCAACCCTGCAACCAAATAACAAAGAGTCTCTTGTGTCCCCAACACACCCAATACAACAGTAAATTGTATAGGTGCACTAGTTCAGCGAAGAGATGGTGAAACAAGTGGTATATGGATAGTAGATAAAGGTATTTGTAATCTGAAATTATAAAAACAGCAAGGTAACTAATGATAAAAGTGAGCGTAAACGGTATTGCAATGATAGGAAATAAGGCCTGGGGTTCATACTTTCACTAGTGCAAGTTCCCTCAACAATACTAACATAATTGGATCACATAACTATCCCTCAACATGCAATAAAGAGTCACTCCAAAGTCACTAATAGCGGAGAACGAACGAAGAGATTATGGTAGGGTACGAAACCACCTCAAAGTTATTCTTTCCAATCAATCCGTTGGGCTATTCCTATAGGTGTCACAAACAGCCCTAGAGTTCGTACTAGAATAACACCTTAAGACACAAATCAACCAAAACCCTAATGTCACCTAGATACTCCAATGTCACCTCAAGTATCCATGGGTATGATTATAAGATATGCGTCACACAATCTCAGATTCATCTATTCAACCAACACATAGGACCTCAAAGAGTGCCCCAAAGTTCTACCGGAGAATCACGACGAGAACGTGTGCCAACCCTTATGCATAGGTTCATGGGCGGAACCCGCAAGTTGATCACCAAAACATACATCAAGTGAATCATGTGGTATCCTATTGTCACCACAGATACGCACGGCAAGACATATATCAAGTGTTCTCAAATCTTTAAAGACTCAATCCGATAAGATTACTTCAAAGGGAAAACTCAATTCATTACAAGAGAGTAGAGGGGGAGGAGAAACATAAGATCCAACTATAATATCAAAGCTCGCAATACATCAAGTCGTATCACCTCAAGAACACGAGAGAGAGAGAGAGAGAGAGAGAGATCAAACACATAGCTACTGGTACATACCCTCAGCCCCGAGGGAGAACTACTCCCTCCTCGTCATGGAGAGCACCGAGATGATGAAGATGGCCACCGGAGAAGGATTGCCCCCTCCGGCAGGGTGCCGGAACGGGTCTAGATTGGTTTTTGGTGGCTACAAAGGCTTCTGGCGGCAGAACTCCCGATCTATTGTGCGTTCTGGAAGTTTTAGGATACGTAGGTATATATGGGTGCAGGAAGTACGTCGGTGGAGCTTTGGGGGCCCCATGAGGTAGGGGGCGCGCCCCCCACCCTCGTGGGCACCTCCCTTCTCTCCTGACGTGGGGTCCAAGTCCATCCGATAGGTTTCCTTCCAAAAATAACTTCTCCAGTTGATTTCGTTCCGTTTCGACTTTGTTTGATATTCCTTTTCTTCGAAACACTGAAATAGGCAAAAAAAAAGTAAATCTGGGCTGGGCCTCCGGTAAATAGGTTAGTCCCAAAAATAATATAAAAGTGGATAATAAAGCCCAATATTGTCTAAAATAGTAGATAATATAGCATGGAGCAATCAAAAATTATAGATACGTTGGAGACGTATCAGCAACCCCAAGCTTAATTCCTGCTCGTCCTCGAGTAGGTAAATGATAAAAACAGAATTTTTGATGTGGAATGCTACCTAACATATTTATCATGTATTTCTCTTTATTGTAGCAAGAATATTCAGATCCATAAGATTCAATACAAAAGTTTAACATTGACATAAAAATAATAATACTTCAAGCATACTAACTAAGCAATCATGTGTTCTCAAAATAACATGGCCAAAGAAAGTTCATCCCTACAAAATCATATAGTTTGGTCATGCTCCATTTTTGTCACACAAGAATGCTCTCATCATGCACAACCCAAATGAAAAGCCAAGCAATTGTTTCATACATTAGTAATCTCAAACTTTTTTTCAACTTTCACGCAATACGTGAGCGTGAGCCATGGACATAGCACTATGGGTGAAATAGAATATAATGAGGGGGTTATGTGGAGAAGACAAAAAGGAGAAAGTCTCACATCAACGCGGCTAATCAATGGGCTAGGGAGATACCCATCAATTGATGTCAATGCAAGGAGTAGGGATTGTCGTGCAACGGATGCACTGGAGCTATAAACGTATGAAAGCTCAACAAAAGAAACTAAGTGGGTGTGCATCCAACTTGCTTGCTCACGAAGACCTAGGGCACTTGAGGAGGCCCATTATTGGAATATACAAGCCAAGTTCTATAATGAAAAATTCCCACTAGTAAATGAAAGTGAAAAAACAAGAGACACTCTATCATAAAGATTATGGTGCTACTTTGAAGCACAAGAGTGGAAAAAGGATAGTAGCATTGCCCCTTTTTATTTTCTCTTTTTGGGGGGCCTTCCCCTTTTTTTGGCCTTTCTCTTCTTCTTCTTTTTTGGGGCCTTCCCTTCTTTATTTGGCATTTCTCTTTTTTTGGGACAATGCTCTATTAATGATGATCATCACACTTCTATTTATTTACAACTCAAAGATTACAACTCGATACTAGAACAAGATATGACTCTATATGAATGCCTCTGGCGGTGTACCAGGATTGCGATGAATCAAGAGTGACATGTATGAAAAATTATGAACAGTGGCTTGGCCACAAATACGATGTCAGCTACATGATTATGCAAAGCAATATGACAATGATGATGTGTGTCATAATAAACGGAACGGTGGAAAGTTGCATGGCAATATATCTCGGAATGGCTATGGAAATGCCATAATAGGTAGGTATGGTGGCTGTTTTGAGGAAGATATAAGGAGGTTTATGTGTGATAGAGCGTACCATATCACGGGGTTTGGATGCACCGGTGAAGTTTGCACCAACTCTCAATGAGAGAAAGGGCAATGCATGGTACCGAAGAGGCTAGCAATGATGGAAGGGTAAGAGTGCGTATAATCCATGGACTCAACATTAGTCACAAAGAACTCACATACTTATTGCAAAAATCTACAAGTCATCAAAAACCAAGCATTACACGCGTGCTCCTAGGGGGATAAATTGGTAGGAAAATACCATTGCTCGTCCCCGACCGCCACTCATAAGGAAGACAATCAAATAACACCTCATGTTTCAAATTTGTTACACAACTTTACCATATGTGCATGCTACGGGACTTGCAAACTTCAACACAAGTATTTCTAAAATTCACAACTACGCAACTAGCACAACTTTAATATCACTATCTCCATATCTCAAAACAATCATCAAGTATCAAACTTCTCTTAGTATTCAATGCACTCTATATGAAAGTTTTTATTATACCCATCTTGGATGCCCATCATATTAGGACTAGTTTCATAACCAAAGCAAACTGCCATGTTGTTCTAAGGTACTCTCAAAATAATATAAGTGAATCATGAGAGATCAATTATTTATATAAAATAAAACCACCACCGTGCTCTAAAATGATATAAGTGAAGCACTAGAGCAACGACAAACTACTCCGAAAGATATAAGTGAAGATCAATGAGTAGTTGAATAATTATGCAACTATGTGAAGACTCTCTAACATTTAATAATTTCACATCTTGGTATTTTATTAAAACTGCAAGCAAAACAAAATAAAATAAAATAAATTAACGCTCCAAGCAAAACACATATCATGTGGCGAATAAAAATATAGCTCCAAGTAAAGTTACCGATGAACGAAGACGAAAGAGGGGATGCCTTCCGGGGCATCCCCAAGCTTAGGATTTTTGGTGTCCTTGGATATTACCTTGGGGTTCCTTGGGCATCCCCAAGCTTAGGCTCTTGCCACTCCTTATTCCATAGTCCATCAAATCTTTACCCAAAACTTGAAAACTTCACAACACAAAACTTAACAGAAAACTCGTAAGCTCCGTTAGTATGAGAAAATAAATCACCACTTAGGTACTGTTGTGAACTCATTCTAAATTCATATTGGTGTAATATCTACTGTATTCCAACTTCTCTATGGTTCATACCCTCTGATACTACTCATAGATTCATCAAAATAAGCAAACAACACATAGAAAATAGAATCTGTCAAAAACAGAACAGTCTGTAGTAATCTGTATCAAACGTGTACTTATGGAACTCATAAAATTCTCAAATAAATTAGTGTACCTGAGTAATTTATCTATTAATCATCTGCAAAAAAAATAACTAAATAGCACCTTCCAAATAAAAATGGCAGAAGTTCTCGTGAGCGCTAAGGTTTCTGTTTTCTACAGCAAGACTAAAAAGACTTTCCCCAAGTCTTCCCAACGGTTCTACTTGGCACAAACACTAATTAAACACAAAAAACACAACCAAAATAGAGGCTAGATTAATTATTTATTACTAAACTGGAGCAAGAAGTACGGAATAAAAATAATATTGGGTTGCCTCCCAACAAGCGTTATCGTTTAACGCCCCTAGCTAGGCATGATGATTTCAATGATGCTCACATAAAAGATAAGAATTGAAACATAAAGATGATTTCAAGAAGAAAGTAGGGTATTACCTCCATCGAGAGGGCCCGAACCTGGGTAAACATCGTGTCCCCTGTCTCCTATTATCATCGACCTTAGACGCACAGTTCGGGACCCCCTACCCGAGATCCGCCGGTTTTGACACCGACATTGGTGCTTTCATTCAGACTTCCGCTGTGTGATCGGCAAAAGGATCAATGGCTTATCTGCAGATTAACTGCGACGATGACATCTTCGTCACCAGCTCGACTGGTCACCTTGGTTCGACCAAGAATTGCGCCCCATGTTCAGATCGTCATGTTCGAACGAGGGCCTTCATCAACACCAACTCCGATCTCTATCAAGATCATGGAGGAATCGTCCATGGAGCTCGGGGGCTCAACGTCAACATTGCCCTCTTGCGACCGTGCTATTTTTCGAGACAGCAAAGGTGTATCCACTGCCACCGCCTCTTCGAGTGTCGTTTTAACGATCGCTTCGGTGGAATTGTGCAGAATCGAGTCTACAACAACCTTGGAAAATTTCGTCGAGTTCTGATGGAGGAATCTCTGACAATTTACGATATACCGGAACCCTGTCAAATCCAGACGGGAATCTGGACGTCTTTAGGGCGTGGTCTCTAGAGCCCAGCTCGGAAGTCCTTTGAAAGATCGAACCGTTCATCTGCTGCGGAATTCCCATATCTACCACCCCTCAAAATTTCAGGTCGATCTGACCGTCCAAACTCCGGGAACCTTCCGATTAGTGCATCACTTTTTAGATCTGTTTCCTGCGCGAATACGGATCCGACCCGAATTCATGTTTCTTTATGAACGTGATATTTGACAACCTTTTTTAAAAGGAATTTTCTTCTAAGGTATTGTGCGTTGTTTTTAACACGCTCTCATAAAATTTTAATCCTCCTCTGAGGTAATCTTCGCCATCACGATGGTGTCAAACCAGTCCACCAATATAGCTCCACGACTGCCGACTTGCGCTAGACATGTCGTCGTTTTTTAAGTTAAGCTCAATTTCTTCGGATCCTCACCTCGGCGAGCCGAATAAGAGTTTGGAATCGCCAATGATAAATCATCACCAACATCGCTGCCCCACGGATTACACGGAGCAGGCACACCGGCATCGCCGCATGGTCACTTCATCAAACCGGCATTGGCCGCATCACAAGTTACGACCTGGGCCGCACTGTTGCTTCTTCGAGCCAATGTCCATCACGCCGAACTACTTCAACACCTCGGCTGACATGGCAGCTACAACAACTCCTCACCGGCCTGCTCCGTCACCTCGGCTAGACCGGGGACTTGGCTATTTCTTTGTCAACATACTCCGGTGACTTCGGTGTCACCAGCTGACCAGCTTCGTCACGTTACCTGGACCGAGGGCTTTGCCTCGGCAAGCCAACCTTTGCCAGCATCACCAGGCCATCGCTTTATCGCCCATCAGGCAATGGGTGTGCAGATCGATTCCCAATTTTGGGAGTCGCTTTTCTTCGGAATGCTACAACAAATAAACTAGGTGCTATTAATCCTAACAACTTTTGTTTGTTGGGTTTATTTTTCTTAAGGACTTATTACTCTGGTTTGTTCCATCATCTGTACACAGTTCTATCAAATGGCGGCCACATTAAAAATGGTCGTGTGGTGGTTCGATCAGTTTCCGTACATAGTTCGGCGAACGCCGCATCCGGAGCCCGGACCGCCTTGCAAATTCCGGCTTTGTTACGCCTTCACTGCGTCACGCTGACGCCCTGCATCGAGATTAGCTTCGGTGCCAGGCCACATTTCTTTAAATAAATTATTTTTGCATAAAGCAATTATGTAAGGATTATATATATGTTATTATTATTTCCTGGACCGCACTGTTTTATGTGTGCAGGTAATCGATTTTGACTGCGTTAGGTGGTCACTACTCCGGAGTGTCGAACTCCTTGCTCGGACACCTCGGGCCAGGGGGCTGGGACCTCGACCATGCCGAGGACTGCGAACCTTGCTGGATCTTTCATAGATCAATGGGCGGCTTCGTCCCGCCACAAGCCGGAATCGCGTCATCAACACTGAGCACATTAACCAGCTAAGTTGCTTTCATGCTCAAAAACTTTCAGTTTTAAATTTTGTTCGGATCGACCAAGCATTATACTTTTCGGCACAAACTTGTTTGTGACAAAGTTCCTTGTCAAAACTTTGTTTGTGACGTGCATATTCAAATACCCCGTTTGTTTGGTGGCTCCCTTGATGGAGCTTTTCCTCTTGCATATGATTATACTTGTACGGCTTCATTCCTTGTTCGTGTATTACGCCACAATATGCACCATATTGACCTAAGCGATTTGCAAGCTGGGTTGCCTCGCTCCTGTGTTTACCCCTATGTTCCCGATTGTTCGGCTAGGGAGTAAAGGGAGCACCTCTGCGATTATCACGACCGGGTCATCCGAGCTCTGACCTCAGACTGGGTGAAGCCGAAAGCTAGCGCTCTTATTGTTCTCAATCATGGTCGGCACACAACGGAACTCATGAGTACAAAAAATCTATTGCACAAGTCTCATAGTAATAATGAGCACCGAAGAAAGGTATCGGTGGGGGTACTATTTTCTTTGAAGATGCTTCTTACACTTCGTCAGTAATATGGCATAAGTTCCCTGAGCGCGCTTTGTCTGTTACAGCCTTATGGCATGATTGCCTGGTCATCAGAAACACCGTCGATACTCTCGACGGGTGGATTACATAAAACTTTTCGGCCCTTCACCGAAGAGGGAGAAGCCGACGGTCGGTTAAGACGCGTTTAAAGTTCGGGTGAACACAGATCTGATATAAGTACTTCGGTACATACAATCATTATACATAAAATTCTTTTACCCAAGTCACTTGGGGGCTCTTAAAATTTATATATGAGTTGTAAATGTGTTTTCTTCTTGGTCGTTGTCAAAACACAATAGAAGCACAATTTTTTTCTCTTCCAATTTTCGGATTGGCACCGAAAACTTGATCTTGTTCGGACGTCATGTTTTTACTGACGTTTTTTGGTTTTCCAAGCTTTTGGCACTTTTAAACTATTTGTGTGTTTCTAGCACAAGTCTCGCAGTGCAACGTCGGACACCTTTAGAGATTCGGCAAAAACATTCTCGGATCTTTCCATATATGCATTGGTTTCAAATTGTGTCTTCGGTCAATAGTTGGGTTGCCCGGCTCCTGTGCTTGACTCCTATGTCCCGCTTTGTTCGGCTAGGTATGCAATGGGAGAACCACTGCGATTGTGCTTCCAGCTCGCATAGTTAAGCACCTCAGTGAAGAAAGCCGAAAACGGACTGTCACACTAAGCGAAAACTGGTCAGCGATCTGATGACCGTGTTAAATGATGGACCGTTCATAACATTGGCCGAAGTGTTTATGGCTTGACCTCAGCTGTCGCCGAACACTAACCAGGGGCTCGTAGCTAGCTTCCCCAGTTTAAAGCTCATATGACTAAGTGAAAGTTATAAAGCCAAGATATCTGATTGCCTTGTTTTCGCTAACACGACCGCCTCCGGGCACCGAGACGTAGGCTGAAGGGTTGTCTGGTTATTGCAGAAACACCCTGTGTAGTATCTACAAAGGGGTAGAAGCCGATGATGGGCCTCTTTCAACTGATAAACGATCGCAACGGAGTCAAAATAAGTATATATCATCAGCATTTGTGTTCATTATACAAGCGTTGCCTTCCGTAATTATTGTTATATAAAGCCATAAATATGCATCAATTTGAGTTAAGATTTTGGCCAAGATGGGTTGCCTGGCTCCCGTGCTTACCCTTACGTTCCCGATTGTTCGGCTAGGCGGTAAAGGGAGCACCTCTGTGATTGTTACTACCAGGTCATCCGAGTTACTACCTCGGACTGGGTGAAGCCGAAAGCTAGCAATCTTAAAGGATCACATTGGTCGGCGACGGAAGTAAATTTTTTGGTTCATTAATACCATAGAGTTCGGGAACTTTCCTCGAACTAAATCCTCAATATTTTCCTCCCACATTGATCAGAGCTGAGGTTTCATGATCATGCTTAGCATGACAACCCAAAGAAAGGAACCGATAGTGGGACTATGTTCTTTGGAAGATGTTTCTTACGTTAAAAAGTAATATAACATATCTCTTCGCGTACCTTTGTTTATAAAACCGTATGGCTGGATTGCCTTGTTTGCCGTAAATCTTTGCCCTCATAAAGGCTTTATAAAGTAGGACAAACACTCCTCGGCTGCTGGCCAAGGAGGTGGAAGCCGATGGTCAGTCAACAAAGTTTTTACAATGCGGATCCGAGCATTAATGATGCAAAGTACTTGGATACATAGAATTATTACACATAATTTGTGATTTTATAACGGATATCGATCCTTAATTCGGCCACCCGTGCCCACATTAAGGCTCGGGGGCTACTGGGCTTCGTGCTTTTCATTTACAAATATTAAAGGGGTACATCGATCCCCTGATCTGGTGTTGCCACTTGACCAATAGCTCGGGGGCTACTGCATTAACAATCCAATGCAGAAAATTAAGTGCAATATAGTTTTCGAGGAGATTATTATCCTTAGGTTGGTCGGCCGCACCCAACCTGAGTCTCGAAAGCAGCCCATGGCCAAGGTGGTGCATCACCTCGGAAACAGTCCGGCATAAAGCTCGGGCGCCAGTGGCTGGCTCCATAGCGGGCATTTCCGACATTAAGCTCGGCTAAGCTCCTTCAAACTTTTTCGAGCCAAGGTGATCTATGACACCTCGGATATAGTCCGGCGTTGAAGCTCGGATACATTCCGGCGTTGGAGCCCGGATGCAGTTTGGCGTTGGAGCTCGGCTGTAACAATACTCTTATGCAATCCGGCGTTGGAGCTCGGATACATTCCGGTGTTGGAGCTCAGAAGCAACCCGGCGTTGGAGCTCGGCTGCGAAAGATAAATCGGATGCAGTCCGGGGTTGGAGCTCGGACACAAGAGGACGCTGCCGCCCAGGAACAACTTCAAACCTGAAGTGTGGCATAAAAATAACAAGGCACTGATAAAGGTCGAAGACTTAAAGGGCTCCTCGGATACCTGAAGTGTGAGATCTTCAGATTTACCTCGGCAATCCTCAAGATAGAAGATGGGAAGATTTGTTGAACCAGTTTTCAAGACCGATGACCGAAGACAAAGAACAGTTTGGAAGAATCGAGGAGCGTCCCCAACTTGAAGACCGGTTCAGGGGGCTACTGACGGGGTCCCGGACTAGGGGGTACTCACCACGTCATCTCCCGGTCAGTTAGATTGGGCCGAGGACCCCCATGGCTGTATACTCATGGGCCAGTTCGGATAGCTGCCGCATATAAGGAAGATTCCACAAGACTTGGTGGTCAAGACAAGGACTCCTCCCCCACCGGAGTATTCGGCTAGGACTCTTGTTATCCTAGGCCGTTGGTGCATTATATAAACCAGGGCCAGGCTAGTCGATAGATATACAAATAATCATAATCATAGGCTAGCTTCTAGGGTTTAGCCTCTACGATCTCGTGGTAGATCAACTCTTGTAATACTCATATCATCAAGATCAATCAAGCAGGAAGTAGGGTATTACCTCCATCGAGAGGGCCCGAACCTGGGTAAACATCGTGTCCCTGTCTCCTGTTACCATCGACCTTAGACGCACAGTTCGGGACCCCCTACCCGAGATCCGCCGGTTTTGACACCGACAAGTGCAATCAATAACAGCCCCTGCAGTATTGAAAAAAGGTCTTCCAATAATAATAGACATACTATCGTCCTTGGGAATATCAAGAATAACAAAGTCCGTTAAAATAGTAACGTTTGCAACCACAACAGGCACATCCTCACAAATACCGACAGGTATAGCAGTAGATTTGTCAGCCATTTGCAAAGATATTTCAGTAGGTGTCAACTTATTCAAATCAAGTCTACGATATAAAGAGAGAGGCATAACACTAACATTGGCTCCAAGATCACATAAAATAGTTTTAACATAGTTTCTTTTAATGGAGCATGGTATAGTTGGTACTCCTGGATCTCCAAGTTTCTTTGGTATTCCACCCTTAAAAGTATAATTAGCAAGCATGGTGGAAATTTCAGCTTCCGATATCTTTCTTTTATTAGTAACAATTTCCTTCATATACTTAGCATAAGGATTCATTTTAAGCATATCAGTCGCATACGCAAAATGATAGGTCTAATCATTTCAGCAAATCTGAGGGAGTCCTGGATTAGGGGGTCTCCGGACAGCCGGACTATATCCTTTGGCCGGACTGTTAGACTATGAAGATACAAGATTGAAGACTTCGTCCCGTGTCCGGATGGGACTTTCCTTGGCGTGGAAGGCAAGCTTGGCAATATGGATATGTAGATGTCCTCCTTTGTAACCGACTTTGTGTAACCCTAGCTCCCTCCGGTGTCTATATAAACCGGAGGGTTTAGTCCGTAGGACAACAACAATCATACCATAGGCTAGCTTCTAGGGTTTAGCCTCTACGATCTCGTGGTAGATCAACTCTTGTAATACTCATATCATCAAGATCAATCAAGCAGGAAGTAGGGTATTACCTCCATCAAGAGGGACCGAACCTGGGTAAACATCGTGTCCCCCGCCTCCTATTACCATCCGCCTTAGACGCACAGTTCGGGACCCCCTACCCGAGATCCGCCGGTTTTAACACCAACATTGGTGCTTTCATTGAGAGTTCCACTGTGCCGTCACTATAAGGCTTGATGGCTCCTTCGATCATCGGTAACGATGCGGTCCAGGGTGAGGTTTTCCTCCCCGGACAGATCTTCGTATTCGGCGGCTTCGCAGTGCGGGCCAACTCGCTTGGCCATCTGGAGCAGATCGAGAGCTACGCCTGTCGGTGTCAAAACCTGCGGATCTCGGGTAGGGGGTCCTGAACTGTGCGTCTAGGCCGGATGGTAATAGGAGGCAAGGGACATGAAGTTTTACCCAGGTTCGGGCCCTCTCGATGGAGGTAAAACCCTACGTCCTGCTTGATTAATATTGATGATATGGGTAGTACAAGAGTAGATCTACCGCGAGATCAGAGAGGCTAAACCCTAGAAGCTAGCTTATGGTATGATTGTTGATGTGTATGTTGTCCTACGGACTAAAACCCTAAGGTTTATATAGATACCGGATAGGGTTAGGGTTACATAGAGTCAGTTACAATGGTAGGAGATCTTCATATCCGTATCACCAAGCTTGCCTTCCACGCCAAGGAAAGTCCCTTCCGGACACGGGACGGAGTCTTCAATCTTGCATCTTCATAGTCCAGGAGTCCGGCTGAAGGTATAGTTCGGCTATCCGAACACCCCCTAATCCAGGACTCCCTCAGTAGCCCCTGAACCAGGCTTCAATGACGACGAGTCCGGTGCATAGTTTGTCTTCGGCATTGCTAGGCGGGTTCCTCCTCCAAGTACTTCATAGAAGATTTTGAACACAAAGATAGTGTCCGGCTCTGCAAAATAAGTTTCCACATATTGCCATAGAGAGAATAATATTTACACAAATCTAATCTGCTGACGTATTCCGTAGCGTGACACACCACGGCCAAGCCTTTATCCAAGTCGTTTCATTATCCCACCTCAGCGTGTTATGCGAGGCGGTTTCCTTGGCACGTCTTGTCAAAGCAGAGATCGTGTCCCCTTATTTCGGGATTCTCATCAATACGGGCGTGGGTAACCCAACCGCTTCTAGGACTCTTAGATCATAGGCAAGTCCAAACGGACACGGAGAGGACGCTCGATATCCACCCTCTTTATAAAGGGACGAGGCCTTTTATTTTTCCCTCCCGTGCTCAATCGAATCCTTCCCCCACCTCAAGCTCAAACGCCCAAAGTTTAGGTTAGGTGCTCCGAACCTTCAGTCATGTCCAGATCTAGCCTACAAGGCTGATGGGTGCCTTCTTCCGTCACGGAAGAAGACGTCAAAAAGTTGAGGGAGGCAAGATATCTGCCCGCCAAGATTCTGCATCGGCTGCCTCCCCAGGGGCAGGCCGTCCCCTCCCCCGAACCCAACGAGGCGTCGTGTTCGTCTCCCACTTCCTCCGAGGTCTAGGCCTTGCATTGGATCCTTTTGTCAGGGGCTTGATGTTTTACTACGGGCTAGATTTCCATGATCTAGCTCCGGACTCCTTTCTTCATATCACGACATTTATTGTTGTGTGCGAGGCCTTCGTCCGGGTTACCCCTCACTTTGGCCTATGGCTCAAGACCTTTGAAGTAAAACCAAGGATGATCGAGGGGCAACATGCGGAGTGTGGAGGCGCCTCAATACACAAGATGACGGGAGCCGCATGGCCCAAAGGTTCCATTCCAGAGGTGTCTGAATTGTGGCAACAGGAGTGGTTCTACATCACGGCTCCTAGAAGTGCCAAGTGGGCGGCCGCCCCTGTCTTCCGCCCAGGCCCTCCACCACCGCTAATATCATGCATCAGCAGAGGATTGAGCTGGGGTCTGGCCAAGGACGTGCCTATACTACAAAGCCGCATTCAAGATCTCTTTAATGGAGATTTCAGTTTGGTCGCGGCAACACAAGTTATGCTGGTTCGTCAAGTCCAGCCTTGCAAACGCCGGCCTCTTCGCTTGTGGGAGTTCAATCCCGAGGGACCGCGCGCCATTCGATTTTTCCTCGGCCTGACGCACGAGGAGATGTACAAGTTGTTCTTCGGACCTTAAGTGGAGTGTCTGGAAATTACCGAGGACGTGGGCCTGAGTAGCAACCGTGTCGCCGAGCAGGTAAGGCATCTTCCGACCGAGCATACTACCTCTCCTTTGATGCGAAGTTATTTCTGAGAGTTCGCTTTTTGACCAGGACTGGCTAACGAAGGCGAAGTTGATTCGGTGCTCGGCCCCCCTCCCTGAGGGTTTGGAAAATACGATATTGGAAAAGATGCTCTAGACCGCACCTCGCCCGGATCCCTTGAAGGAAAATGCGGGCGGTTGCAGGCCCCAAACGCTGGCCGCTCCAGCCGAGGGAGCGAGCGTCTTCATGAAGGAAGACGACCAGAAGAGGAAAAGGATTGCGTCTGGGGATTCGGAAGCCGAAGCTTCGAAACGGGAGAAGAAGTCTCCCACAGAGGGTCCTACCCCGGGGGGTGCGGTTGCCGCACAAAGTCCTCGGGGGGATCAATTCTCCCACGAGTCGTAAGTGACCCAAAATACCTTAATAGTACAGACATGTCGTCATTTCTTCTGAGAAGATAACCACTGCATGTGTCTTTGCAGTTCGGGCCTTAGCCCCTCTCAAATGAGCTCGTCTTCGGGGGATCTTCTTCCAGAGATGATGGAGAGCGAAACGCCTCCTCCGGATTCCTCCGCTCCGGAAGCGGGCGAACCTGAAGTGTCGTCGCGGAGGGCCTCTCCGAGTTCGGTGAGGCCAGAAGATAATCCCATCGACCCCCGAAGTTCCCAGTGTCCGGCTCCCGAAGAGAGCAGACAAACGAGTCCGGGACCGTCTAGTGTGCGGTCGGATGTTCTGAGGGAGTTGGTGGGGCAAGCGGCCATCTCAGATGAACACCGTGTGCTGATGAATACGGTGATGGAGAGAATCTTGTCTGCCGAAAGTGGATTGCATAAAGCTTTTATGAGTCTACTGACAGGTTTTGAGGTACGTAAATAATGTATGATAGTCCTGCACATGCTAAGTGTGCCCTGTGTAGATAGTAGCCCCTAAGACTCTGGTTGTCGTTGGGAACGACGACAATCAGAGGATCATAATCCCAGGTAGTAACCATACTGTTTGTATGAGCAGGTGATGGAAGCTCTTGTGGCTAGCCGGACTAGCGAGTTTGCCCATTTAAAACGGCAGTTGGATGCGGCAGACGCCGACATCGAGCTTGTTAACAAAAGGCTTGACGAGGCACAGGGTAGGTGTTATTATCTGGTAAACGCCGCATAGTAAGAGCAGCATGAAGCCAGTATATTTAACATGTTATTACTGCAGATGGAGTTGCCACTGTTGAAACCTTGCGAGCGGAACTTGCCCGAGCCAAGAAACAAGCAAGATTGGGTAATGCAGCTGCTTTGAAGGCGGCTGAAGAGTTGTGAGCCGAGAAGGCCGCGCATGGCGAGAGCCAGGATAAGATGGCCAATATGGCCGTAGAATTAAAAGTCGTCGTCGACCGTTGCCGGGCTCTTGAAAAGGAAAACCAGGCGAAGGCATCGGACCTTGAGAAGGTTGCTGCAACGGGAAAAGACCTCCGCTCTGCTATGAGGGCAAAGAAGGAGGAGCTGCGGGAAGCCGGGGATATTGTAGCCGCGAAATCCTTTATGCTTCAGAGGAAGTTCGGAGATCCACGGTATGCCCCTCTGGATCGGCTGTGGAGTTCGGAGGATGCGTATATGGATTTGGCGGCGAGCGCTGCTGATGCGGCCAAGTACTTCAAGGGTCAGACGGACCGTGAAGTGGACCAGCTGTTTTGGACACAATTCCGTTCTCCCGAGCGTCCACTTTCGTTGTCTGACCAACTAGCCGAATGGGCCGAACTAA
Organism: Triticum dicoccoides; assembly: GCF_002162155.2. Classification (NCBI taxonomy): domain Eukaryota; kingdom Viridiplantae; phylum Streptophyta; class Magnoliopsida; order Poales; family Poaceae; genus Triticum; species Triticum dicoccoides. The sequence goes on along the minus strand of NC_041392.1, from coordinate 132,845,199 downwards.
ATAGGTTGTCCGGACTCGCCATGAGGTCTGTTGTGGATCAGCTATGGCCGGAAAGGCTAAAACCGAACAACTATTTTGGCTTGGTGCAGCAGTTCCTTGACGTGGTGCCGTGCATTAATGTGATGAAGAGGTTGGCATGTATAGAAGGCGCACGAATGGCCTTTGCCCATGCTAAAGCATACTGGGTGGAGATGGATGCTACCACTGTTGCAGCGCAGGATTCGGCCATAGGTCGAAGGGCTGCTGAGCACTACTTTGAGGAAGTTCTTGAGGGTGCTCATTTGATAGAGACCCAGTGCTCAAAAAATATTATGTTTGAGTGACATGTAATCTCATTGTAAGCGAAATGCTTTTGTAAATTTTCATAAGGCTACTTTTATACTTGTGCCTGAAAGTAATGTGATGCCTCCTGGGCGGCCGTTTATGTACATGTGTATAACCTGAAAGATTGCAGTCGTCGGCTTCAACCCCCACGCATATAATGCGGAGGTGTTCGCAGAAACATGCGTTCACACTTAACCCAACGTCTTGGTCCTATTAAGGAGGTGATAGTGGAGCGAGCGAGGCAACCAGACTATAATGCTTTAACACTTTCACTTAGCCATAGGAGTTTGACAGTGGGGCTACTAGATAGCCCCTGGTAGCTCCGCACTCTCCCGATCCCGGGGTGCGTATATGCCTGGCCGGAAAGCGGCCCTTCGTTAAGGCGGAGGAATTCTAACATTCCCATGGGTCATCGAGTGGTTGACCAGTCTCGCGCTAGATCATGACAGTCAGTTTTCGGCTTTCTCTACTGAGGTGCTCGTCCGGATGAACCAGGGCACAATTGCAGTAGTTCTCTTGGTGCTACCTTAGCCGGTAAAGCGGAACGTAAGGAAGCAAAACACAGGAGTCGGGCAAACCCAACATTTGACCAAAGACAATGATTCGGAGCTGATGCATATAGGGCCAAACTCGCGACGCCGAACACTCCCTAAGGTATTCGGTCTTTGTGGTATAAACCGGGCCTAAATAATGGCCTTCGTAAGAAGCCCCTTATGTCCAGGTACGTGCATTGGTCTGGCGTGGCCACATGCCAAGACGTCAGCATCCTTCTCAATGGTGGATATGTATCAACAAGAGACAGTAAAAAAGGTTTACACAGGGTCTTAATCTAAAAAGAATCCTTGGAGCGGGTCCTTGCTGCACGTCTGCGCCTGTGTCTCCGTTGTGCCGTATCCTGGACGGGCATGGCACGATGATCGTCTGTAAAAGAGAGGAATTTAGGTGAAAAAGTTTGTCATGTAAAAAGGATAATTAAAGAAACTATGCATAATTTAAAATGAGGAGGAATGGCCACATGTCTGCGCGCGTTGAGCCCCTTGTAAATAGGCGTGTGACCATTTATTCGGTATAAGTAGCGGCGCCGGACTCGATTAGTTGCGTCTGAGGTCTTGACGACCTATGGGGCGCTTTGGCTAGTCCGGGCGCCTTTAGTGTGTGGCTGCCAAGGCAGCCTCACTCTCTTCGGCGCGCAGAGATCGCTTGATATTTCCGTGCACTGAAATGATGCCGCGTGGACCGGGCATCTTGAGTGTGAGGGAGGCGTAGTGTGGTATTGCATTAAAGCGAGCGAAAGCTTCGCACCCGAGCAGTGCTTGATAGCCACTTTGAAACGGCGCAATGTGGAAGGTTAAATGCTCGCTATGGAAGTTATCGGGGGAGCCGAATATAACTTGTAGTAGGAGGGAGCCCGTACAACGAGCCCCTGGGCCTGGCGTTACTCCTTTGAAGGTAGCATTGCTATGGCGAATTTGTGTTGGGTCTAACCCCATCCCGCGGATTGTATCCTGGTATATTAGGTTTAGGCTGCTGCCGTCGTCCATCAAGACTCGTGTGAAGTGATATCCGCCAATTACTGGGTCTAATACCAAGGCAGCCCATCCTGCGTGTCGGATACTTGCTGAGTAATCGCGATGGTCGAAAATGATCGGTTGAGACGACCATTGGCAGGACTTCTCAGTGACAGGCACTTGGGTATATTTTCCTGGGGGTACCGCATTGTTTTTTTCCTTGATCATGTGTAGTACGTTTACTGTTTTGACTTCTGGTGGGAATTTCTTTTGTTCCCGAGTGTCTTGCTTGGGAGGCTCGTCCTCGTATTCACTTGGTGTATCCTCCCCCTTGTGTACGGCGTTGAGCTTGCCGGACTGCTTGAAGACCCAACATTCTCTGTGGGTATGATTAGGGGGCTTGCTAGGGATACTATGTATCTAACATACCTGGTCCAGAATTTTGTTGAGGCTGGATGGTTCATCCCTGGTGCCTTTAGTGGGCGGCTTTTGACCTGGCCGGGAGCTTTTGAATCCGGCATTTACTGTCGTGCCCTTCGTGATGTCTTCTTTATTCCGGCGTTGGCTATTGCTGTTGCGCCGTGATTTCCCGTTTCCATCTCTAACTTCAGATGTACTGGGGTCGCTGGTGCTACATCTGGCTAGCCAGCTATCCTCACCCGCGCAAAAGCGGGTCATGAGGTTTGTTAATGCGGCCATCGTTCTCGTCTTATTTTGGCCAAGGTGTCTGGCAAGCCATTCATCACGGACGCTATGCTTGGAAGCTGCCAAGGCTTCGGCGTCCGGACAGTCGACAATCTGGTTCTTTTTAGTGAGAAACCTGTTCCAAAGCTTTCGGGCTGACTCTCCGAGCTGTTGAGTTATATGACTCAAATCGTCCGCATCCAGAGGTCGGACATAAGTTCCTTGAAAATTTGCCCGAAAGGCGTCTTCGAGCTCTTCCCAACTTCCAATGGAGCTTTCGGGGAGGCCTTTGAGCCAGTGATGAGCTGGCCCTTTGAGCTTGAGGGGTAAGTATTTGATGGCGTGGATGTCATCTCCTCGAGCCATATGGATATGAAGGATATAGTCCTCAATCCAAACCCTAGGGTCTGTTGTCCCATCGTATGCCTCTATGTTTACGGTCTTGAATCCCTCTAGAAATTCATGGTCCAACACCTCATCGGTGAAACATAGGGGGTGTGCGGGACCCCTATAACTGGGTGTACCGCGTTGTTCTGATGCTTGTTGTGTTGCATTGTATGCTGGGGCGCGCTTGCGTGGTCCATAGATGGATCTTGTTGCGTCGTCCTTTGGGTGCGAGCCCTCGCGTGGGTCGCGTGTTGTATTGTGAGCGGCATTGTATGTCGTTCTGTGTTGATAGAGGGGTCGTCTATCCGACCAGGTGGTTGCTTTGACATTTGGTTGTGGGGGGTTGGAGGCCTCCTCATCGAATTCGGGTAGCAGCTTCCGCTTTGGGTAGCTCTTTGAGGGGCGATCGTCGCCGTACATTGCTGTTGTATTAAGTATTTTACTCCATCTGAATTGGAGTTTGTTTTGCGCGGCCTTGAGCCTTCGCTTCTGCTTTTTAAGGCTCGTTGCGGTGGCAACAAGCCTTTCGCGGGCATTCTGATGCTCCGGGTGCCTGTCCGGCGTTATATCGTCCAGACCATTATCCCTGATAGGATTTGTTTGTTGGGTTTGGATATCCGGATTGCCGTTGTCCAGCAGCGGTTCACCCTGCTCCAGTGTTGGGTCTGTGTGATCGCTATTTCTGTCGAGGCGGGATTTGTGGTGGCGCTTGCGTCGCTGTTTTGACTGCTTTTCGAGGGAACAGGCCTTCGGTGCATCCTTCCGCTCCTCGTCGTCATCTTTTGGTGCGTCCACCATGTATACGTCATATGACGAGGTGGCGTTCCAGGGCCCAACAGGTGCTGGTTCTTCATTATCTCCTTCATCGGTGTCCATACCGTCGATGTCTTTGGAGTCAAAGTCGAGCATGTCGGTTAAATCGTCGACAGTGGCTACAAAGTGGGTGGTGGGTGGGCTTTGAATTTCTTCATCATCCATACTCCAACCTTGCTGACCGTCGTCCGGCCAGGGCTCTCCTGATAAAGAGCGAGACTTCAGTGACTTCAGGATATCGCCGAAAGGCGAGTGCTGAAAGACGTCCCCATCCGTGAACTCCATGATCGGCGCCCAATCGCATTCGATCTGCAGGGGCGCGGAGGGTTCAGAGTCCGAAGAAGAATCCAGCTTCATGGAGTCACGAGTCTCGCAGAGTACGGGGTTGGTGTTCGGCTCAACCGTCGTTGGGATCACAGCCCCCGAGGTGGCGTCCAACCGCCCATCCACGATCGGCGCGGCTGGCTCCGAACTAAGGGTTGGAGCCGACGCGGGTGCGACCTCCAGGGCACTGTTCGGCGGCAGAGCTAGATCATGCTTGTCGTGACAGTGCGGCGCGCTCGACAGTGGTTCGAGTCTGTCAAAGATCAAGTACCTGTGGATTTCAGTCGTGTAGTTTAAATTTCCGAATCTGACCTGACGGCCAGGGGCGTAGCTTTCGATCTGCTCTAGATGGCCAAGTGAATTGGCCCGCAGTGCGAAGCCGCCAAAGACGAAGATCTGTCCGGGGAGGAAGGTCTCACCCTGGACTGCATCGCTATTGATGATCGTTGGAGCCATCGGGCCTGACAGCGACGGCACAGAGGAACTCTCAATGAAAGAACCAATGTCGGTGTCAAAACCGGCGGATCTCGGGTAGGGGGTCCCGAACTGTGCGTCTAGGACGGATGGTAACAGGAGGCAAGGGACACGAAGTTTTACCCAGGTTCGGGCCCTCTTGATGGACGTATAACCCTACGTCCTGCTTGATTAATATTGATGATATGGGTAGTACAAGAGTAGATCTACCGCGAGATCAGAGAGGCTAAACCCTAGAAGCTATCCTATGGTATGATTGTTGATGTGTATGTTGTCCTATGGACTAAAACCCTCCGGTTTATATAGACACCGGATAGGGTTAGGGTTACATAGAGTCGGTTACAATGGTAGGAGATCTTCATATCCGTATCGCCAAGCTTGCCTTCCACGCCAAGGAAAGTCCCTTCCGGTCACGGGACGGAGTCTTCAATCTTGCATCTTCATAGTCCAGGAGTCCGGCTGAAGGTATAGTTCGGCTATCCGAACACCCCCTAATCCAGGACTCCCTCAACACCCCTGGCCATCAGGTCAGGTTCAGAAACTTAAACTACACTGCCGACATCAGTGGAGACTTGATCTTCGACGGGTTTGAGCCCATGTCAGGTGCGCCGCACAATCACGACGAGCATGATTTAGCTCTACCGTCGGACAGTGTTTGGGAGATCATGCCTGCAACTACTCCGGCCTTCAGTCCAGAGCAAATTGCATCGTCCGAGGATGGGCAGATAGACCCCGCCATGGAGGCCGCACTCTCAGTGGCGATAGATCCGGATACTGACTCCACCCCTTACGAGAGCCGTGTTGCCAAACAACTGGATTCATCTCCGGCCACGGACTTCGAGCCGCCTACGTCCGTGCCTATCGAATCCGATTGGGCACCGATCATGGAGTTCACCTCCGTGGATATCTTTCAGCACTCACCTTTCGGCGACGTGCTAAATTCATTAAGGTCTGTCTCCCTGTCAGGAGAACCTTGGCCGAACTATGTCCGGCCAGAATGGGATGCGGACGACGAAGAAATTCGCTCCCCACCCAGCACCCACTTAGTAGCCACTATCGACGATTTAACCACATGCTTGACTTGGACTCCGAAGACATCGACGGTACGGACGATGATGCAGGGGACGAACAGGAACCACCGCCCACAGGCGACTGGACCGCCACCTCATCACATGACATATATATGGTGGATACACCCAAAGAAGACAATGAAGAAGAGCGGAAGGATGAAGCGAAGAATAGCTCCCTCGGGAAGCAAACAAAGCATCGGCGTAGACACCGCTCCAAATCCCACCTCGGCAAAAACAGTGATAACAGCGCAAGAGAAAATAACACTCTAGTCGACTCTAGAGGAAACGACGACCACATTGACCCAGCGGCAAAGCACGATGAAACCGCAAACGGTGAACATAGTACAGATCCGATGTCCGAACACGGTGACGCCGAGGATAAACTCATCAAACTCCCTCCAGGGAGGAAAACAGTCCGGACGAAGATGCACACATCATCCTGGAAAGGCACTTGGAACAAGAGAACCTCCGCAGAAGGCTTATTGCCACAGTGAGGAGTCTGAAGAAGCAGAAGCAAAGGTTTAAGGCCGCACAAAATACGCTCAGCAACAGATGGAACAAAGTGCTCGACAACGAAGAAAAGTACGGTGGAAGTTACCACACAAACAGCTATCCAAAGCGCAAGCTGCTGCCTGAATTCGACGATGAGGCCTTAGAGCCCACACAGCCGAAAACTAAAACGGCTAACCGGCCGGATCAACCACCTTGTGGCCGCGATAGAGCGGCTAACAAGGCCGCACATAAGTAAACACACGATCTACGTGAAGACTTGCGCCAAAAATCCTGTATGACCAGATCCATCCATGGATCTAGGAAGCGCGCTCCGGCACAAAATCAAAACCGAATACCACAACCGTCCGAACGCCATGATACATCCAAATACAGGGGTGCCGCACACCCCCTATGTTTCACCGATGAGGTGCTGGACCACGAATTCCCAGAAGGATTCAAACCAGTGAACATAGAGGCATACGACGGGACCACAGACCCTGGGGTCTGGATAGAGGACTTTATCCTCCATATCCATATGGCTCGCGGAGACGATCTCCACGCCATCAAATACTTGCCCCTCAAGCTTAAAGGACCAGCTCGGCACTGGCTGAAAAGCCTCCCTGAAAACTCAATTCGAAGTTGGGAGGAGCTCGAGGATGCTTTTCGGGCTAATTTTCAAGGAACCTATGTCTGACCTCCGGATGCGGACGACTTAAGTCATATAATTCAACAGCCCGGAGAGTCGGCCCGAAAGCTTTGGAACAGGTTTCTCACTAAGAAGAACCAAATCGTCGACTGCTTGGACGGCGAAGCCTTAGCGGCTTTCAAACACAGCGTCCGAGACGAATGGCTCGCCAGACACCTCGGCCAAGAAAAACCGAGAACAATGGCAGCCCTAACAAGCCTCATGACCCGCTTTTGCGCGGGAGAAGATAGCTGGTTAGACCGTAGTAGCACCAGCGACCCAAGCACATCCGAAGTCAGGGATGGCAATGGAAAACCACGACGCAATAAAACAAGCATCGAAATAAAGAAGACAGCCCAGATAATACGGCGGTAAACGCCGGGTTCAAGGGCTCTCGACCAGGTCAGTGGAAACAGCCTTTCAAAGGCAGCAGAGATGGACCGTCCAGCCTAAATAAGATTCTAGACAAACTATGTCAGATTCATGGCACCCCCGACAAACCTGCAAACCATACCCACAGAGAATGCTGGGTCTTCAAGTAGGCCGGTAAGCTAAACGTCGAACACAAGGGGAGAGAGACACCAAGCGAAGACGAGGACGAACCTCGCCAGCAAAGCACTGGAGGACAGAAAAAATTCCCACCAGAGGTTAAAACAGTAAACATGATCCACGTGACGAAAAGGAGAAGCAAACATGCACTCCAATACATACGCGCCGTAGAGCCCGTCACCCCCAAGTTCAACCCCTGGTTGGCCTGCCCGATCACTTTTGATCGCAGGGATCACCCGACAAGCATCCGGCATGAAGGATTGGCCACCTTGGTGTTAGACCCAATAATAAACAGATACCATCTCACACGAGTCCTTATGGACGGCGGGAGTGGTCTAAATCTGATATATCATGACACAATCCGCAAAATGGGGATAGACTCGACAAAGATCAGCCACAGTAATACTACCTTCAAAGGAGTAATACCAGGCCCAGAGGCCCACTCCACGGGCTCTCTATTACTAGAGGTTGTATTCGGTTCACCCGACAACTTCCGAAGCGAAAGGTTAACCTTCAACATCGCTCCATTCTGAAGCGGCTATCAAGCACTACTCGGGAGAGCGGCTTTCGCTCATTTTAATGCAATACCGCATTATGCTTCTCTCAAGCTTAAGATGCCCGGTCCACGTGGCATCATCACCATTAGCGGAAATACTGAGCGCTCTCTACGTGCGGAAGAACGTGCGACGACTTTAACAGTCGAGCACTAGACGGCCTCACCAACCAGAATAAATGACAGGTCGTCAAGACCGCGGACACAGTTAGACGAGTCCGGCGCATCACTAGATATACCTGAGATTGGTTTGTTGGTTAAACCCTCATAGACGGTACCAGGGGCTTCCCGCGGGCAATTAGGGCTAGTTCGGCTCAGCTTAACTTATCTTGAATTTTAATGTTTTATCTAAAATAACCAATTTTTTGGCACGACAACTTTCACCTAAGTTCTTCTCTTTTACAGATGACAATCGTGCTACACCCGTCCAGGACACGGCACAACGGAGGCAGACGTGCAGCAGGGACCCGCTCAAAGCTTTCTTTTCAGATTAAGACCCTGCGTAAACCTTTTTTACTGTCTCTTGTTGTTCACATCCTCCGGATACTCAATACAATCGAGAAGGATGCTCTCGTTATTGGCATTTGGCCACGTCAGAATATTGCACGTACTTGGACACTCGGGGTTTATTATTAAGGGCATTGTTTAGCCCGGCATATGTAATAAAGACCGAATACCTTAGGGAGTGTTCGGTGTCGCGAGTTTGGCCTTATATGCATCAGCTCTGAATCATGTCTTTGGTCAAATGTTGGGTTTGCCCGGCTCCCGTGTTTTGCTACCTTACGTTCTGCTATATCGGCTAAGGTGGCACCGGGAGAACTACTGCGATTGTGCCCTGGTTCATCGGATGAGCACCTCAGTAGAGAAAGCCGAAAACTGACTGTCATGATAAAGCGCGAGACTGGTCAACCACTCGATGACTTAGCGGAATATTCGAGATTCCTCCGCATTAACGAAGGGCCGTTTCCCGGTCACGTACATACGCGCCCCGTATTCAGACAAGCGCATAAGTACCAGGGGCTATATAGTAGTCCCACCGTCAAACTCCTATGGCTAAGTGAAAGTGTTAAAGCAATATAGTTCGATTGCCTAGTTCGCTGCGCTACCACCTCCTTAATGGACCAAGACGTTGGATCAAGTGTGAATACACGTTTTTTGTGAACACCCCCGCATTATATGCGTGGGGGCTGAAGCCAACGACTGCAAACTTTCAGGTTATATACATATATACGTAAACGGCCGCACAGGAGGCATCATAAGACTTTCAGGCAAAAGTATAAACACGACCTTTATAAGTCAATAAAACATTGTTTTTACAATGGGAATACATGTCACTAGAACATTATATTCTTCGAACATTGAGCCTCTATTGAACGAGCGCCTTCAAGGACTTCTTGAAAATAGTGCTCGGCAGATACTCGGCCTACGGCCGAACTCTGGGTTGCAATAGCGGTGGCCTCCATCTCAGCCCAGTATGTTTTGACACGGGCAAGCGCCATCCGTGCACCCTTTATGCACGCCGACCTCTTCATAGCGTCGATGCGCGGCACAGCACCAAGGAATTGTTGCACTAAACTAAAATAATTGTTCGGCCTTGGCCCTTCCGGCCACAGATGATCCACAACATACCTCACGGCAAGCCCGGACAACCTATGGAGCTCGGCCCACTCAGCCATTCGCTCATTCAACAGCAACGGACGCACTGGAACATGGAACTGTGACCAGAACAGTTTTTCCACTTCATGATCTTCTTCATCCTTGAAGTACTCGGCCGCGTCAGCAGCACTTTCCGCCAAATCCACGTACACATCTGCAGAACTCCATAGTTGATCAAGAGGGGCATATTTTGGATCTCAGAACTTCGTCTGCAACAAAAAGGGCTTCCCAGCCGCGATATCTCCAGCTTGACGTAGCTCCTCCTTCGCCGCTCTGATTTTTGAGCAGACTTCCTTGGCTGCTACCATGGCCTTCTCCAGGTCCATCGCCTTCGCTCGACCTTCTTCTTCAAGAAGCTGGTAACAGTCGGCGGCATCCTTCAACTCAACGGCCATCTTGGCCATTTTTCCTTACTTTGGCAATGAGCAGCCTGTTTGGCCCTCAGCTCCTCGGCCGCCTTTAGAGCGGCTGCGTCACTATTACTGGCTTTCTCCTTGGCTCGGGCAAGTTCCACCCGAAGGTTCTCCACGGCGGCAGCTCCATCTGCAGTCACAGCATATTAAAGATACTAGCATCATGCTCCTCTTACCATGTGTTGATCATCGGAGAAATCACATACCCTGCGCCTCGTCAAGCCGCTTGTTGACAAGCACGATGTCGGCATCTGCCGCATCAAATTGTCGCTTCGGCTCGGCAAACTCGCCAGTCCGGCTAGCCACCGGACCTTCAGCCACCTGCACATGAAGGCAGCCTGATTATTACATGGGACTATGATCCTATGTTTGCCGCCGCCCTCAACAGTAACCAGAGTCTCAGGGGCTACTATCTGCATAGAGCACATCTAACATGTGCAGTACTGTCAAAAACATATACATTTTCACGTACCTCAAAACCTTTAAGCAGACTCATAAAGGCTTCATGCAACCCGCTTTCGGCGGATGAAATCCTCTCAATCATCGTACCCATTAGCGTACGATGCGCCTCTGAGATGGCCGCTTGCTCCAAAAGGTCCTTCAGTGCATCAGATCGCACACCGGACGGTTCCAACTCTTTCTGTTGCTCTCTTTAGGAGCCGAATACTAAGGACTTCGGATGGCCAAAGGATTACCCTCTAGCCTGGGCGGATTAGGAGAAACCCTCTGCGACGACACCTCGGGGTCGCCCGCCTCATGAGGCGGGGTGGCAGGGGGAGGTGTTTCGCTCTCCATCATCTCCGGAAGAAGATCCCCCGAAGACAAACTCTGTCGAGAAGGGCTACGATCCGAACTACAAGATATATACTTCGGTTATTGTCTTTAGAGGTAATGTAGGATATTTTTACTATTAAGTACTTTTTGTTTACTTATAGCCCGGTAGAGAGTTGATTCCCTGGTGGGCACTGTGCGGCAAGAGTACCCTCCAAGGCAGGACCCTCTGGCGAAGATTTCTTCCCCCGTTTTGAAACCCTTGTTTCCGGGTCTTCGGAGGTGGTCCTCTTCCTTCCTTGGGGAGAGGGAACTTCAGACTCTTCTTTATTACCCTCCTTTGTAGGGGCGCTAATTCCCCGGTTTGGACGAATAATGAGAGAGGCCCGCCTTCAGCCTCTTCATTCCCCCTTTATCTTCCCCTGAGAGCGCCTGATAGGGCGCCGGCTCAAGCATTCTGGCTAGTACTGGATTGGCCGAGCCTTTGGGAAGGGGGGCCAAACACCTGATCATCTGCGCCTTTGTTGCCCAATCCTGGTCAAAGAATGACTTTTCAGAATGATGATGTGATAAATAAAAAGACAGTGTGTTCGGCCACAGGATTACTTACTTGGGTATCTGGGCGATTACAGTTCAGACCCGCATCCTCGGTGGTGTCCGGACACTCTATTTGTGGTCCGAAGAACAGTTTGTACATCTCTTCGAGCGTCATGCCGAGGAAGTCCTGGATAGTTCGCGGTCCTTCCAGGTTAAACTCCCACATACAGAGGGGTCAACGTTTGCAACGCAGCACTCGACGAACTAGCATGACTTGCATTACCGTAACCAGGCTGACATCTCTCTCGAGGAGATCTCGGATGCGACTCTGCAATATCGGCACATCATTTGCTGGCCACCAGTTTAGCCCCTTGTTGATCCATGACGTCAATTGTGGTGGGGGGCAGGGGCGGCTACCCACTTGTTGCTTCAGGGAGCTGTGATATAAAACCACTCTCGTTGCCATAAACCGGACACCTCCGGGAAAGAACCCTCTGGCCATGGAGCATCAGCTCTTTTGCTTATTACGGCGTCTCCGCACTCTGCGTGTCGCCCCTCGATCATCTTCGGCTTCACATCGAAAGTCTTGAGCCATAGGCCAAAGTGTGGGGTAATGCGAAGGAAGGCCTCACATACGACAATGAACAACAAGATGTGAAGGAGGGAATCCGGGGCCAGGTCATGGAAATCCAGCCCATAATTGAACATGAGCCCCCTAACAAAGGGATCCAGAGCAAGGCCTAGCCCTTAGAGTAAGTGAGAGATGAATACAACGCTCTCGCCGGGTTCGGGAGCGGGAATGACCTGCCCTCGGGCGGGCAGCCTGTGCCAGATTTCGCAGGTCAAATATCGGGCCTCTCTTAGCTTCTTGATGTCTTCCTCTGTGACAGAGGAGGGCATCCACCGACCTTGAAGGTTGGATCCGGACATGGTTGAAGGTCCGAAGCGCCTGACCTAAGCATGGGGTGTTGGAACTCGAGGTGGGGGAAGGATTCGATTGAGTACGAGAGGGGGAAAAGGGACATGCCTTGGCCTCTTTATAAAAAGGATGAATATCAAGCGTCCTCCTCGTGGCTGTTTCGGATGTGCCTAAAATCGAGGAGTCATACCAACGGGCGCGAGTGGGTTACCCACGTCCTTATTGATGAGAATCCCATAATAAGGGGGACACGATCTCTGCTTCGACAAGACGTGTCGAGAAAACCGCCTCGCAATATGTGCAGTGCTGGTTGAGAAAAATGGTTCAAATAATAATCGGGCCATGGCATGATGTCATGTTTCTAAACGTTTCAACAGATTAGATTTGTGGAAATATTATTCTCTCTACGGTGGTATGTGGAACTTGTTTTGTAGAGCCGGACACTATCCTTGTGTTCAAAATTCTCTATGGAGTATTCGGAGGAAGAACCCGCCTTGCAATGCCGAAGATAAATCTGCGCGCTGGACTCATCGTCATTGAAGTCTGGTTCAGGGGCTACTGAGGGAGTCCTGGATTAGGGGGTCTCCGGACAGTCGGACTATATCCTTTGGCCGGACTGTTAGACTATGAAGATATAAGATTGAAGACTTCGTCTCGTGTCCGGATGGGACTTTCCTTGGCGTGGAAGGCAAGATTGGTAATACGGATATGTAGATCTCCTCCTTTGTGTAACCCTAGCTCCCTCCAGTGTCTATATAAACCAGAGGGTTTAGTCCGTAGGACAACAACAATCATACCATAGGCTAGTTTCTAGGGTTTAGCCTCTACGATCTCGTGGTAGATCAACTCTTGTAATACTCATATCATCAAGATCAATCAAGCAGGAAGTAGGGTATTACCTCCATCAAGAGGGCCCGAACTTGGGTAAACATCGTGTCCCCCACCTCCTATTACCATCCGCCTTAGACGCACAGTTCGGGACCCCCTACCCGAGATCCGCCGGTTTTGACACCGACAAAAGTGCTCAAAATCCTCATCATCCTTTTTCTTGGATGGTTTAGGAGGAAAAGGCATGGGTTTTTGAACCCATGGTTCTCTTTCTTTACCGTGCTTCCTAGCAACAAAGTCTCTCTTATCATAACGTTGATTCTTTGCTTGTGGGTTATCAAAATCAACAGCAGGTTCAATCACTACATCATTGTCATTACTAGGTTTAGCATCAACATGAACATCATTATTAACATTATCACTAGGTTCATGTTCATTACGAGCTTGTGTTTCAGCATCAGAAATAGAAATATCATTGGGATTCTCAGGTGTGTCAGCAACAGGTTCACTAGAAGCATGCAAACTCCTATCATTTTTCTTTTTCTTCCTCTTAGAAGGACTAGGTGCATCAACGTTATTTCTCTGAGAATCCTGCTCAATTCTCTTAGGGTGGCCCTAAGGATACAAAGGTTCCTGAGCCACTTTACCTCCTCTAGTTGCAACTCTAATAGCAAAGTCATTATTTTTACTATTCAATTCATTGAGCAAATCATTCTGAGCTTTAAGTACTTGTTCTACTTGAGTGTTAACCATAGAAGCATGTTTACTAATAAGTTTAAGTTCACCTTTAACATTAGCCATATAATCACTCAAGTGTTCAATCATATAAGCATTATGTTTCAATTGTCTACCAACATAAGCATTAAAATCTTCTTTCTTAACCATAAAGTTATCAAATTCATCCAAACATTGGCTAGCAAACTTAGCAGGAGGGATTTCAGCTTTATCATATCTATAGAGAGAATTTACCTTTACTACCAGTGTCGGGTTATCGAGACCGTGTGTTTCTTCAATAGGTGATGAATTAAGACCATGTATTTCTTCAACAGGAGGTAAATTCTTAACATCTTTAGCTTTTATACCTTTTTCTTTCATTGATTTCTTTGCCTCTTGCATATCTTCAGGACTGAGAAATAGAATACCCCTTTTCTTCGAAGTTGGCTTAGGAGTTGGTTCAGGAAGTGTCCAATTGTTTTCATTGGTCAACTATTATTCAATAGAATTTCAGCTTGATCAACAGTTCTTTCCCTGAAAACACAACCAGCACAACTATCCAGGTAATCTCTGGAAGCATCGGTAAGTCCATTATAAAAGATATCAAGTATTTCATTTTTCTTGAGAGGATGATCAGGTAAAGCATTAAGTAATTGGAGAAGCCTCCCCCAATCTTGTGGGAGACTCTCTTCTTCAATTTGCACAAAATTATATATTTCCATTAAAGCAACTTGTTTCTTATAAGCGGGGAAATATTTAGCAGAGAAGTAGTAAATCATATCTTGGGGACTACGCACACAACCAGGATCAAGAGAATTAAACCATATCTTAGCATCACCCTTTAATGAGAATGGAAATAATTTAAGGATATAATAGTAACGAGTTTTCTCATCATTAGTAAACAGGGTAGCTATATCATTTAATTTAGTAAGATGTGCCACAACAGTTTCAGATTCATAGCCATAGAAAGGATCAGATTCAACCAAAGTAATTAACTCAGGATCAACAGAGAAATCATAATCCTTATCAGTAATAAAGATAGGTGAAGTAGCATATGCAGGATCATATTTCATTCTAGCATTCAGAGATTTTTCTTTAAGCTTAGCTAATAACTTCTTAAGATCACTTCTATCATTGCAAGCAAGAAAGTCTCTAGCAGTTTCTTCATCCATAACATAACCCTCAGGAACAACATGCAATTCATATCTAGGGGGAGAATCTTCATCATCACTTTCATCAATATTATCAGTTTCAATAATTGCATTCTCTCTATCCCTAGCAAGTTGTTCATCAAGAAATTCACCAAGTGGCACAGTAGTATCAAGCATAGAAGTAGTCTCATCATAAGTATCATGCATAGTAGAAGTGGCATCATCAACAACATGTGACATATCAGAATTAATAGCCGACGCATGTCTAGATGTCGCAAGCTTACTCAAAACATAAGGTGAATCAAGTGCAGAGCTGGATGGCAGTTCCTTACCTCCCCTCGTAGTTCAGGGAAAAATCTCGGTTCTTGGATCTTTCAAGTTCTTCATAGTGATAAACAAATATAAATCCCAAGTGACTCAAAGAATAGAGCTATGCTCCCTGGCAACGGTGCCAGAAAATGTTCTTGATAACCCACAAGTATAGGGGATCGCAATAGTTTTCGAGGGTAGAGTATTCAACCAAATTTATTGATTCGACACAAGGGGAGCCAAAGAATATTCTCAAGTATTAGTAGCTGAGTTGTCAATTCAATCACACTTGGAAACTTAATATCTGTAGCAAGGTATTTAGTAGCAAAGTAATATGATAGTAGTGGTAACGGTAGCGAAAGGTAACAGTAGCAAAAGTAATATTTTTTGGCTTTGTAGTGATTGTAACAATAGCAACGGAAAAGTAAATAAGCGAAGAACAATATATGGAAAAGCTCGTAGGCATTGGATCAGTGATGGAGAATTATGCCGGATGCGATCGATCATGTAACAGTCATAACATAGGGTGACACGGAACTAGCTCCAATTCATCAATGTAATGTAGGCATGTATTCCGAATATAGTCACACGTGCTTATGGAAAAGAACTTGCATGACATCTTTTGTCCTACCCTCCTGTGGTAGCGGGGTCCTAATGGAAACTAAGGGATATTAAGGCCTCCTTTTAACAGAGAACCGGACCAAAGCATTAACACATAGTGAATACATGAACTCCTCAAACTACGGTCCTCACTGGTAAGTATCCCGATTATTGTCACTTCGGGGTTAACGGATCATAACACATAATATGTGACTATAGACTTGCAAGATAGGATCAAGAACTCTCATATATTGATGAAAACAAAAATAGGTTCAGATCTGAAATCATGGCACTCGGGCCCTAGTGACAAGCATTAAGCATAGCAAAGTCATAGCAACATCAATCTCAGAACATAGTGGATACTAGGGATCAAACCCTAACAAAACTAACTCGATTACATGATAAATCTCATCCAACCCATCACCGTCCAGCAAGCCTACGATGGAATTACTCACGCACGGCGGTGAGCATCATGAAATTGGTGATGGAGGAAGGTTGATGATGATGATGGCGACGGATTCCCCTCTCCGAAGCCCCGAACGGACTCTAGATCAGCCCTCCCGAGAGAGTTTAGGGCTTGTCAGCGGCTCCATATCGTAAAATGCGATGAATCCTTCTCTCTGTGTTCTTTCTCCTCGAAAGTGAATATATGGAGTCAAGGTTGAGGTCGGTGGAGCGTCAGGGGCCCATGAGGCAGGGGGCGCGCCCAGGGGGTAGGGCATGCCCCCCACCCTCGTGGATAGGGTGTGGGCCCCCTGACGTGGATCTTTCTTCCAGTATTTTTTATATATTCCAAAATAATTCTCCGTTGATTTTCAGGTCATTCCGAGAACTTTTATTTCTGCACAAAAATAACACCATGGCAAATCTGCTGAAAACAGCGCCAGTCCGGGTTAGTTCCACTCAAATCATGCAAGTTAGAGTCCAAAACAAGGGCAAAAGTGTTTGGAAAAGTAGATACGACGGAGACGTGTCGCCATACAGTGTAAATGGATCCTCAAGAGAAAAATAGACGCGGATGGTAATCTACCATCTATAAAACAAGGATAGTTGCGAAAGGGTTTTCGCAGGTTGAGGGAGTTGATTATGATGAGACTTTCTCACTGGTAGCAACGCATAAGTCTATGCCGATTATGATGGCTATTTATGCATATTTCAATTATGAGATATGGCAGATGGATGTCAAAACTGCTTTGTAAATGGTTATTTGAAAGAGGATGTATATTTGATACAACAAGGAGGTTTGTCAATCCAAAGGATGTTAGAAAGGCGTGCAAGCTTCAAAGGTCTATCTATGGTTTGAAGCAGGCATTAAGGAGTTGGAATCAACATTTTGATGAGGTGGTAAAAGTGTTTGGCTTCATTAAAAATGATGAAGAAGCTTATGTATACAATGGGTTTAGTGGGAGCTCTATGGAATTTTTAATCTTATATGTGGATGACATATTGCTGATTGGAAATGATACAAAGTTTCTTAGCACGATAAAGGACTATTTAAAGAATGTGTTTTCAATGAAAGATTTAGGCGAAGCTGCATATATTTTGGGCATAGAGATCTATAGAGATAAACCAAGGCGTCTAATTGCGCTGAGCCAGAGCACGTGCATTGACAAGATTTCAAAGAGGGTGAAAATTGTTGGGGAACGTAGTAATTTCAAAAAAAAATCCTACACACACGCAAGATCATGGTGATGCATAGCAACGATAGGGGAGAGTGTTGTCTACATACCCTCGTAGACCGAAAGCGGAAGCGTTAGCACAACGCGGTTGATGTAGTCGTACATCTTCACGATCCGACCGATCAAGTACCGAACGCACGGCACCTCCGAGTTCAGCACACGTTCAGCCCGATGACGTCCCTCAAACTCCGATCCAGCCGAGTGTTGAGGGAGAGTTTCATCAGCACAACGGTGTGGTGATGATGATGATGTTCTACCGACGCAGGGCTTCGCCTAAGCACCGCTACAGTATTATCGAGGTGGACTATGGTGGAGGGGGGCATCGCACACGGCTAAAAGATCAAACGATCAATTGTTGTGTCTCTAAGGGGTGCCTCCCTCCCCATATATAAAGGAGTGGAGGAGGCGGAGAGGGTAGGCCCCTATGGCGCGTCCTAGAGGAGTTTTACTCCCACCGGGAGTAGGATTCCTCCCCTTTCCAAGTAGTAGGAGTAGGGGACAAGGAAGGGGAAGAGGGAAGAGAAGGAAGGAGGGGGCGCCACCCCTCCCCCTAGTCCAATTCGGACTAGTCATTGGGGGGCGCGCAGCCTGCCTCTCTCTCTCCCTCCTAAAGCCCAATAAGGTCCATATACTTCTTCCCCCGTATTCCCGTAACTCCCCGGTACTCCGAAAAATACCTGAATCACTCGGAACCTTTCCGATGTCCGAATATAGTCGTCCAATATATCGATCTTTACGTCTCAACCATTTTGAGACTCCTCGTCATGTCCCCGGTCTCATCCGGAACTCCGAACTACCTTCGGTACATCAAAACTCATAAACACATAATATAACTATCATTGAACTTTAAGCGTGCGGACCCTACAGGTTCGAGAACTATGTAGGCATGACCGAGACACGTCTCCGGTCAATAACCAATAGCGGAACCTGGATGCTCATATTGGCTCCTACATATTCTATGAAGATCTTTATCGGTCAAACCGCATAACAACATACATTTGTTCCCTTTGTCATCGGTATGTTACTTGCCCGAGATTCGATCGTCGGTATCTCAATACCTAGTTCAATCTCGTTACCGGAAAGTCTCTTTACTCGTTCCGTAATACATCATCCCGCAACTAACTCATTAGTTGCAATGCTTGCAAGGCTTAAGTGATGTGCATTTACCGAGTGGGCCCAGATATACCTCTCCGACTATCAGAGTGACAAATCCTAATCTCGAAATACGCCAACCCAACAAGTACCTTCGGAGACACCTCTAGAGCACCTTTATAATCACCCAGTTATGTTGTGACGTTTGGTAGCACACAAAGTGTTCCTTCGGTAAACGGGAGTTGCATAATCTCATAGTCATAGGAACATGTATAAGTCATGAAGAAAGCAATAGCAACAAACTAAACGATCAAGTGCTATGCTAATGGAATGGGTCAAGTCAATCACATCATTCTCCTAATGATGTGATCCCGTTAATCAAATGACAACTCATGTCTATGGTTAGGAAACATAACCATCTTTGATCAACGAGCTAGTCAAGTAGAGGCATACTAGTGACACTCTGTTTGTCTATGTATTCACACATGTATTATGTTTCCGGTTAATACAATTCTAGCATGAATAATAAACATTTATCATGATATAAGGAAATAAATAATAACTTTATTATTGCCTCTAGGGCATATTTCCTTCAGTCTCCCACTTGCACTAGAGTCAATAATCTAGTTCACATCGCCATGTGATTTAACATCAATAGTTCACATCACCATGTGATTAACACCCATAGTTCACATCGTCATGTGACCAACACCCAAAGGGTTTACTAGAGTCAATAATCTAGTTCACATCGCTATGTGATTAATACCCAAAGAGTACTAAGGTGTGATCATGTTTTGCTTGTGAGGGAAGTTTAGTCAACGGGTCTGCCACATTCAGATCCGTATGTATTTTGCAAATTTCTATGTCAACAATGCTCTGCACGGAGCTACTCTAGCTAATTGCTCCCACTTTCAATATGTATCCAGATTGATACTTTGAGTCATCTGGATTAGTGTCAAAATTTGCATCGGTAACCCTTTACGACGAACCTTTTTGTCACCTCCATAATCGAGAAACATATCCTTATTCCACTAAGGATAATTTTGACCGCTGTCCAGTGATCTACTCCTAGATCACTATTGTACTCCCTTGCCTAAAACAGTGTAGGGTATACAATAGATCTGGTACACAGCATGGCATATTTTATAGAACCTATGGCCAAGGCATAGGGAATGACTTTCATTCTCTTTCTATCTTCTACTATGGTCGGGCTTTGAGTCTTACTCAGTTTCACACCTTGTAATACAGGCAAGAACTCTTTCTTTGACTGTTCCATTTTGAACTACTTCAAAATCTTGTCAAGGTATGTACTCATTGAAAAACTTATCAAGCGTCTTGATCTATCTCTATAGATCTTGATGCTCAATATATAAGCAACTTCACCGAGGTCTTTCTTTGAAAAACTCCTTTCAAACACTCCTTTATGCTTCGTAGGATAATTCTACATTATCTCCGATCAACAATATGTCATTCACATATACTTATCAGAAATGTTGTAGTGCTCCCACTCACTTTCTTGTAAATACAGGCTTAGCCACAAGTCTGTATAAAACTATATGCTTTGATCAACTTATCAAAGCGTATATTCCAACTCCGAGATGCTTGCACCAGTCCATAGATGGATTGTTGGAGCTTGCATATTTTGTTAGCACCTTTAGGATTGACAAAACCTTCTGGTTGCATCATATACAACTCTTCTTTAATAAATCCATTAAGAAATGCAGTTTTGTTTATCCATTTGCCATATTTCATAAAAATGCGGCAATTTCTAACATGATTCGGACAGACTTAAGCATAGATACGAGTGAGAAACTCTCATCGTAGTCAACACCTTGAACTTGTCGAAAACCTTTTGCGACAATTCTAGCTTTGTAGATAGTAATACAACTGTCAGTGTCTGTCTTCCTCTTGAAGATCCATTTAATCTCAATGGCTCGCCGATCTTTGGGCAAGTCAATCAAAGTCCATACTTTGTTCTTATACATGGATCTCATCTCAGATTTCATGGCCTCAAGCCATTTCACGGAATCTGGGCTCATCATCGCTTCCTCATAGTTTGTAGGTTCGTCATGGTTAAGTAACATGACCTCCAGAACAGGATTACCGTACCACTCTAGTGCGGATCTCACTCTGCTTTACCTACGAGGTTCGGTAGTAACTTGATCTGAAGTTACATGATCATCATCATTAGCTTCCTCACTAATTAGTGTAGTAGTCATAGGAACAGATTTCTATGATGAACTACTTCCCAATAAGGGAGCAGGTACAGTTACCTCATCAAGTTCCACTTTCCTCCCACTCACTTCTTTCGAGAGAAACTCCTTCTCTAGAAAGGATGCATTCTCAGCAGTGAATAACTTGCCTTCGGATCTGTGATAGAAGGTGTACCCAACATTTTCTTTTGGGTATCCTATGAAGACACACTTCTCCGATTTGGGTTTGAGCTTATTAGGTTGAAACTTTTTCACATAAGCATTGCAACCTCAAACTTTAAGAAAAGACAACTTAGGTTTCTTGCCAAACCATAGTTCATACAGTGCCGTCTCAACAGATTTAGATGGTGCCCTATTTAACGTGAATGTAGCTGTCTCTAATGCATAACCCAAAAAACGATAGTGGTAAATCGGTAAGAGACATCATAGATCGCACCATATCTAATAAAGTACGGTTACGACGTTTCGGACACACCATTACACTATTGTGTTCCAGGTAGCGTGAGTAGTGAAACTATTTCACATTGTTTTAACTGAAGGCCAAACTCGTAACTCCAATATTTTACTTCTGTGATCATATCGTAGAAACTTTTATTTTTGTTACGATGATTCTCCACTTCACTCTGAAATTCTTTGAACTTTTCAAATGTTTCAGACTTGTGTTTCATCAAGTAGATATATGCTACGTCTTGAGCTTGCGTTGTATTTCCCCGAAGAGGAAAGGATGATGCAGCAGAGTAGCGTAACTATTTCCCTCAGTTTTTGAGAACCAAGGTATCAATCATGTAGGAGGCCACGCTCAAGTCCCTCGTAC
The DNA here is from genome assembly GCF_002162155.2 of Triticum dicoccoides. Taxonomy (NCBI): domain Eukaryota; kingdom Viridiplantae; phylum Streptophyta; class Magnoliopsida; order Poales; family Poaceae; genus Triticum; species Triticum dicoccoides. The sequence goes on along the minus strand of NC_041392.1, from coordinate 132,823,640 downwards.
CAGCACAAAACGATAGCTACTCGCAACCAATGCGATTAGTGGTTGTCAATCCCTTCACGGTCACTTACGAGAGTGAGATCTGATAGATATAATATTTTTGATATTTTTTATATAAAGATGCAAAGTGAAAAGTAAAGGCAAAGTAAAAAAGCAAAGCAAGATTAAAGTGATGGAGATTGATATGATGAGAATAGACCCGGGGGCCATAGGTTTCACTAGTGGCTTCTCTCGAGAGCATAAGTATTCTACGGTGGGTGAACAATTACTATTGAGCAATTGATAGAATTGAGCATAGTTATGAGAATATCTAGGCATGATCATGTATATAGGCATCACGTCCGTGACAAGTAGATCGAAACAATTCTGCATCTACTACTATTACTCCACTCATCGACCGCTATCCAGCATGCATCTAGAGTATTAAGTTAAAAACAGAGTAACACCTTAAGCAAGATGACATGATGTAGAAAGATAAATTCATGCAATATGAAATAAACCCCATCTTATTATCCTCGATGGCAACGATGCAATACGTGCCTTGTTGCCCCTTCTGTCACTGGGAAAGGACACCGCAAGATCGAACCCAAAGCTAAGCACTTCTCCCATGGCAAGAACTACCAATCTAGTTGGCCAAACCAAACAGATAATTCGAAGAGACTTGCAAAGATAACCAATCATACATAAAAGAATTCAGAGAAGATTCAAATATTATTCATAGATAAACTTGATCATAAACCCACAATTCATCGGTCTCAACAAACACACCGCAAAAAGAAGATTACATCGAATAGATCTCCACAAGAGAGGGGGAGAACTTTGTATTGAGATTCAAAGAGAGAGAAGAAGCCATCTAGCTACTAACTATGGACCCGAAGGTTTGAGGTAAACTACTCACACTTCATCGGAGAGGCTATGATGATGTAGAAGCCCTCCGTGATGACGGCCCTCTTCCAGCGGAGCTCCGGAACAGGCCCCAAGATGGGATCTCGTGGATACAGAAAGTTGCGGCGGTGGAATTAGGTTTTTGGCTCCCCTTCTGTTCGTTTGGGGGTACGTAGGTATATATAGGAGGAAGGAGTACGTCGGTGGAGCTCCGAGGGGCCCACGAGGCAGGGGGCGCGCCCCCCACCCTCGTGACCGCCTCTTTTGTTCCTTAGAGCAGGGTCCAAGTCTCCTGGATCACGTTCGGTGAGAAAATCACGTTCTCGAAGGTTTTATTCTGTTTGGACTCCGTTTGATATTCCGTTTCTTCGAAACACTGAAATAGGCAAAAAAACAGCAATTCTGGGCTAGGCCTCTGGTTAATAGGTTAGTCCCAAAAATAATATAAAAGTGGAAAATAAAGCCCAATATAGTCCAAAACAGTAGATAATATAGCATGGAGCAATCAAAAATTATAGATACGTTGAAGACGTATCAGGCATCCCCAAGCTTAATTCCTGCTCGTCCTCGAGTAGGTAAATGATAAAAAGAGAATTTTTGATGCGGAATGCTACTTGGCATAATTTCAATGCAAATCTTCTTATTGTGGTATGAATATTCAGATTAGGGAGATTCAAGACAAAAGTTCATATTGACATAAAAATAATAATACTTCAAGCAAACCAACAAAGCAATTATGTTTTCTTAAAGTAACATGGCCAAAGAAAGTTCATCCCTACAAAATCATATAGTTTAGTCATGCTCCATTTCGTCACACAAGAATGCTCTCATCATGCACAACCCCGATGACAAGCCAAGCAATTGTTTCATACCTTAATAATTTCAAACTCATAAACTTTCACGCAATACATGAGCGTGAGCCATGGATATAGCACTATAGGTGGAATAGAATAACGATGGGGGTTATGTGGAGAAGACAAAAAAAGAGAAAGTCTCACATCAACGAGGATAATCAATGGGCTATGGAGATGCTCATCGATTGATGTTAATGCAAGGAGTAGGGATGTCGGGGATATACCCCGCGGCGTAACCCGGCCGGTAGTATAACCCGGCCGGACTTGGCGATTCACCGGCGACCCGCACTGACCAAACGGTTTACAAGCAACCTGACTAAACATTATGACTCACTGGTAACCCGGCGGGCGGGACAGACGGATGACAAGGCCCAAGGCCTAGAAGGCTGGTTTATGTTAATTGTGGGCCGGTTTAAGAGAAAAGGTGTGAATAATATTACCCTTACAAGGAGTCAAGACCCAGACTTGTATCCGGTTTGTATTAGAAGATAGACTAGTCCTAATCCTAATAGGACTCCACATGTAACCCGCCCCTTCAACATATATAAGTAGGGGCAGGGCTCCCCAAAAGGGACAAGATTCACAAGTTCCATAAGTTGGACAAGTTAGGTTTAGACAATAGCTCTCGAGATAGAGCACTCTTGTAACCGTGATCATCATCATCAATATCAATGAAGCAGGATGTAGGCTTTTACCTCCACCGTGAGGGGCCAAACCTGGGTAAAACATCGTGCCTCTCGTCCCGCTCAACCCCTCTCAAGCTACCACATAGATGCGTTGGCCTCGCGACTAAATCCTGACACTAAGGACATCTGCCATGACAATTCCACGACAGATTGCCATGCAACGGATGCACTAGAGCTATAAATGTATGAAAGCTCAACAAAAGAAAACTAAGTGGGTGTGCATCCAACTTGCTTGCTCATGAAGACCTAGGGCACTTGAGGAGGCCCATTGTTGGAATATAGAAGCCAAGTTCTATAATGAAAATTCCCACTAGTATATGAAAGTGATAACTCAAGAGACTCTCTATATGAAGAACATGGTGCTATTTTGAAGCACAAGTGTGGCAAAAAGGAATAGTAGCATTGCCCCTTTTTATTTATTTTCTTTTTTTTTGGCCTTCTTTTTTTTTGGCCTTTCTCTTTTTTTTCTTTTTTTTATTTGGCCTTTATTTTTTTTTATTTGGCCTTTCTTTTTTTTGGGACAATGCTCTATTAATGATGATCATCACACTTCTATTTATTTACAACTCAATGATTACAACTCGATACTAGAATAAAGTATGACTCTATATGAATGCCTCCGGCGGTGTACCGGGATATGCAATGAATCAAGAGTGACAAGTATGAAAATTATGAACGGTGGCTTTGCCACAAATACTATGTCAACTACATGATCATGCTAAACAATATGACAATGATGAATGTGTCATGATGAACGGAATGATTGAAAGTTGCATGGCAATATATCTCGGAATGGCTATGGAAATGCCATAATAGGTAGGTGTGGTGGCTGTTTTGAGGAAGATATAAGGAGGTTTATGTGTGACAGAGCATATCATATCACGGGGTTTGGATGCACCGGCGAAGTTTGCACCAACTCTCGATGTGAGAAAGGGCAATGCACGGTACCGAAGAGGCTAGCAAGGATGGAAGGGTGAGAGTGCGTATAATCCATGCACTCAACATTAGTCATAAAGAACTCATATACTTATTGAAAAAATCTACAAGCCATCAAAAACCAAAGTATTACGCGCATGCTCCTAGGGGGATAGATTGGTAGGAAAAGACCATCGCTCATCCCCGACCGCCACTCATAAGGAGGACAATCAAATAACACCTCATGTTTCAAATTTGTTGCATAACGTTTACCATACGTGCATGCTATGGGACTTGCAAACTTTAACTCAAGCACTTCTCAAATTCACAATTACTCTACTAGCATTACTTTGATATTACTACCTCCACATCTCAAAACAATTGTCAAGCATCCAACTTTTCTTAGTATTCAACACACTCAAAAGAAAGTTTCACAAATCTTGAATACCAAGCATGTTATTATTAAGCAAATTACCATGCTATTAAGACTCTCAAAATAATTTAAGTGAAGCATTAGAGATCAATAGTTTCTTTAAAACAAATCCACCACCATGCTCTAAAAAATCTAAGTGAAGCACATAGAGCAAAATTATAACGCTCAAGAGATATAAGTGAAGCACATAGAGCAAAACTACTTAGCTCAAAAGATATAAGTGAAGCACATAGAGTATTCTATCAAATTCTAATTCATGTATGGCTCTCTCAAAAGGTGTGTACAGCAAGGATGATTGTGGAACACTAAAAATAAAAGACACAAATAATACAAGATGCTCCAAGCAAAACACATATCATGTTGGTGAATAAAAATATAGCTCCAAGTAAATTACCGATGGAAGTGGACGAAAGAGGGGATGCCTTCCGGGGCATCCCCAAGCTTTGAATTTTTGGTGTCCTTGGATTATCTTGGGGGTGCCATGGGCATCCCCAAGCTTAGGCTCTTGCCACTCCTTGTTCCATAATCCATCACAAGAATTCACCCGAAACTTGAAAACTTCACAACACAAAACTTAAAGTAGAAAACTCATGAGCTCCGTTAATGAAAGAAAACAAAAGGCCACTTCAAGGTACTGTAATGAGCTCATTATTTATTTATATTGGTGTTAAACCTACTGGATTCCAACTTCTCTATGGATTATAAACTATTTTACTAACCATAGATTCATCAAAATAAGCAAACAACACTCGAAAAACAGAATCTGTCAAAAATAGAACAGTCTGTAGTAATCTATAGCTAGCGCAAGATCTGGAACCCCAAAAATTCTAAAATAAATTGCTGGACGTGAGGAATTTATCTATTAATCATCCTATAAAAGAATTAACTAAATAGGACTCTCCAAATAAAAATGACAGCAGTTCTCGTGAGCGCTAAAGTTTCTGTTTTTTACAGCAAGTTCAACAAGACTTCCCCCAAGTCTTCCCAACGGTTCTACTTGGCACAAACACTAATTAAACACAAAAAACACAACCAAAACAGAGGCTAAATAATTTATTTATTACTAAACAGAAGCAAAAATCAAGGAATAAAAATAAAATTGGGTTGCCTCCCAACAAGCGCTATCATTTAACGCCCCTAGCTAGGCATAACAAGCAAAGATAGATCTAGGTATTGTCATCTTTGGTAGGCAATCCATAAGTGGCTCTCATGATAGTTTCATATGGCAATTTTATTTTCTTTCTTGGGAAGTGTTCCATGCCCTTTTTTAATGGAAATTGAAATCTAATATTCCCTTCCTTCATATCAATAATCACACCAACCGTTCTAAGGAAAGGTCTACCAAGAATATTAGGGCAAGAAGGATTGCAATCTATATCAAGAACAATGAAATCTACGGGCACATAATTCCTATTTGCAACAATAAGAACATCATTAATTCTTCCCAGAGGTTTCTTAATAGTAGAATCTGCAAGATGCAAGTTTAGAGAGCAATCATCAAAATTACGGAAATCTAGCAAATCACACAACGTTTTGGGGATGGTGGAGACACTAGCACCCAAATCACACAAAGCATAAAACTCATGATCTTTAATTTTAATTTTAATAGTTGGTTCCCACTCATCATAGAGTTTTCTAGGGATAGAAACTTTCAACTCAAGTTTTTCTTCATAAGATTGCATCAAGGCATCAACAATATGTTTGGTGAAGGCTTTATTTTGACTATAAGCATGTGGAGAATTTAGCATGGATTGCAACAAGGAAATACAATCAATTAAAGAACAACTTTCATAATTAAATTCCTTGAAATCCAATATAGTGGGTTTAGCAACATCTAGATTTTTATTTCTTTCAATCCCACTTTCATCAATTTCATCACAAAGATCTAAATACTCTGAATTTTTAGAACGCCTTCTAGGTAAAGGAAGATCATACTCAGTTTCATCAAGATTCATATTGCAAAACAAAGATTTAATAGGAGACACATCAATAACTTTTAGATCTTCATCTTGATTTTCATAGGAATTGGAAGAACACGCTTTAATAAAGGCATCTTTGGAGGCACGCGTCCTAGCGGTTCTTTCCTTGCACTCATCAATGGAAATTCTCATGGCTTTGAGAGACTCATTGATATCATGTTTAGGAGGAATAGATCTAAGCTTTAAAGAATCAACCTCAAGAGAAATTCTATCAACGTTCCTAGCCAAATCATCAATTTTAAGCAATTTCTCTTCAAGCAAGGCATTAAAATTCTTTTGTGAATTCATATACTCTTTAACACTATTCTCAAATTCAGAGGGCATCTTATTATAATTTCCATAAGAGTTGTTGTAGGAATTCCCATAATTATTAGAAGGATTACTAGGATATGGCCTAGGATTAAAATTCCCTCTATAAGCGTCGTTACCAAAATTATTCTTACCAACAAAATTCACATCCATAGATTCATTGTTATTCTCAATCAAAGTTGACAAAGGCATATCATTAAGATCAGAAGAAACACTCTTAGTAGCAAATAATTTCATAAGTTCATCCATCTTTCCACTCAACACATTGATTTCTTCTATCACATGCACTTTTTTATTAGAAGTTCTTTCAGTATGCCATTGAGAATAATTAACCATAATATTATCTAGGAGTTTAGTAGCATCTCCTAAAGTGATTTCCATAAAAGTGCCTCCCGTGGCCGAATCTAAAAGATTTCTAGAAACAAAATTCAATCCAGCATAAAAATTTTGTATAATCATCCACAAATTCAAACCATGAGTAGGGCAATTACATATCATTAATTTCATCCTCTCCTAAGCTTGTGCAACATGTTCATGATCAAGTTGTTTAAAGTTCATAATATCATTTCTAAGAGAGATGATCTTAGCGGGAGGGAAATACTTAGAGATAAAAGCATCTTTGCACTTGTTCCAGGAATCAATACTATTTTTAGGCAAAGACGAAAACCAAGCTTTAGCACGATCTCTAAGCGAAAAAGGAAATAGCTTCAATTTAACGACATCATTATCGACATCTCTTTTCTTTTGCATATCACATAAATCAATGAAGCTATTCATATGAGTAGCGGCATCTTCACTAGGAAGGCCGGCGAATTGATCTTTCATAACAAGATTCAACAAAGCAGCATTGATTTCACAAGATTCAGTATTGGCAAGAGGAGCAATCGGAGTGCTAAGGAAATCATTATTATTGGTATTGGTGAAGTCACACAATTTGGTAGTATCTTGAGCCATCGCGACAAACAAGCAAACAAACTAGCACATGAGCAAACAAGGGCAAACGGGCGAGAGACGCAAATAGAGAGGGATGATAAAGAGAGAGAGGGCGAATAAAACGGGAGGCAAATGGCAAATAATGTAATGCGAGAGATAGGGATTGTGATGGGTACTTGGTATCTTGACTTTTTGCGTAGACTCCCCGGCAACGGCGCCAGAAATGGCTCGTTGTCGGGAGTCAGATCTTGACTTGACTTGCGCGAACCTCCCCGGCAACGGCGCCAGAAATTCTTCTTGCTATGTCTTGAGCTTGCGTTGGATTTCCCCGAAGAGGAAAGGATGATGCAGCAGAGTAGCGTAAGTATTTCCCTCAGTTTTTGAGAACCAAGGTATCAATCCAGTAGGAGGCCACGCTCAAGTCCCTCGTACCTGCACAAAACGATAGCTACTCGCAACCAATGCGATTAGGGGCTCTCAAGCCCTTCACAGTCACTTACGAGAGTGAGATCTGATAGATATAATATTTTTGGTATTTTTGATATAAAGATGCAAACTGAAAAGTAAAGGCAAAGTAAAAAAAGCAAAGCAAGATTAAAGTGATGGAGATTGATATGATGAGAATAGACCCGGGGGTCATAGGTTTCACTAGTGGCTTCTCTCGAGAGCATAAGTATTCTATGGTGGGTGAACAAATTACTGTTGAGCAATTGATAGAATTGACCATAGTTATGAGAATATCTAGGCATGATCATGTATATAGGCATCATGTCCGTGACAAGTAGATCGAAACGATTCTGCATCTACTACTATTACTCCACTCATCGACCGCTATCCAGCATGCATCTAGAGTATTAAGTAAAAAATAGAGTAACGCCTTAAGAAAGATGACATGATGTAGAGAGATAAATTCATGCAATATGAAATAAACCCCATCTTGTTATCCTCGATGGAAACAATGCAATACATGCCTTGATGCCCCTTCTGTCACTGGGAAAGGACACCGCAAGATCGAACCCAAAGCTAAGCACTTCTCCCATGGCAAGAACTACCAATCTAGTTGACCAAACCAAACGGATAATTCGAAGAGACTTGCAAAGATAACCAATCATACATAAAAGAATTCAGAGAAGATTCAAATATTATTCATAGATAAACTTGATCATAAACCCACAATTCATCGGTCTCAACAAACACACCGCAAAAAGAAGATTACATCGAATAGATCTCCACAAGAGAGGGGGAGAACTTTGTATTGAGATTCAAAGAGAGAGAAGAAGCCATCTAGCTACTAACTATGGACCCGAAGGTTTGAGGTAAACTACTCACACTTCATCGGAGAGGCTATGATGATGTAGAAGCCCTCCGTGATGACGGCCCTCTTCCGGTGGAGCTCCAGAATAGGCCCCAAGATGGGATCTCGTGGATACAGAAAGTTGCGGTGGTGGAATTAGGTTTTTGGCTCCCCTTCTGTTCGTTTGGGGGTACGTAGGTATATATAGGAGGAAGGAGTCATCGGTGGAGCTCCGAGGGGCCCACGAGGCAGGGGGCGTGCCCTGGGGGGGGGCGCCCCCCACCCTCGTGACCGCCTCTTTTGTTCCTTGGAGCAGGGTCCAAGTCTCCTGGATCACGTTCGGTGAGAAAATCACGTTCCCGAAGGTTTTATTCTGTTTGGACTCCGTTTGATATTCCGTTTCTTCGAAACACTGAAATAGGCAAAAAACAGCAATTCTGGGTTGGGCCTCCGGTTAATAGGTTAGTCCCAAAAATAATATAAAAGTGGAAAATAAAGCCCAGTATAGTCCAAAACAGTAGATAATATAGCATGGAGCAATCAAAAATTATAGATACGTTGGAGACGTATCAATATACTCATATCTGCTCAAATCATCTGTGAAGATCAGAAAATAATGATACCTGCCACGAGCCTTAATATTCATCAGACCACATACATCAGTATGTATGATTTCCAAAAAAATCTGTTGCTCGCTCCATTGTTCCGGAGAACGGAGTCTTAGTCATCTTGCCCATGAGGCATGGTTCACAAGCATCAACTGATTCATAATCAAGTGATTCAAAAAGCCCATCAGCATGGATTTTCTTCATGCGCTTTACACCAATATGACCTAAATGACAGTGCCACAAATAAGTTGCACTATCATTATTAACTTTGCATCTTTTGGCTTCAATATTATGAAAATGTGTATCACCATGATTGAGATCCAACAAACCATTTTCATTGGGTGTATGACAATAGAAGGTTTTATTCATGTAAACAGAACAACAATTATTCTCTAACTTATATGAATAACTGTATTGCAATAAACATGATCCAATCATATTCATGCTCAACGCAAACACTAAATAACATTTGTTTTAGGTTTAACACTAATCCCGAAAGTATAGGGAGTGTGCGATGATGACCATATCAATCTTGGAACCATTTCCAATACACTTCGTCACTTCACCCTTAACTAGTCTATGTTCATTCTGCAACTCCCGTTTCGAGTTACTATTCTTAGCAACTTTACTAGTATCAAATACTGAGGGGTTGCTATAAACACTAGTAAAGTGCACATCAATAACATGTATATCAAATATACCTATGTTCACTTTGCCATCCTTCTTATCCGCCAATTACTTGGGGTAGTTTCGCTTCCAGTGGTCAGTCCCTTTGCAGTAGAATCACTCAGTTTCAGGCTTAGGTCTAGACTTGGGTTTTTTTTCACTTGAGCAGCAACTTGCTTGCTGTTCTTCTTGAAGTTCCCCTTTCTTCCCTTTGTCCCTTTACTTGAAACTAGTGGTTTTGTTTACCATCAACACTTGATGCTTTTCTTGATTTCTACCTTCGTCGATTTCAGCATCACGAAGAGCTTGGGAATTGTTTCCGTTATCCCTTGCATATTATAGTTCATCACGAAGTTCTACTAACTTGGTGATGGTGACTAGAGAATTCTGTCAATCAGTATTTTATCTGGAAGATTAACTCCCACTTGATTCAAGCGATTGTAGTACCCAGACAATCTGAGCACATGCTCACTGCTTGAGCTATTCTCCTCCATCTTTTAGCTGTAGAACTTGTTGGAGACTTCATATCTCTCAACTCGGGTATTTGCTTGAAATATTAACTTCAACTCCTGGAACATCTCATATGGTCCATGACGTTCAAAACGTCTTTGAAGTCCCGATTCTAAGCCGTTCAAGCATGGTGCACTAAACTATTAAGTAGTCATCATATTGAGCTAGCCAAACGTTCATAACATCTGCATCTGCTCCTGCAATAGGTTTGTCACCTAGCGGTGCATCCAGGACATAATTCTTCTGTGCAGCAATGAGGATAAACCTCAGATCACGGATCCAATCCGCGTCATTGCTACTAACATCTTTCAACTTAGTTTTCTCTAGGAACATATCAAAAATAAAACAGGGGAGCTAAACGCGAGCTATTGATCTACAACATAGATATGATAATACTACCAGGACTAAGTTCATGATAAATTTAAGTTCAATTAATCATGTTACTTAAGAACTCCCACTTAGATAGACATCCCTCTAATCCTCTAAGTGATCACGTGATCCATATCAACTAAACCATGTCCGATCATCACGTGAGATGGAGTAGTTTCAGTGGTGAACATCACTATGTTGATCATATCTACTATATGATTCACGCTCGACCTTTCGGTCTCAGTGTTCCGAGGCCATATCTGTTATATGCTAGGCTCGTCAAGTTTAACCTGAGTATTCTGCATGTGCAACTATTTTGCACCCCTTGTATTTGAACGTAGAGCCTATCACACCCGATCATCATGTGGTGTCTCAGCACGAAGAACTTTCGCAACGGTGCATACTTAGGGAGAACACTTATACCTTGATAATTTAGTGAGGGATCATCTTATGATGCTACCGTCAATCAAAGCTAGATAAGATGCATAAAAGATAAACATCACATGCAATCAATATAAGTGATATGATATGGACATCATCATCTTGTGCTTGTAATCTCGATCTCCGAAGCACCGTCATGATCACCATCGTCACCGGCGCGACACCTTGATCTCCATCGTAGCATCGTTGTCGTCTCGCCAATCTTATGCTTCTACGACTATTGTCGGTGTCAAAACCGACGGATCTCGGGTAGGGGGTCCCGAACTATGCGTCTAAGGCGGATGGTAACATGAGGTAGGGGACACGATGTTTTACCCAGGTTCGGGTCCTCATGATGGGGGTAAAACCCTACGTCCTGCTTGATTAATATTGATGATATGGGTATTACAAGAGTAGATCTACCACGAGATCAGAGAGGCTAAACCCTAGAAGCTAGCCTATGGTATGATTGTATGTTGTCCTACGGACTAAAATCCTCCGGTTTATATAGACACCGGAGAGGGTTAGGGTTACACAAGGTCGGTTACAAAGGAAGATATACACATATCCGTATTGCCTAGCTTGCCTTCCACGCCAAGTAGAGTCCCATCTGGACACGAGACGAAGTCTTCAATCTTGTATCTTCATAGTCTAGCAGTCCGGCCAATGGATATAGTCCGGCTGTCCGGAGACCCCCTAATCCAGGACTCCCTCAGTAGCCCCTGAACCAGGCTTTCAATGACGATGAGTCCAACGCGCGGTATTGTCTTCGGCATTGCAAGGCGGGTTCCTCCTTCGAATACACCACGGAAGAATTTGAATACAAGGACAGTGTCCGACCCTGCAAAATAAGTTCCACATACCACCGTAGAGAGAATAATATTTCCACAAATCCAATTTGCTGACTTGTTTTGGCAACACGACATTATGTCACGGCCCGGTGATTATTCAACCCGTTTACTTTAACTAGCCCCGCACATAACGCGAGGCAGTTTTTTGACAGGTCTTGTCAAAGCAGAGATCGTGTCCCCTTATCACGGGATTCTCATCAATACGGGTGTGGGTAACCCAACCGCGCCATCGATTACGGTGCTTGGGGGATAAGCGAGTTTTACCAGGCTAGTGGGGACGCATAGTTCTGTCCGCCCATATAAAGGGATAAGGATTTACCTTTTCATCCACGCCTTCTTCCTCCTTTGCTCATCCATTTTCGCACACTCGAGCTCCAGCGCCCAAGTTCGCATTTCCCACGTCGACCTTCTCCAACCATGTCCGGAGCGGGAGGCAGGTGGATGGTCTCCTCCGTCACGGAGGGACACATCAAGAAGCTGAGGAGAGCCGGATACCTGCCCGACGACATCGCGCACCGGCTTCCAGACGAGGGGCAGCTCATCCCCACCCCCAGGCCCCATGAAAGGGTAGTGTTCCTTACCCATTTCCTCCGCGGACTGGGATTCCCTCTCCAACCATTCATCCGGGGGCTCATGTTCTACTACGGCCTAGATTTCCACGATCTGGCCCCGAACTTCATCCTCAACATCTCGGCGTTTATCGTCGTGTGTGAGGCCTTCCTCCGCATCAAGCCCCACTTCGGCTTATGGCTGAAGACTTTCAATGTCAAGCCGAAGATAGTGAGCGGCCGCCAGGCGGAGTGCGGAGGCGCCATGGTGGGCAAGATGCCCAACGTCACATGGCTCGAGGGCTCCTTCGTGGAGACCATAAAGGGGTGGCAATCGGGGTGGTTCTACATCACCGAGTCGCGTGACCCTAAATGGGTAGTGGCCCCCGAGTTCCGATCTGGCTTCCCCATGCGGCTCACCTCCTGGCAAGAGAAGGGCCTATCCTGGGGTAGTTCGGGAGAGCTGATCGGACTCCAAACAGGTATTCAAAACATGGTGAACAAGGAGCTCAAACTCGTCAACGTAGTCCAAGTCATGCTCAACCGTCGGATCCTCCCGTGCCAACAACGGGCTTTCAACTTGTGGGAGTTCGACCCGGCGCAGCACCGAACTCTGAACAGGCTCTTCGACACAATTCACGAAGATGCCTGGAGGGTGCTATTCAAGAGCTCCGAGGTTCCCCCTCCCACTACTGAGGATCGTGGATTCAGCGCAAAGCGCCAAGCCAGCGCGGTAAGCTGCTTTACCTCTTACAGGATACTTGTTTTTCATAGTTTGACTCCATGCGGGATCTAAACTCCCGTACCTTTGACAGGACTGGCAGGAGACGGCCGGACAGATCGACTGTCCGGCTCCTTTGCCCGAAGGCCCAACAGAGGCTCTCCTGGCGAAGATGCTGACTCCGGCTCCTTACACAGTGCCAAAGAAGACCAAGAAGGCCAAGGGAACCCGAAAGAGTTCCCGACGCCAGGCGTCATCGGACTCACCGTCCAAGGACTCTACGGCGCAATCCTCCCCCGAAGACGAGGAGGCGGAAGAAGATGCTCCCCCTCCAGATGGGGGAGACAAGAAAAGGAAGGCCGCCCCAACTGGGGAGGCCGAAGGGTCCGAGAAGGGAAGGACTCTCCTTCCGGACAGCTCTACCACCGCCGCCGACGGCGAAGACGAGTGGCTGCCTAGGGCCAAGCCCCTGGGGAAGTCGTAAGTATTCGGATACCAGAGTAACTCATAGCATTCCTTTGTCGCACAACTTCACCTAACGCCGAATATGATTATGCAGGCCGCCACGAGCCCGTATCGATGTATCGTCGGACGGCTCCCTGGGCTCGTCGGATATGGATAGCGATCCAGTTTCGACCGCCACCTCCCCTCACCCTGCGGACAACGCCGAGGTATTGTCTCAAGAGGCACCGGGTCGAGGGGGACAGTCCTGGAGGCGCCTCAAGGAAGCCTTCCGGACTCCGGGAGCAGAGGGGACAAGGCCCCTGAGGGCTCCGAGTTTGACCCTCAGCCGAACACCGTGTCGGAACCTCCAGTGGTTCCGGACTCGGGCAGGCGGCCTCCTTCTAAGAGGGGCAAGACGCCTGTACCGGTGACCTATGTCCATCCAAAGGTGCCGGACAACCTGCTGGAAGTGCTTCGCAGCGCTTCCATCGACGAGGAGCACCGCACTATTATGAGTGCAGTGATCCAGAAGGTTCAGTCCGCCAAGAGCGGATTGACTGAAGCCTGTGCCAGCCTTCTAACAGGCTTTGAGATAAGTGTTTAAAATATAGGAAAACTATTACCGCATAGACAGTAGCCCCTGATGCTCTATCCGGTGTTCACAAAGAAAAGCCAAACAGAGGATCAAACAATATCGCAGGAGTCTAATATAAGTATGTCAATATGCATATGCAGGCTTCGCTGCTGGCATCAGCCGCACTGACTGCGGAGGTCGCCGTACTGAAGCAGGACCTTAAAGGGTCCCAGGACGAGCTCGGCCTTGCCAAGAGGCAGCTCGAGGAGAACAAAGGTAAGTAGTACCTAGCCTATGGATATATATAAAAAGAATGCGATTGCAAAATGACAAGATCATCATGAATTTTCCAGGGGCCACGGCCGAAGTGGCGACCCTAAAGCAAGCGATGTCCGAGGCTGAAGCTAAAGCGGCCAAGGAGTGCACCGAGCGAGAAAGGCAAGAGGCTCGAGTGGGCGAGGTGCATCAAGAGCTCCAGGCTCTCGTGACGAAGCACGAGGCGTTGGAGCTTGACTCGAAGACGCGAGAGTCTGAGCTTGCCGCGGCCCTCGAGAGTGCAAAAAGTGCCAAGGCCGAAGCCCAAAAGGCCCTCCAGGAGATCGACGCGATGAAGAAGATAGCGGCGGGTAAGGCATTCTATATGCAAAGCAAGCATGTAAAAGTAAATTACCGATTACTTACCCGAAGTCGGAGCTCTCCAGGAGCATTCGCAGATTTGCCCCGCAGCTTGTCCGATGCCGCACAATTTTACCAGGCCGAGGAGGGAAGCTCAACGGAGAAGTTGTTCTGGGCCCAGTATACTGGGACCGAACACCCAGTGTCTGTGAGCGACCAGCTAAAGCAGCTGGTCGAGCTGCACAAGGCGGCCGAACAGGCCATGAAAGGCTTTATAGTCCGGCTGTGGCCTGGCGACGCCCTTCCGAACAGCTACTTCGGCCTGGTGAGGCGGCTTGTGGATGCCTGCCCGTGGCTGGAGGTCGTCAAGCGATCTGTCTGCATTGAAGGTGCACGCCGGGCTTTCGTCCATGTGAAGTTGCAATGGGTCAAGCTAGACACCGTGAAGCTGATCAAGGAAGGGCCGCCGGAGGGCAAGGAGCATCGCCACCCCAAGATGTACTACGAGGGTGTTCTGAAGGGTGCCCGTCTCATAGCGGACGAGTGCACGAAAGATGTAATATTTGAGTGAAACTTGCTCGTGTGATCGT
The DNA here is from genome assembly GCF_002162155.2 of Triticum dicoccoides. Lineage (NCBI taxonomy): Eukaryota > Viridiplantae > Streptophyta > Magnoliopsida > Poales > Poaceae > Triticum > Triticum dicoccoides. The sequence continues at coordinate 132,808,439 of NC_041392.1, read as the reverse complement.
GTATTTATGAAAACTTGTTCATATGTGCTATGCAACGCTTATTTGAATTTAAAATATTACCTTCTGTTTGGCTTTTTATCCAATCTGAGAGATGGCTAGTCCTCGGCTTCTGCCCCCATGCCGCGAGTGCTGGGGTGTTCGGGATAAACCTGAGCACTCTTGTTCCCAGTTTTGGGTCCTTCGAGGGAGGTGCTCAGCACAACGAACAAGGCAACCGGACTAATAATGCTTTCACTCTCACTTAGCCATAGAATTCTATAATTTTAAATTTTGGCGAAGCCCCTGGTATTCGGAAGGCCAAATTCGGGGCGCGATACATGCCTTTAAGCCAGACAGGGTCGGCCCCTCGCTCTAAGCGGCATAAGTCTTTAGGGACTCGAAACCTCGCCGAACAGCGACCAGTCTCTCGCCTTATCATGACAGTCAGTTTTAGCTTTCTCTACTGAGGTGCTCAGCCCGGCAGAACCAAGAAATAATCGCAGTAGTTCTCCTAGCGCTACCTTAGCCGATAGAGCAGAACGTAAGGTACCAAAACATAGGAGCCGGGCAAACCCAACATTTGACCAAAGACATGATTCGGAGCTGATGCATATAATGCTATAAGTTCGGGGTGCCGCACTTGTGAAAGTGTTCGGACTTCTCACACCATATTGTGGGTACTTAAGCCCCTGGTGTATTGGCCGTACCAAAGTGTACGGTTGCAAGGCGTCGTTAATGAACACATATATATATAGCAAGAATGCAATAATAGTCGTAATGTTATGCATTGTTTATTCAAAAAGGTGCGTTAAAGCAGAATGATACAGATAGTGCGATAAGCAAAAAGTGGGACTATGTCCCTTCCAAGGGCAAGCCGAGGAATAGTATTAAAGCAAATATTTCGCTCGTTATCATAATCCACCTGGGAATTCCGTGGTGTGACGTAGCTTTCTGCCTCCTTGGTTGCTGCATCATGTGTTCGGCAATCATGCTGCCGGACAGGGTTTCCAGAGATTAAGGTCCTGAAAAAGAGAAAAATAACAAAGCGGGAAGCCCCTAGTGTGGTTTAAGGCGCGTCTTGGGGCGTGCCGCAGTTGTGCCCCCCTCCCCACCTGTGCCCATGGTATTTTTAATGCGTAATTATGTACGCGTGGCACGAGTTTCGCCGTTTGGCTGGGACTAGGGTGGGGGCTGCATTGCTACGCGAGCTCAGATCGTGCCAGGCGGTCTAGTTGCCGATTACTCCGAGTGCGCTTGAAGGTGTCCGGGTCTTGAAACGCCGAACTGGTGGATTGCCTTGAGAGGCTGCTTTGCGCTTCTGCTGCGAGGGCCGCGGTGTGCTCCTCCGTTCGGAGAGAGCGCTCTGTGTTTCCATTGACTGTAATAACCCCACGAGGTCCTGGCATCTTGAGCTTGAGGTATGCATAATGTGGTACTCATTGAATCTCACAAATGCAGTTCTCCCAAGCAGTGCATGATAACTATTGCGGAACGGGACTATATCGAAGATTAATTCTTCGCTTCGGAAGTTATCCGGGGATCCGAAGACCACTTCCAGTGTAATTGAGCCTGTGCAATGGGCCTCTACACCTGGAATGACGCCTTTAAAGGTCGTTTTTGTGAGTTTGATCCTTGAGGGATCTATACCCATTTTGCACACTGTGTCCTGATAAAGCAGGTTCAGGCTGCTGCCGCCATCCATAAGGACTCGAGTGAGGTGAAATCCGTCAATGATTGGGTCTAGAACTAGTGCGGCGAATCCGCCATGACGGATACTAGTGGGGTGGTCCCTGCGATTGAAGGTGATCGGACAGGAGGACCATGGGTTGAACTTTGGGGCGACTGCCTCCAACGCATATACGTCCCTGAGCGCATGCTTCCGCTCCCTCTTGGGGATGTGGGTTGCGTATATCATGTTCGCCGTCCGCACTTGTGGGGGAAACCTCTTCTGTCCTCCGATGCGTGGCTGCCAGGGCTCCTCCTCGTCATTGCTATGTGGCCCCTTATCCTTGTTTTCGACAATTAACTTGCCGGCCTGCTTGAACACCCAACAATCCCTGTTGGTGTGATTGGCTGGCTTGTCTGGGTGCCGTGTATTTGACACGAGCGATCGAGTACACGGTCCAAACTGTACGGGCCCGGCGTATTTTGTTTGAATGGCTTTTTCCGCTGACCGGGTTTAGAGCCTTTGAATCCGGCATTGACTACCGTATCCTCAGTATCATCGCTGTTAATGTGGCGCTTATGTTTGTTGCGACGTGACCTACTATTGCCGTCCTTGGTATCCGAAGTACCATGGTTCTTTGACATATAGTTACTGGGAGCCAGCCAGCTGTCTTCCCCCGCACAAAAGCGGGTCATGAGTGTCGTGAGGGCTGCCATAGATTTCGGCTTTTCCTGACCAAGGTGCCGGGCTAGCCACTCGTCATGGATGTTGTGTTTGAAAGTTGCTAGGGCCTCTGCATCCGGACAGTCAATGATTTGATTTTTCTTTGTTAGGAACCGAGTCCAGAATTGCCTGGCCGATTCTTTTGGCTGCTAAATTATGTGGCTCAAGTCATCGGCATCTGGTGGTCGCACATAAGTGCCCTGAAAGTTGTCGAGGAATGCGGCTTGCAGATCTTCCCAACAGCTAATGGACTCTACTGGCAAGCTGTTAAGCCAATGTCGCGCTGGTCCTTTGAGCTTTAGTGGGAGGTATTTGATGGCGTGTAAGTCATCACCGCGGGCCATGTGGATGTGGAGGAGGAAATCCTCGATCCATACCGCAGGATCGGTTGTACCGTCGTATGATTCAATATTTACAGGTTTGAAACCTTCTGGGATTTGATGATCCATTACTTCGTCTGTGAAGCATAAGGGGTGTGCGGCGCCTCTGTATTGGGCTATATCGTGATGCAGCTCGAATGGGTCTTGCCCGCTGTGTTCGGCCCGGCCGGATTTACTTCTGTATCTGGCGTGACGTTTATCGTCTTGCATAGTGGCGCGCCCTCGTGATCCGTAGATCGATCTTGCATGTTTTGCTTTGTCCTCCAATACGTCTCGCAGGTCTGGCGTGTTTCCCATGCTTTTTTATTTGAATGGCGTCGGGGTGCAGGCTGAGCTTTTGGCTGGAATGCCTCTCTATCACGGCCACGAGGTGGCCGATCAGCCGCGTCATACGCTTCTTCCACCAGTCGAGGTAGCAACCTGCATTTTGGGTAACTCTTGAAGGGGCGCTCGAGTTTATATTCCTCGGCCGCGAGGACTTTAGTCCATCTGTCAGCTAGCAGATCTTGATCAGCTTGAAGCTGCTTCTGCTTTTTCTTAAGGCTATTTGATGTGGCCATAAGCCGGCGCTTGAAGCGCACTTTTTCGACAGGATCCTCTGGCACGGCGAATTCATCATCGCCGAGGCTTGCCTCGTCTTCGGAGGGGGGCATGTAATTATCATCCTGCGCCTCTCCATCTACCGCTCTCTCAGGAGGGCTGGCTCCTCCATCCTCCTGCTCTAAATCTTGCTGGAGGGGATTGTCTTCGGCACTTTCCGGAGTGTTATTACCTCCAGTGCCGGTATCACCACTTTTGCTTTGACGGGACTTAGAGCGGCGCCGCTGACGTCGGTGCTTGGGTTGCTTCTTGGAGGGGTCATCCTCCGCTGTCTCATCGACATTGCCTTCTTTGGGTGTATCCACCATGTATATATCGTATGATGAGGTGGTTGTCCAGTGCCCTGTGGGCAGTGGTTCCTCTTCGTCTCCCGCATCGTCGTCCATATCGTCGATATCTTCAGAGTCGAAGTCGAGCATGTCTGTTAAGTCATCGACAGTGGCTACTAAGTGGGTGGTGGGTGGGCCGCGAATTTCTTCGTCGTCCGCATCCCAGTCCTGCCGGACATAGTTCGGCCAGGATCCTCCTGACAAGGAGAGAGACCTTAATGAGTTCAGTATATCGCCGAAGGGTGAGTGTTGAAAGATATCCGTGGAGGTAAACTCCATGATTGGCGCCCAGCCAGATTCGATAGGAACGAGCGCAGGCGGTTCGGAGTCTGTGGCCAGAGAAGGATCTGGCAGTTTCACAACACGGCTCTCGTGCAAGGTAAGGTCGATGTTCGGCTCGATCGACGCTGAGGGTAAGGCCTCCGTGGCGGGGTCCATCCACCCGTCCGCGGAAGGCGCAACTGGCTCCGAATTGAGGGTCGAAGTGGTTGCCGGTGCAATCCCCTTAACACTGTCTGATGGTAGAGCTAAATCGTACTCATCGTGACCACGTGACGCACAAGGCAGAGGCTCAAATCCGTCGAAGATCAAGTCTCCGCGGATATCGGCCGTATAGTTTAAGCTTCCAAACCTGACCTGGTGGCCAGGGGCATAACTTTCAATCTGCTCCAGATGGCCAAGCGAATTGGCCCACAGTGCAAAGCCGCCGAACACAAAGATCTATCCGGGGAGAAAAGTCTCACCCTGGACTGCATCGCCATCGATGATAGTAGGAGCCATCAAGCCTAACGGCGACGACACAGAGGAACTCTCAATGAAAGCACCAATGTCGGTGTCAAAACCGGCGGATCTCGGGTAGGGGGTCCCGAACTGTGCGTCTAAGGCGAATGGTAACAGGAGGCAGGGGACACGATGTTTTACCCAGGTTCGGGCCCTCTTGATGGAGGTAAAACCCTACGTCCTGCTTGATTAATATTGATGATATGGGTATTACAAGAGTAGATCTACCACGAGATCAGAGAGGCTAAACCCTAGAAGCTAGCCTATGGTATGATTGTATGTTGTCCTACAGACTTGAAACCCTCCGGTTTATATAGACACCGGAGAGGGTTAGGGTTACACAAGGTCGGTTACAAAGGAAGAGATACACATATCCGTATTGCCTAGCTTGCCTTCCACGCCAAGTAGAGTCCCATCCGGACACGAGACGAAGTCTTCAATCTTGTATCTTCATAGTCTAGCAGTCCGACCAATGGATATAGTCCGGCTGTCCGGAGACCCCCTAATCCAGGACTCCCTCAACTATCGCCACCGCTTAGTGATAAAGTAAAGCATTACAGGGTGATTGCATTGCATACAATAAAGAGACAACCATATGGCTCCTGCCAGTTGCCGATAACTCGGTTACAAAACATGATCATCTCATACAATAAAATTTAGCATCATGTCTTGACCATATCACATCACAACATGCCCTGCAAAAACAAGTTAGACATCATCTACTTTGTTGTTGCAAGTTTTATGTGGCTGCTACTGGGCTTAGAAAGAACCGTTCTTACCTACGCATCAAAACCACAACGATAGTTTGTCAAGTTGGTGCTGTTTTAACCTTCGCAAGGACCGGGCATAGCCACACTTGATTCAACTAAAGTTGGAGAAACTGACACCCGCCAGCCACCTGTGTGCAAAGCACATCGGTAGAACCAGTCTCGCGTAAGCGTACGCGTAATGTTGGTCCGGGCTGCTTCATCCAACAATACTGCCGAACCAAAGTATGACATGCTGGTAAGCAGTATGACTTATATCGCCCACAACTCACTTGTGTTCTACTCGTGCACATAACATCAACGCATAAAATCAGGCTCGGATGCCATTGTTGGGGAACATAGTAATTTCAAAAGAAATCCTACACACACGCAAGATCATGGTGATGCATAGCAACGAGAGGGGAGAGTGTTGTCTACGTACCCTCATAGACCGAAAGCGAAAGCGTTAGCACAACGCGGTTTATGTAGTCGTACGTCTTCACGATCCGACCGATCAAGTACCGAACGTACAGCACCTCCGAGTTCAGCACACGTTCATCCCGATGACGTCCCTCGAACTCGGATCCAGCCGAGTGTTGAGGGAGAGTTTCGTCAGCACGATGGCGTGGTGACGATGATGATGTTCTACCGACGCAGGGCTTCGCCTAAGCACCGCTACAGTATTATCGAGGTGGACTATGATGGAGGGGGGCACCGCACACGGCTAAAAGATCAAATGATCAATTGTTGTGTCTCTAAGGGGTGCCTCCCTCCCCGTATATAAAGGAGTGGAGGAGGAGGAGAGGGCCGGCCCCTATGGCGCGCCCTAGAGGAGTCCTACTCCCACCGGGAGTAGGATTCCTTCCCTTTCCAAGTAGTAGGAGTAGGGGACAAGGAAGGGGAAGAGGGAAGAGAAGGAAGGAGGGGGCGCCGCCCCTCCCCCTATTCCAATTCGGACTAGTCATTGGGGGGGCGCGCAGCCTGCCTCTCTCTCTCCCCTAAAGCCCAATGAGGCCCATATACTTCTTCCCTTGTATTCCCGTAACTCCCCGATACTCCGAAAAATACCCAAATCACTCAGAACCTTTACGATGTCTGAATATAGTCGTCCAATATATCAATCTTTACGTATCGACCATTTCAAGACTCCTCGTCATGTCCCTGATCTCATCCGGGACTCCGAACTACCTTCGGTACATCAAAACTCATAAACTCATAATATAACTATCATCGAACTTTAAGCGTGCGGACCCTACGGGTTCGAGAACTGTGTAGACATGACCGAGACACGTCTCCGGTCAATAACCAATAGCGGAACCTGGATGCTCATATTAGCTCCTACATATTCTACGAAGATCTTTATCGGTCAAACCGCATAACAACATACATGTGTTCCCTTTGTCATCGGTATGTTACTTGCCCGAGATTCGATCGTCGGTATCTCAATACCTAGTTCAATCTCATTACCGGCAAGTCTCTTTACTCGTTCTGTAATACATCATCCCGCAACTAACTCATTAGTTGCAATGCTTGCAAGGCTTAAGTGATGTGCATTTACCGACTGGGCCCAGAGATACCTCTCCGACTATCGGAGTGACAAATCCTAATTTCGAAATACACCAACCCAACAAGTACCTTCGGAGACACCTGTAGAGCACATTTATAATCACCCAGTTACATTGTGACATTTGGTAGCACACAAAGTGTTCCTTCGGTAAATGGGAGTTGCATAATCTCATAGTCATAGGAACATGTATAAGACATGAAGAAAGCAATAGCAACAAACTAAACGATCAAGTGCTATGCTAACGGAATGGGTCAAGTCAATCACATCATTCTCCTAATGATGTGATCCCGTTAATCAAATGTCAACTCATGTCTATGGTTAGGAAACATAACCATCTTTGATCAACGAGCTAGTCACGTAGAGGCATACTAGTGACACTCTGTTTGTCTATGTATTCACACATGTATTATGTTTCCGGTTAATACAATTCTAGCATGAATAATGAACATTTATCATGATATAAGGAAATAAATAATAACTTTATTATTGCCTCTAGGGCATATTTCCTTCAAAAATGCAGAATGTAAAGAAAGGATTTGTCCCAATGTCACATGGCACAACACTTAGCAAGAATCAATGTCCCAAGACAGTCGATGAGCAAGTGTAGATGAGTGGAGTCCCATATGCCTCTATAGCAGGATCCATCGATCATGTATGCTATGATATGTACAAGACCAGATGTTTCATATGCACTCAGTGTTAGTAACAGGTACCAAAGTGATCCTTGAGTGGCTCACTGGGCAGTTGTTAAAAACATTCTTAAGTACCTCGGGAGAACAAAGGAGATGCTCCGTGTTCATGGATGAGATGAAGAACTCGTTGTAAATGGTTACACTGATGCTAGCTTCATGACTGATATATAGATGACTATAAATCTCAATCAGGATATGTTTTCACCCTTAATGGTGGTGCAGTGGTTTGGAAAAGTTTCAAACAAAATATTGTTGCAGATTCTATGACAGAAGCAGAGTATATTGCGCCTTCAGAAGCTTCGAAGGAGATAGTCTGGATCAAGAAGTTTCTTGAAGAAGTTGGTGTGGTCCCCCAAGTGCGATGAACCCAATGGCGCTCTATTGTGATAATAGTGGTGTTGTTACTCAAGCAAAGGAACCAAGATCCCACATGAAGACCAGGCACATCGAGCGAAAGTATCACATTATCCTATAGTATGCCGAGAAGGGTTTTGTGAAAGTTCTCAACGCTCGTTAGATTTGAATGTGTCAGACCCAATGACGAAGGCTCTACCACGAGCAAAGCATGAGCAACACCGAATAGCCATAGGTGTTAGAGAGACTATGTGAACTAGATTATTGACTACAGTGCAAGTGGGAGACTATTGGAAATATGCCCTAGAGGAAATAATATTGTATAATTATTATATTCCCATTTTCATAATTAGGAGCTTATATTTCATGTTATAACTGCTATGATCCAGGAATATGCGATTCAGTGGAAAACTCATATGCACGCGTGGAATGATAAATGGTAAAGTATACGTTCATAGTCTTGCCTCTAATACTGGCTCAAGTGTTGTTGGTGATCATGTGTTCCAGGTCTTAGGATATCGTTAAGTGTAATGACAGTCCTAAAACAACATTGAGAGTATGACGTTAGAAGAACGATCATATTGAATCGACCCAGACTTGTTTGTTGTACTTTGAGATAATATCGCCTAAAATCAATTGTTATAACTCGGAGTGTTAGCATGTGTTTTAGAGTATCGTAGTCACTTCCAACCATACGGTGAGCTTTGGGGTTGTTCAAACGTCATCTGTAGCATAATGATCATAATGAAAACTTATAGGTCCATCGAAAAGTTTGACAAGAGACTAGATAGCTCAAGAGTGGGATTTGCTCCTCCGATGATGGAGAGATATTATTAGGACCCTCTCGGTGTGACGACATCAATCATCGTCTGGCCAGACATAGGTGACTACATCACGGGGATGTTGGAGCACTACAACAAGATAGAAGAACAAAATCGGTAACGAGGATGACGGTATAGTGAGCATGTGCATCACTCAAGAGGATACTGACACACCTTGGGTTTCATGAAGTATCACAAAGCAAAGGGAACATCACATGATGACCAAAATTTCACTGGAATGTCATTCCTCTAATCATGGGGTGATATGGACGTCCACGGTTCTGCTACCGGCCATTGAACGAAGGAGTTTCATTCATGTTTATGATTTACCAAACCTATGAGGTTACAAGCTTAAGTTAATCATGATCTACCGAGTGTTAGTAGGATGAGAGTATCGAAGATTTATTTGTGGAATTGTTTCATTAATATTTGGAATAGTTTCGAGAGGAACCGAGCATTTCGGGATCACCGGAAGGGTTTCAGAGTTTATCGGGCAATACCGGGTATTACCAATAAATAATATATACATGGAAAATGTTTCTGAAGATGTTAAATTAATAATAAAATGCTCTAGTAGTTGTTAGAGGGCTTTTATATTTAATTTAATACTCCCTCTATTCCATAATGTTGTGCATATAGATTTTTTGAAAAGTCAAACTCTACCAACTTTGACTAAGTATGTAGAGAAAAACATATACATCTAAAAAACCAAATACATATCCTTAGATGCATCACAAGACATGCTTTCATATTGTATATAATTAGTATTATAGATATAAGTAGTTTTCTTTATAAACCCGATCGAAGTTTGTAAATTTTGACTTTTTAGAAAATATATATGCACCACATTATGGAACAAAGGGGGTATCAACAGGCCTTAAAATGCCTAGTGATGGAAGGAGCATTGGGCCACCATGGACCAATAGGAAGTGGCGCCCCCTTTCCTTGGGGGTGGGGCGAGGCTGGCGCTCCAAGGTCTTGATGACCCACAAGTATAGGGGATCTATCGTAGTCCTTTCGATAAGTAAGAGTGTCAAACCCAACGAGGAGCAGAAGGAAATGACAAGCGGTTTTCAGTAAGGTATTCTCTACAAGCACTAAAATTATCGGTAACAGATAGTTTTGTGATAAGGTAATTCGTAACGGGTAACAAGTAACAAAAGTAAACAAGGTGCAGCAAGGTGGCCCAATCCTTTTTGCAACAAAGGACAAGCCTGGACAAACTCTTACATAAAGGAAAGCGCTCCCGAGGACACATGGGAATTATTGTCAAGCTAGTTTTCATCATGCTCATATGATTCACATTCGTTACTTTGATAATTTGATATGTGGGTGGACCGGTGCTTGGGTACTACCCTTCCTTGGACAAGCATCCCACTTATGATTAACCCCTCTCATAAGCATCCGCAACTACGAAAGAAGAATTAAGGTAAACCTAACCATAGCATGAAACATAGGGATCCAAATCAGCCCCTTACGAAGCAACGCATAAACTAGGGTTTAAGCTTCTGTCACTCTAGCAACCCATCATATACTTATTACTTCCCAATGCCTTCCCCTAGGCCCAAACAATGGTGAAGTGTCATGTAGTCGACGTTCACATAACACCACTAGAGGAAAGACAACATACATATCATCAAAATATCGAACAAATACCGAATTCACATGACTACTTATAGCAAGACTTCTCCCATGTCCTCAGGAACAAACGTAACTACTCACAAATCATATTCATGTTCATAATCAGAGGAGTATTAATATGCATAAAGGATCTGAACATATAATCTTCCACCGAATAAACCAACTAGCATCAACTACAAGGAGTAATCAACACTACTAGCAACCCACAGGTACCAATCTGAGGTTTTGAGGCAAAGATCGAATACAAGAGATGAACTAGGGTTTTAGAGGAGATGGTGTTGGTGAAGATGTTGATAGAGATTGACCCCCTCCCGATGAGAGGATCGATGGTGATGACGATGGTGACGATTCCCCCCTCCCGGAGGGATGTTTCCCCGGCAGAACAACTCTGTCGGAGCCCTAGATTGGTTCCACCAACGTTCCGCCTCGAGACGGCGACGCTTCATCCCGAAAACTTTCTTCTGATTTTTTCCAGGGTGAAAGACACCTTATACCAGAAGATGGGCATCGGGGGGCTTCTAGGTGGCCCACGAGGCAGGGGCGCGCCCAGGGGGTAGGGCGCGCCCTCCACCCTCGTGGACGGTGGGTGGCCCCCCTCTGGTGCTTCCTTCGCCTAATATTTTTTATATATTCCAAAACTAACTTTCGTGGAGTTTAAGGACTTTTGGAGTTCTGCAGAATAGGTCTTTAATATTTGCTCCTTTTCCAGCCCAGAATTCTAGCTGCCGACATTCTCCCTCTTCATGTAAACCTTGTAAAATAAGAGAGAAAAGGCATAAGTATTGTGACATAACGTGTAATAATAGCCCATAATGCAATAAATATCGATATAAAAGCATGATGCAAAATGGACGTATCAACTCCCCCAAGCTTAGACCTTGCTTGTCCTCAAGCGGAAGCCGATATCGAAAAATATGTCCACATGTTTAGAGATAGAGGTGTCGATAAAATAAAATACAAACATGAGGGCATCATGATCATTCTTAGAATAGCAACATATATAGTCATATGATTTCTTATGCTAAAGTAGCAATCTATTCACAATGTAAAGTATGAATCAGAAACTTCATTGAAAAACTACCAAACTATAATCTCGGTCATTGAAGCAATTGCAATTTATCATAACATCGGAAAGAGTCAATATAAGAGCTTTTCAGCAGGTCCACATACTCAACTATCATTTAGTCTTTCACAATTGCTAACACTCATGCAATACTTATGGGTATGAAGTTTTAATCGGACACAGAGAAAGATAGGGTCTTATAGTTTTGCCTCCCAACCTTTTACCTCAAGGGTAATGTCAAAAATAATACTTTATGATAACCCACATCCAGTTGGATATATATATATATCAGGATCTTTCCAACGCATAGTGCTTGCCAAAGGATAAAGTGTAAAAAGGAAAGGTGAAGATCACCATGACTCTTGTATAAGGTATAAGACAAAAATAAAAGATAGGCCCTTCGGAGAGGGAAGCAGAGGTTGTCATGTGCTTTTATGGTTGGAAGCACAAAATCTTAATGCAAAAAAACATCACTTTATATTGCCACTTGTGATAGGGACCTTTATTATGCAGTCTGTCGCTTTTATTTCTTCCATATCACAAGCTCGTATAAAGCTTATTTTCTCCACACTAATAAATCATACATATTTAGAGAGAAAGTTTTATTGCTTGCAATAATGACAACTTACTTGAAGGATCTTATTCAATCCATAGGTAGATATGGTGGACTCTCATGGCAAAATTGGGTTTAAGTATATTTGGAAGCACAAGTAGTATCTCTACTTGGTGCAAAGAATTTGGCTAGCATAAGGGGGAAAGGCAAGCTCAACATGTTGGATGATCCATGACAATATACTTTATTTCGGATATAAGAAAACATAACCCATTACGTTGTCTTCCTTGTCCAACATCAACTTTTTAGAATGTCATATTTTAATGAGTGCTCACAATCATAAAAGATGTCCAAGATAGTATATTTATATGTGAAAACCTCTCTTTTTTATTACTTCCTATTAATTGCAACGATGACCAAAACTATGTTTGTCAGCTCTCAACAACTTCTATGCATCATACTCTCTATATGTGAAGTCATTACTCTCCATAAAATCAATATGATCTCTTTATTTCTTTTTATTCTTTCTTTTTATTTTATTCCCTCAAGATCATAGCAAGATAACCAAGCCCTCGACTCAAGACTAATCTTTACTATATATAGCTCACGGACTCGATTTCATAGATAAGGATCAACACAAAAACTCAAAGCTAGATCATACTAAACTTTATTATACTAGATTAAGATATAACCAAAAGGATTGAACTAAGAAAAACGGTAAAGATAGAAGTGTGATGGTGATATGATATGATATCGGGGCACCTCCCCCAAGATTTGTTCCTGTTCATGCTCAGGAACACAACGTCTAATAACACCGTCTACTCCTTCTTTATAAAGGTGTGGGTCATCCCAGAGGTAATGTCTTAAATCATAGAAAAACTTTTTCTTTTGTTGGTATGTGAAACTAGGTGGTATAAATTTAGCAACAATGTAATTAGCATAATCAGCATACCATGGAGCAGTACGAGAAGCATTTATGACATCTAATTGTTCATCAGGAAAGCTATCATCTATCGGTAGTCGGTGATGTCTACTACACAACCTTCTTCTTGTAGACGTTGTTGGGCCTCCAAGTGCAGAGGTTTGTAGGACAGTAGCAAATTTCCCTCAAGTGGATGACCTAAGGTTTATCAATCCATAGGAGGCGTAGGATGAAGATGGTCTCTCTCAAGCAACCCTGCAACCAAATAACAAAGAGTCTCTTGTGTCCCCAACACACCCAATACAATGGTAAATTGTATAGGTGCACTAGTTCGGCGAAGAGATGGTGATACAAGTGGTATATGGATAATAGATAATGGTTTTTGTAATATGAAAATATAAAAACAGCAAGGTAAAAAGTGGTAAAAGTGAGCGTAAACGGTATTGCAATGCTAGGAAACAAGGCCTAGGGTTCATACTTTCACTAGTGCAAGTTCTCTCAACAATAATAACATAATTGGATCACATAACTATCCCTCAACATGCAACAAAGAGTCACTCCAAAGTCACTAATAGCGGAGAGAAAACGAAGAGATTATGGTAGGGTATGAAACCACCTCAAAGTTATTCTTTCCAATCAATCCGTTGGGCTATTCCTATAAGTGTCACAAACAGCCCTAGAGTTCGTACTAGAATAACACCTTAAGACACAAATCAACCAAAACCCTAATGTCACCTAGATACTCCAATGTCACCTCAAGTATCCGTGGGTATGATTATACGATATGCATCACACAATCTCAGATTCATCTATTCAACCAGCACATAGAACGTCAAAGAGTGCCCCAAAGTTTCTACCGGAGAGTCAAGACGAAAACGTGTGCCAACCCCTATGCATAGATTCCCAAGGTCACGGAACCCGCAAGTTGATCACCAAAACATACATCAAGTGGATCGATAGAATACCCCATTGTCACCACGGGTATCCCACGCAAGACATACATCAAGTGCTCTCAAATCCTTAAAGACTCAATCCAATAAGATAACTTCAAAGGGAAAACTCAATCCATTACAAGAGAGTAGAGGGGGAGAAGAAACATAAGATCCAACTATAATAGCAAAGCTCGCGATACATCAAGATCGTGCCAAATCAAGAACACGAGAGAGAGAGAGAGAGATCAAACACATAGCTACGGGTACATACCCTCAGCCCCGAGGGTGAACTACTCCCTCCTCGTCATGGAGAGCGCCGGGATGATGAAGATAGCCACCGGACAGGGATCCCCCCTCTGGCAGGGTGCCGGAACGGGTCTAGATTGGTTTTCGGTGGCTACAGAGGCTTCTGGCGGCGGAACTCCCGATCTATTCTGCTCCCTAAAGTTTTTAGGGTATATGGGTATATATAGGAGGAAGAAGTACGCCAGGGGAGCCACGAGGGGCCCACGAGGGTGGAGGGCGCGCCCTAGGGGGGCGAGCGCCCCCCTACCTTGTGGCTCCCTCGTTTCTTTCCTGATGTGCACTCCAAGTCTATCGGGTAGCTTTCCTTCCAAAAATAACTTCTCCAGAAGGTTTCATTCCGTTTTGACTCCATTTTATATTCCTTTTCTTTGAAACACTGAAACAAGGGGAAAAACATGAACTAGCACTGGGCTCTGGGTCAATAGGTTAGTCCCAAAAATAATATAAAAGTGCATAATAAAGCCCATAAACATCCAAAACAGATAATATAATAGCATGGAACAATCAAAAATTATAGATACGTTGGAGACGTATCAGCATCCCCAAGCTTAATTCCTGCTCGTCCTCGAGTAGGTAAATGATAAAAACAAAATTTTTGATTTGGAATGCTACTAGGCATAATTTCAATGTAATTCTTCTTAATTGTGGTATGAATATTCAGATCCGAAAGATTCAAGATAAAAGTTCATATTGACATAAAAATAATAATACTTCAAGCATACTAACTAAGCAATTATGTCCTCTCAAAATAACATGACCAAAGAAAGTTCATCCCTACAAAATCATATAGTTTAGTCATGCTCCATTTTCGTCACACAACAATGTTCTCATCATGCACAACCCCGATGACAAGCCAAGCAATTGTTTCATACTTTAGTAATCTCAAACTCATAAACCTTCACGCAGTACATAAGCGCGAGCCATGGACATAACACTATGGGTGGAATAGAATATGATGATGGGGGTTATATGGAGAAGACAAAAAAGGAGAAGGTCTCACATCAACGAGGCTAATCAATGAGCTATGGAGATGCCCATCGATTGATGTTAAAGCGAGGAGTAGGGATTGCCATGCAACGGATGCACTAGAGCTATAAATATATGAAAGCTCAAGAAAAGAAACTAAGTGGGTGTGCATCCAACTTGCTTGCTCACGAAGACCTAGGACACTTGAGGAGGCCCATCGTTGGAATATACAAGCTAAGTTCTATAATGAAAGATTCCCACTAGTATATGAAAGCGACAAAACAAGAGACTCTCTATCATGAAGATTATGGTGCTACTTTGAAGCATAAGTGTGGCAAAGGATAGTAGCATTGTCCCTTCTCTCTTTTTCTCTCATTTTTTTATTTTTTTTATTTTTTTGGGACTTCTCCCTTTTTTATGGCCTTTCTCTCCCCCTTTTTTTATTCCTCACTTGGGACAATGCTTTAGAAAATGATGATCATCACACTTCTATTTATTTACAACTCGATACTAGAACAAAGTATGACTCTATATGAATGCCTCCGGCAGTGTACCGGGATATGCAATGAACCAAGAGTGACATGTATGAAAGAATTATGAACGGTGGCTTTGCCACAAATACTATGTCAACTACATGATCATGCTAAGCAATATGACAATGATGAACGTGTCATGATGAACGGAATGGTGGAAAGTTGCATGGCAATATATCTCGGAATGGCTATGGAAATGCCATAATAGGTAGGTATGGTGACTGTTTTGAGGAAGATATAAGGAGGTTTATGTGTGAAAGAGCATATCATATCACGGGGTTTGGATGCACCGGAGAAGTTTGCACCAACTCTCAATGTGAGAAAGGGCAATGCACGGTACCGAAGAGGCTAGCAATGATGGGAGGGTAAGAGTGCGTATAATCCATGGACTCAACATTAGTCATAAAGAACTCATATACTTATTGCAAAAATCTACAAGTCATCAAAAAACCAAGTATTACGCGCATGCTCCTAGGGGGTATATTGGTAGAAAAAGACCATCACTCGTCCCCGACCACCACTCATAAGGAAGACAGTCAAATAACACCTCATGTTTCAAATTTGTTACATAACGTTTACCATATGTGCATGCTATGGGACTTGCAAACTTCAACACAAGTATTTCTCAAATTCACAACTACTCAACTAGCACAACTTTAATATCACTATCTCCATATCTCAAAACAATTATCAAGTATCAAACTTCTCTTAGTATTCAATGCACTCTATATGAAAGTTTTTATTATACCCATCTTGGATGCCCATCATATTAGGCCTAGTTTCATAACCAAAGCAAACTACCATGCTGTTCTAAAGGACTCTCAAAATAATATAAGTGAAGCATGAGAGATCAATTATTTCTATAAAATAAAACCACCACCGTGCTCTAAAAGGATATAAGTGAAGCACTAGAGCAACAACAAACTACTCTGAAAGATATAAGTGAAGATCAATGAGTAGTCGAATAATAATTATGCAACTATGTGAAGACTCTCTAACATTTAATAATTTCATATCTTGGTATTTTATTCAAACAGCAAGCAAAGCAAAATAAAATGACGCTCCAAGAAAAACACATATCATGTGGTAAAATAAAATATAGCTCCAAGTAAAGTTACCGATGAACGAAGACGAAAGAGGGGATTCCTTCCGGGGCATCCCCAAGCTTAGTCTCTTGGTTATCCTTGATTATTACCTTGGGGTGACTTGGGCATCCCCAATCTTAGGCTCTTGCCACTCCTTATTCCATAGTCCATCGAATCTTTTCCCAAAACTTGAAAAATTCACAACACAAAACTTAACGGAAAACTCGTAAGCTCCGTTAACAAAAGAAAACAAAACATTACTTCAAGGTACTATAATGAACTCATTCTTTATTTATATTGGTGTTAAACCTACTATATTCCAACTTCTCTATGGTTTATAAACTCTTTTACTAGCCATAGATTCATCAAAATAAGTAAACAACACATGAAAAACAGAATATGTCAAAAACAGAACAGTCTGTAGTAATCTGTAACTAACGAAAACTTCTGGAACTCATAAAATTGTCAAATAAATTGTTGGACCTGAGTAATTTGTCTATTAATCATATGCAAAAAGAATTAACTAAATAGCACTCTCCAATAAAATTGGTAGCAATTCTTGTGAGCGCTAAATTTTTTGTTTTTTACAGCATGATCATAAAGACTTCACCCAAATCTTCCCAAATGTTCTACTTGGCACAAACACTAATTAAAACATAAAACTACATCTAAACAGAGGCTAGATGAATTATTTATTACTAAACAGGAGCAAAAAAGCAAGGAACAAAAATAAAATTGGGTTGCCTCCCAACAAGCGCTATCGTTTAATGCCCCTAGCTAGGCATGATGATTTCAATGATGCTCACATAAAAGATAAGAATTGAAACATAAAGAGAGCATCATGAAGAATATGACTAGCACATTTAATCCTAACCCACTTCCTATGCATAGGGATTTTGTGAGAAAAAAATTATGGGAACAATAATCAACTTGCATAGGAAGGTAAAACAAGCAAAACTTCAAGATTTTAAGCACATGGAGAGGAAACTTGGTAATATTGCAATTCCTACAAGCATATATTCCTCCCTCATAATAATTTTCAGTAGCATCATGAATGAATTCAACAATATAACCAGCACCTAAAGCATTCCTTTCATGATCTACAAGCATAGAAAATTTACTACTCTCGACATAAGCAAAATTCTTCTCGTGAATAATAGTGGGAGCAAACTCAACAAAATAATTATCATGTGAGGCATAATCCAATTGAAAACTAAAATCATGATGACAAGTTTCATGGTTATAATTATTCTTTATAGCATACATGGCATCACAATAATCATCATAGATAGCAACTTTATTCTCATAATCAATTGGAACCTCTTCCGAAATAGTGGATTCATCACTAAATAAAGTCATGACCTCTCCAAATCCACTTTCATAATTATCACAATAAGATTCAACATCCTTCAAAATAGTGGGATCATTACTTCCTAATGTTGACACTCTTCCAAACCCACTTTCATAAATATAATCATCATAGATAGGAGGCATGCTATCATCATAATAAATTTGCTCATCAAAACTTGGAGGACTAAAAATATCATCTTCATCAAACATAGCTTCCCCAAGCTTGTGGCTTTGCATATCATTAGCATCATGGAAATTCAAGGAATTCATACTAACAACATTGCAATCATGCTCATCATTCAGAGATCTAGTTCCAAACATTTTATAGATTTCTTCTCCTAGCAGTTGAGCACAATTTTTCTTCCCATCATTCTCATGAAAGATATTAAAAAGATGAAGCGTATGAGACAAACTCAATTCCATTTTTTGGAGTTTTCTTTCATAGACTAAACTAGTGATAAAACAAGAAACTAAAAGACTTGATTGCAAGATCTAAAGATATACCTTCAAGCATTCACCTTCCCGGCAACGGCGCCAGAAAAGAGCTTGATGTCTACTACACAACCTTCTTCTTGTAGACGTTGTAGGGCCTCCAAGTGCAGTGGTTTGTAGGACAATAGCAAATTTCCCTCAAGTGGATGACCTAAGGTTTATCAATTCGTAGGAGGCGTAGGATGAAGATGGTCTCTCTCAAGCAACCCTGCAACCAAATAACAAAGAGTCTCTTGTGTCCCCAACACACCCAATACAATGGTAAATTGTATAGGTGCACTAGTTCGGCGAAGAGATGGTGATACAAGTGGTATATGGATAATAGATAATGGTTTTTGTAATCTGAAAATATAAAAACAGCAAGGTAACAAGTGGTAAACGTGAGCATAAACGGTATTGCAATGCTAGGAAACAAGGCCTAGGGTGCATACTTTCACTAGTGCAAGTTCTCTCAACAATAATAACATAATTGGATCACATAACTATCCCTCAACATACAACAAAGAGTCACTCCAAAGTCACTAATAGCGGAGAGCAAATGAAGAGATTATGGTAGGGTATGAAACCACCTCAAAGCTATTCTTTCCGATCAATCCGTTGGGCTATTCCTATAAGTGTCACAAACAGCCCTAGAGTTCGTACTAGAATAACACCTTAAGACACAAATCAACCAAAACCCTAATGTCACCTAGATACTCCAATGTCACCTCAAGTATCCGTGGGTATGATTATACGATATGCATCACACAATCTCAGATTCATCTATTCAACCAACACATAGAACCTCAAAGAGTGCCCCAAAGTTTCTACCGGAGAGTCAAGACGAAAACGTGTGCCAACCCCTATGCATAGATTCCCAAGGTCACGGAACCCGCAAGTTTATCACCAAAACATACATCAAGTGGATCGATAGAATACCCCATTGTCACCACGGGTATCCCACGCAAGACATACGTCAAGTGTTCTCAAATCCTTAAAGACTCAATCCGATAAGATAACTTCAAAGGGAAAACTCAATCCATTACAATAGAGTAGAGGGGGAGAAGAAACATAAGATCCAACTATAATAGCAAAGCTCGCGATACATCAAGATCGTGCCAAATCAAGAACACGAGAGAGAGAGAGATCAAACACATAGCTATTGGTACATACCCTCAGCCCCGAGGATGAACTACTCCCTCCTCGTCATGGAGAGCGCCGGGATGATGAAGATAGCCACCGGAGAGGGATTCCCCCTCCGATAGGGTGCCGGAACGGGTCTAGATTGGTTTTCGGTGGCTACAAAGGCTTCTGGCGGCGGAACTCCCGATCTATTCTGTTCTCCGAAGTTTTTAGGGTATATGGGTACATATAGGAGGAAGAAGTACGTCAGGGGAGCCATAAGGGGCACACGAGGGTGGAGGGCGCACCCTAGGGGGTGGGTGCCCCCTACCTCGTGGCTCCCTCGTTTCTTTCCTGACGTACACTCCAAGTCTATCGGGTAGCTTTCCTTCCAAAAATAACTTCTCCAAAAGGTTTCATTTTGTTTAGACTCTGTGTGATATTCCTTTTCTTTGAAACACTGAAAGAAGGAGAAAAACAGGAACTGGCACTGGGCTCTGGGTCAATAGGTTAGTCCCAAAAATAAATAAAAGTGCAGAATAAAGCCCATAAATATCCCAAACAGATTATATAATAGCATGGAACAATCAAAAATCATAGATACGTTGGATACGTATCAGTGGGTCATCAAGAACATTCTCTAACCTAGACAAGTTGTCTGCAACGGGGTTCTCAGCTCCCTTTCTATCAATAATATGCAAATCAAATTCTTGTAGCAAGAGAACCCATCTAATAAGTCTAGGTTTAGCATCTTTCTTTTCCATAAGATATTTAATAGGAGCATGGTCAATGTGAACAGTTACTTTGGAATCAACAATATAAGGTCTGAACTTATCACAAGCAAATACAACTGCGAAAAAATTCATTTTCAGTAGTAGCATAATTTCTCTGGGCACTGTCTAGAGTTTTACTAGCATATTGGATAACATTTAATTTCTTATCAACTCTTTGTCCTAGAACAGCACCTACATCATAATCACTAGCATCACACATAATTTCAAAGGGTAAATTCCAATCAGGTGGTTGAACAATAGGTGCAGAAATCAAGGCTTTCTTAAGTATTTCAAATGCTTCTATACAAGCATCATCAAAGACAAAAGGAACATCTTTTTGTAAGAGATTAGTCAGAGGCCTAGAAATTTTCGAGAAGTCTTTAATGAACCTCCTATAAAAACCGGCATGACCAAGGAAACTTCTTATACCTTTAATGTCCTTAGGACACGACATCTTTTCAATAGCATCAACTTTAGCTTTATCAACTTCAATACCTCTTTCAGAAATTTTATGCCCCAAGACAATACCTTCATTAACCATAAAGTGGCACTTCTCCCAATTCAAGACAAGATTAGTTTCTTCACATCTTTGCAAAACTCGATCAATGTTACTTAAGCAATCATCAAAAGAAGTTCCATACACGGAGAAATCATCCATGAAAACCTCAATAATCTTTTCACAAAAGTTAGAGAATATAGCAGTCATACATCTTTGAAAGGTAGAAGGTGCATTACATAAACCAAAAGGCATACGTCTATAAGCAAAGGTACCGAAAGGGCAAGTAAACGTGGTCTTTTCCTGATCTTCTTTCGACACAAGTATTTGAGAGAAACCAGAATAACCATCTAGAAAGCAAAAATGTGTATGTTTGGATAATCTTTCTAGCATTTGATCAATAAAAGGTAAAGGGTAATGATCCTTTCTAGTAGCTTTATTCAATTTGCGGAAGTCAATTACCATTCTATAACCTGTAACAATTCTTTGTGGGATCAATTCATCTTTATCATTAGGAACAACAGTAATACCTCCCTTCTTAGGGACACAATGGACGGGGCTTACCCACTGACTATCAGCAATAGGATAAATTATACCTGCCTCCATAAGCTTTAGTATTTCATTTCTTACCACTTCTTTCATCTTAGGATTTAACCGTCGTTGGTGGTCAACAACAGGTTTAGCATCTTTCTCGAATTTTATTTTGTGCTCGCATAGAGTGGGACTAATGCCCTTAAGATCATCAAGAGTATATCCAATAGCAGCGCAGTGCTTCTTCAGAGTTTTCAATAATTTCTCTTCTCCCTGTTCTGAAAGGTTAGCACTAATAATAACAGGATATATATTCTTTTCATCAAGATAAGCATATTTAAGAGTATTAGGTAATGGTTTAAGCTCAAACACGGGATCACCCTTGGGTGGAGGAGGATCCCCTGGAATTTCAACAGGTAAGTTGTGTTTCAAAATAGGTCCTTAAAGAATACTTCATCTATTTCCCTTCTTTCATTCATAAACATATCATTTTCATGGTCTAGCAAATATTGTTCTAAAGGATCATTAGGAGGCATGACAATAGAAGCAAGACCAACAATTTCATCTTTACTAGGCAATTCTTTATCATGGGGTTGTCTATGAAATTTAGCAAAATTAAAATCATGAGACATACCCCCTAAACCAACAGTAACAATATCCTTTTTGTAAGTGCATCTAGTGCCCCTTAGTGATTTTGGTGTATTGAAGACTTATAGGTTAAGGGACTGATGCGTTTGTGAGTGTACACAAGTCTATAAGTCTATGAGGAGTTTGATATTTGCAGAGAAAGTCGACCCCTAAAAATGAAGTTCTTCGACTGAAGACTGGATTTCTGAAGACTTTCTGAAGACTTTGAAAGTGAAGAAATTGGTGTGATCCTGAAGACTTGGCATTCATTCGAGGAACATGAAGCGTGAAGACTTTTGCTTTCGTAGTTTCATTTTATCTTTCTTGAGTCATAGGGAACACCGTATTGTTAAAGGGGGTCGAGGAAATACTAAGGAAAAATTTCCAAGTGATGCTCAACTCAAAATCCTACACCTACCAATCCCTTCGAGTGAAGCCATTGGAAATCTCATACAGTTCGGTCAAATTTCTTCAGTGACAGAGACGAAGCTCTTCTGGTCTCTGAAGAATTTGTTCTGACTGAGGAGTTAGGAATTCGCCAGTGCGAATTGCCTACAAGTGAGGAACATGATAGCCCTAAGGAATTTGTTAGTGAAATTTTTGACCGTTGCTGTGCTACGCGCCAGCTGTCCCAAAATATCTTTCCACCTAACGGTCATATCATTGAAGGGCATTTATGTCTTATCATGTCGCGCTGCTCCCTAGGCTATAAATAGCCACCCCTACAACCACTAGCTGGTTGGCTGCTCCAAGAGAAACTGACACTTGTCATTTGAGAGCATCCCATCCTCCGAGGACTTTGAGCGAAAATCATCAAGTGAGGAAAACCCAAACCGAAACACCTTCAAACCCAAAGTGATTGAGCATCACTGAAGAGATTGATCCTGCATGGATCCGACGCTTGTTACCTTTGAAGATTGTGCATCTTCCAGACGGTTAGGCGTCATGGTCTAGAGATCGCCGAGTGACCGAGTCTGTGAAGGTTTGGAAGTCACCTAAAGACTTACCACGAGTGATTGGGCGAGGTTTGTGTGACCTTAGCTCAAGGGGAATACGGTGAGGACTAAGTGTCTTGAGCTGCGTGTTCAGGACTGGGTGTCCGGGACTATGTGTCCTCAGGTTTAAATACCTAGCCGCCCTAACCAGACGTATAACTATCACAGCAGTTGGAACTGGTCTACCAAATCATTGTCTTCACCGAGCTAACTGGTTCAATTTCCTCAACCCTTCCATTTCCTCATTTCTGTGTTGTGTGCTTGTTCATATCTGTTTGAAGACTTTGACTGAAACCTTTCTCTATTTCCTCAGCTCAATTTCTTTACTTTGTTTGTCTTCATTCTGTTTATCATGTGTTTACGCTTTTTGTACTTTGTGCTTGTTTTCATTTCATCATGAAGACCATTCTCATGTTCTGTTATGTTTACTTCTGAGTACTTATTCTGCTGCAAGTAGTTCTTCTCTTAGGAATTTCCTCACCCTGAAATTCATCAGTGAAGAATTCACAAAAATCGCCTATTCACCCCCCTCTAGTCGACTTAACGCACTTTCACTTTTTGAAGTCTATCTTAGCATTAACAGTATTCAAGAAGGGTCTACCAAATATAATGGGACAAAAGTCATCTTGTGGGGAACCAAGAACAAGAAAATCAGTAGGATATTTAACTTTACCACACAAGACTTCAACATCTCTAACAATCCCAACTGGTGAAATAGTATCTCTATTGGCAAGCTTAATAGTAACATCAATATCTTCTATCTCAGCAGGTGCAATATCATGCATAATTTCTTTGTATAAGGAATGAGGCATTGCACTCGCACGAGAACCCATGTCACATAAGCCATGATAGCAATGTTCTCCTATTTTAACAGAAACAATAAGCATGCCTACAACAGGTCTATGTTTATCTTTAGTATTGGGTCTAGCAATTCTAGCAGCTTCATCACAGAAGTAAATAACATGCCTATCGGTGTCAAAACCGGCGGATCTCGGGTAGGGGGTCCCGAACTGTGCGTCTAAGGCGGATGGTAACAGGAGGCAGGGGACACGATGTTTTACCCAGGTTCGGGCCCTCTTGATGGAGGTAAAACCCTACGTCCTGCTCGATTTATTCTTGATGATATGAGTATTACAAGAGTTGATCTACCACGAGATCGGAGAGGCTAAACCCTAGAAGCTAGCCTATGGTATGACTGTGTCTTGTCCTACGGACTAAAACCCTCCAGTTTATATAGACACCGGAGGGGGCTAGGGTTACACAAGGTCGGTTACAAAGGAGGAGATATACATATCCGTATTGCCTAGCTTGCCTTCCACGCCAAGTAGAGTCCCATCCGAACACGGGACGAAGTCTTCAATCTGGTATCTTCATGGTCCAACAGTCCGGCCAAAGGATATAGTCCGGCTGTCCGGAGACCCCCTAATCCAGGACTCCCTCAGTAGCCCCTGAACCAGGCTTCAATGATGATGAGTCCGGCGCGCAGTGTTGTCTTCGGCATTGCAAGGCGGGTTCCTCCTCCGAATACACCACGGGAGAATTTGAATACAAGGATAATGTCCGACCCTGCAAAATAAGTTCCACGTACCACCGTAGAGAGAATAATATTTCCACAAATCCAATCTGCTGACACGTTTTGGCAGCATGACATTATGCCATGGCCCGATAATTATTCGAACCGTTTTTCCTTAACCAGCCCCGCACATAACGCGAGGTGGTTTCTTGACACGTCTTGTCAAAGCAGAGATCGTGTTCCCCTTATTACAGGATTATCATCAATACGGACGTGGGTAACCCAACCGTGCATAGGACTCCTAGATTTTAGGCAAGTCCCAAACGGCCACGAGGAGGACGCTTGATATTCACCCTCCTTATAAAGGGGCAAGGCTTTTACTTTTTCCCTCCCGTGCTCAATCGAATCCTTCCCCTGCCTCGAGTTCTAACACCCAAAGTACAGGTCAGGTGCTTCGGATCTTCAGTCATGTCCGGATCCAGCCTTTAAGGCCGGTGGATGCCTTCCTCCGTCATGGAGGAGGACATCAAGAAGTTGAGGGAAGCCAGATATCTGACCATCGAAATATCGCATAGGCTACCCGCCCGAGGGCAGGTCGTCCCTACTCCCGAACCCAACGAGAGCGTTATGTTCATCTCCCACGTCCTCCGAGGACTAGGCCTCGTTCTGGATCCCTTCGTCAGGGGTCTTATGTTCTATTACGGGCTGGATTTTCACGATCTGTCCCCGAACTCCCTTCTTCACATCTCGTCATTTATTGTCGTTTGTGAGGCCTTCCTCCGCATTACTCCTCACTTTGGCTTGTGGCTCAAGACCTTCGATGTGAAGCCGAAGATGGTCGAGGGACAGTATGCAGCGTGCGGAGGTGCTTTAATAAGCAAAATTGCTGATGCTCCATGGCCAAAGGGTTCCTTTCTAGAGGCGTCTGGATTATGGCAACGGGAGTGGTTCTACGTCACAGCTCCCCAAAGTGCCAAGTGGGTGGCTTCCCCCACCTTTCGCTCGGGCCCTCCACCACAACTAATGTCATGGATCAGCAGGGGACTGAGCTGGGGTCCAGCCAAGGACGTGCTCATATTGCAGAGCCGCATCTGAGATCTCTTCGAGGGAGACTTCAGATTGGTTATGGTAATGCAAGTCATGCTGGTTCATCAAGTCCAGCCTTGCAAACGCCGGCCCCTCCGCCTATGGGAATTCAACCCAGAAGGACCGCGCGCCATTCAGAATTTCCTCGGCCTGACGCACGAGGAGATGTACAAATCGTTCTTCGGACCTCAAATAGAGTGTCCGGACACCATCGAGGACGTGGGCCTAAGCAGTAATCGCACCACGGCCCAAGTAAGTAATCCCATGGCCGAACACACTGTCCTTTTTATTTATCATGACATCATTCTGAATAATCGCTCTTTGACCAGGACTGGATAACAAAGGCGAAGATGATCCGGTGTTCGGCCCCCCTTCCTGAAGGCTTGGACAATCCGGTGTTGGAAAAGATGCTTGAGCTAGCACCTTGCCTGGTTCCCACAAAGGAAGATGAAGGGGGGAATAAAGAGGGCGAAAGCGGGCCTCCACCGCTACCCATTCCAACTGAGGGAATGAGCGCCTCCGTGAAGGAGGATAACCCCGGGGAAGAATCTGACATTCTCTCACCCCGGGGAAGGAAGAGGACTACCTCTGACGATCCGGAAACCAAGGTTTCCAAGCGGGAGAAGAAATCTCCACCAGAGGGCCCCGCCTCGGAGGGTGCTTTAGCCGTACAAGGCCTGTGTGGGGATCAGCCCTCTAACGAGCTATAAGTAAAAGGTACTTAATAGTGAAGATATCCTACCTTACTTTTGAGGAAAATAACCGAAGCATTTATCTTGCAGTTCGGATCTTACCCCTTCTCAGCTGAGCTCGTCTTCAGGGGATCTTCTTCCGGAGATGATGGAGAGCGAAACGCCTCCCTCGGACTCCCCAGCTCAAGAAGCGGGCGACCTCGAAGTGTCGTCACGGAGAGTTTCTCCTGATCCGGTAAGGCCAGAAGGTAATCCTATGGCCACCCGAAGTCCCCAGTATCCGGCTCTTGAAGAGAGCAATCAAAAGAATCCGACACCATCTGGTATGCGGTCGGATGTACGGAGGGATCTGCTGGAGAGGGCGGTTATCTTAGAAGAGCACCGCACCTTGATGGGTACGGTGATTGAAAGGATTTCGTCTGCCGAAAGCGGGCTGCATGAAGCCTTTATGAGTCTACTGACATATTTTGAGGTACGTGAAATGATGTATATTTTTTGAAAGTACCGCACATTTTTAGATGTGCCCTGTGTAGATAGTAGCCCCTGAGAATCTGGTTGTCGCCGAGAACGGCGGCAAACAGAGGATCGTAGTCCCAGGTAATAACCATACCGCTTTATGTGCAGGTGGTGGAAGCTCCGGTGGCTAGCCAGACTAATGAGTTTGCCGAACTAAAGCGGCAACTGGATGCAGCAGATGCCGACATCGAGCTTGTTAACAAGCGGCTTGACGAGGCACAGGGTAAGTAATGTTTTCTGGTGAATGTCACATAGTACGAGCAGCATGATGCCAATATCTTTAATATGTTGTGACTGCAGATGGAGCTGCCACCGTGGAGATCCTTCGGGCGGAACTTGCCCGGGCCAAATAACAAACAAGGATTAGTAATGCGGTCGCTTTAAAGGCGGCCTAAGAGTTAAGAGCCGAAAAGGCTGCACATTGCGAGAGCAAAGATAAAATGGCCAAGATGGCTATAAAGTTAAAAGACACTACTGACCGTTGCCAGTTCCTTGAACAAGAAAACCGGGCGAGGGCGACGGACCTCGAGAAGGCCACAATGGCGACCAAGGACACCCGCTCTGCCATGAGAGCGAAGAAGGAGGAACTGCATGAAGCCAGGGATATTGTGGCTGGGAAGCACTTTATGCTGCGGAGGAAGTTCGGAGATCCGTGGTATGCCCCTCTGGATCGGCTGTGGAGTTCGGCAGACGCATATCTGGACTTGGCGGCGAGCGCTGTCGATGCGGCCGAATACTTCCGAGATCAAACAGATCATGAAGTGGACAAGCTATTCTAGTCGCAGTTTAACGTTCCAGAGCATCCACTTCCATTGACTAATCAGCTAGCCGAATGGGCCAAACTCAATAGGTTGTCCGGACTCGCCATGAGGTCTGTCGTGGATCAGCTATGGTCGGAAAGGCCAAAGCCGAACAACTATTTTAGCCTGGTGAGCAGTTCCTTGGTGCGGAGCCACGCATAAATGCGATGAAGAGGTCGGCGTGCATAGAAGGCTCGCGGATGGCCCCTGCCCGTGTCAAAGCATACTGGGCGGAGATGGATGCTAACACTATTGCGGCGCAGGGTTCGGCCATAGGCCGAGTGGCTGCCGAGCACTATTTTGAAGAAGTTCTTGAGGGTGCTCGTTTGATAGAGGCCCAGTGCTCGAAGAACATTATGTTTGAGTGACATGTATTCCCATTGTAAAAACAATGTTTTATTAAACTTATCAAGGCTGTATTTATACTTTTGCCCGAAAGTAATATGATGCCTCCTGTGCGGCCGTTTATGTATATATATATATATATGTATATCCTGAAAGATTGCAGTCGTCGGCTTCAGCCCTCATGCATATAATGCGGGGGTGTTCGTAGAAGACGTGTGTTCACACTTAATCCAACGTCTTGGTCCTATTAAGGAGGTGATAGCACAGTGAACTAGGCAACCGGACTATAATGCTTTAACACTTTCACTTAGCCAGAGGAGTTTGACAGTGGGGCTACTATATAGCCCCTGGTGACTCCGCACTCACTCGAATTCGGGGTGCGTACATGCCTGGCCGGGAAACGGCCCTTCATTAAGGCGGGGGAATTCTAAGATTCCGATAGGTCATCGAGTGGTTGACCAGTCTCACGCTATATCATGACAGTCAGTTTTTGGCTTTCTCTATTGAGGTGCTCGTCCGGATGAACCAGGGCACAATCGCAGTAGTTCTCCTGGTGCCGCCTTAGCCGATAGAGCGGAACGTAAGGCAGCAAAACACAAGAGCCGGGCAAACCCAACATTTGACCAAAGACATGATTCGGAGTTGATGCATATAAGGCCAAACTCGCGACGTCGAACACTCCCTAAGGTATTCGGTCTTTATTGTGGGCCTAAACAGTGCCCTTTGTAAGAAGCCCCTGGTGTCCAGGTACGTGCATTATTCTGACGTGGCCACATGCCAAGACGCCAACATCCGTCTCAATTGTACTGAGAATCCGAGGGATGTGTATCAACATGAGACAGTAAAAAAGGTTTACGCAGGGTCTTAATCTAAAAAGAATCCTTGGAACGGGTCCCTGCTGCACGTCTGCGCCTGTGTCTCCGTTGTTCCGTATTCTGGATGGGTGTAGCATGATGATTATCTGTAAAAGAGAGGAACTTTAATTGAAAAGTTGCCATGCAAAAGGTAAATTATACTAAATAAACAATATATAGTTCAGAATGAGTAAGATTGAGCCGAATTGCCACTTGTTTGCGCACGTTGAGACCCTTGTATTGTACTAGGGGTATGGCCATCAAACCTGTATTAATTACATATAGTTGTGTCGGACTCGTCTAACCGTGTCCGTGGTCTTGACGACCTATCGAGTGCTTTAGTTTCTGAGGCCGTTTTAGTGTGCGGTTGCCAAGGCAGCGCACTCTCTTCGGCGCGCAGGGATCGCTCAATATTTCCATTTGCTGTAATGATGCCACGTGGACCGGGCATCTTAAGCGTGAGGGAAGCGTAATGCGGTATTGCATTAAAGCGAGCGAAAGCTTCGCGTACAAGTAGTGCTTGATAGCCACTTTGGAACAGAGCAATGTGGAAGGTTAAATTTTCGCTACAGAAGTTATAAGGGAAGCCGAATATAACCTCTAGTAGCAGGGAGCCCGTGCAATGAGCCCCTGGGCCTGGCGTTACTCCTTTAAAGGTAGTATTGCTATGGCAAATTTTCGTTGGGTCTATCCCCATTTTGCGGACTGTGTCCTGATATATCAGGTTTAGACTGCTGTCACCGTCCATCAGGACTCGTGTGAAGTAGTATCCGTCAATTATTGGATCTAATACCAAGGCAGCCCATCCTGCGCGCCGGATACTTGCCGAGTAATCCTGATGGTCGAAGGTGATCGGTTGAGACGACCAGTGGCAGAACTCCGCGGTGATAGGCCCTTGGGCATATTTATCTGGGAGTGCCACTTTGTTTCTCCCCTTTATCACGTGTAACACGTTTACTGTTTTGATTTCTGGTGGAAATTTCTCCTGTTCCCCAGTGCTTTGCTTGCGAGGCTCATCCTCGTCTTCGCTTGGTGTATCCTGCCCCTTATGTTCGGCATTGAGCTTGCCGGACTGCTTGAAGACTCAACATTCTCTGTGGGTATGATTTGCAGGTTTATCGGGGGTGCTATGGATCTGACATATTTGGTCCAGAATTTTGTTTAGGCTGGATAGTTCATCTCTGGTGCCTTTAGAGGGCGGCTTTTGCTGACCTGGCCAAGAGCTTCTGAATCCGGCGTTTACCGTCGTGCTCTTCGGGCTCTCTTCTTTATTCCGACGCTTATTATTTTTGCTGCGTCATGATTTCCCGTTTCCATCTCTAACTTCGGATGTACTTGGGTCGCTGGTGCTGCATCGGGCTAGCCAGCTGTCCTCGCCCGCGCAAAAGCGGGTCATGAGGCTTGTTAATGCTGCCATTGTTCTCGGCTTTTCTTGGCCGAGGTGTCTGGCAAGCCATTCGTCTCGGACGCTGTGCTTAAAAGCTGCCAAGGCTTCGGCGTCCGGACAGTCGACTATTTGGTTCTTTTTAGTAAGAAACATGTTCCAAAGCTTTCAGGCTGACTCTCCGGGCTGTTGAGTTATATGACTCAAATCGCCCGCGTCCCGAGGTCGGACATAAGTCCCTTGAAAATTTGCCCGAAAAGCGTCTTCGAGCTCTTCCCAGCTTCCAATGGAGCTTTCGGGGAGGCTTTTAAGCCAGTGCCGAGCTGGCCCTTTGAGCTTGAGGGGTAAGTACTTGATGGCGTGGAGATCATCTCCTCGAGACATATGGATATGGAGGATATAGTCCTCAATCCAGACCCCGGGGTCTGTTGTTCCGTCGTATGCCTCTATGTTTACGGGTTTGAATCCCTCTAGAAATTCATGGTCCAGCACCTCGTCGGTGAAACATAGGGGGTGTGCGGCACCCCTGTATCTGGGTGTATCATGGTGTTCGGATGTTTGTTGTGTTGCATCGTATGCTGGAGCACGCTTGCGTGGTCCATAGATGGATCTGGTTGCGTCGTCCCTTTGATGCGAGCCCTCGTGTGGATCGTGTATTGGCTTATGTGCGGTGTTGTTTGTCGCTCTATGTTGGTCATGAGGTCGTCTATCCAGCCAGATGGCCATGTTAATTTTTGGTTGCGGGGGATCTAAGGCCTCCTCATCGAATTCAGGTAGCAACTTCCGCTTCGGGTAGCTCTTGGTGTGGCGATTACCGCCGTACTTCGCTGCTGTGTTGAGTACTTTACTCCATTTGATTCTGAGCGTGTCTTGCGCAGCCTTGAGCCCTTGCTTCTGCTTTTTTAGACTCCTCGCGGTGGCAACAAGCCTTTGATGGGCATTCTGTTACTCCGGGTGTCTGTCCGGTGTGATGTCATCCGGACTATTATCTTCAACGGGGTTGGGTTGTTCGGCTTGATTCTCCTTGTTGCCGTGGCTGGGCGATGGTTCACCCTGCTCTAACGCTGGGTCTATATGATTGTTGTTTCTGTCGAGGCGGGATTTAGAGCAGCGTTTACGCTGCCGCTTTGACTGCTTCTCGAGGGAACAACCCTTCGCCACGTCCTTCCGTTCCTTGTCGTCGTTTTCGTTGGGTATGTCCACCATGTATACATCATATGATGAAGTGGGCATCCAGTGCCCTGTGGGCAGTGGTTCTTGTTCGTCTCCTGCATCGTCGTCCATACCGTTGATGTCTTCGGAGTCGAAGTCGAGCATGTCGGTTAAGTCATCGACAGTGCCTACTAAGTGGGTGGTGGGTGGGCGGCGAATTTCTTCGTCCTCCACATCCCAATCCTGTCGGACGTAGTTCGGCCAGGACCCTCCTGACAAGGAGAGAGACCTTAATGAGTTCAGTATGTCGCCGAAGGGCGAGTGCTGAAAAATATCCGCGGAGGTAAACTCCATGATCAGCGCCCAATCGGATTCGATGGGAATGGGCGTAGGCGGTTCGGAGTCCGTGGCCGGAGAAGGATTCGGTAGTTTGGCCACACGGCTCTCATGAAGGGTAAGGTCGATATTCGGCTCGATCTCTGCTGAGGGTACGGCCTCCGTCACGGGGTCTATCCACCCGTCCATGGATGGTGCAACTGGCTCCGAATTGAGGCTCGGAGCGGCTGCCGGTGCGATCTCCTGAATACGGTCCGATGGTAGAGCTAAATCATACTCATCGTGACCGCGTGGCGCACAAGGTAGGGGCTCGAATCCGTCGAAGATCAAGTCTCCGTGGATATCGGCCGTGTAATTTAAGCTTCCAAACCTGGCCTGGTGGCCAGGGGCGTAACTTTCGATCTGCTCCAGATGGCCAAGCGAGTTGGCCCGCAGTGCGAAGCCGCCGAACATAAAGATCTGTCCGGGGAGAAAAGTCTCACCCTGGACTGCATCGCTATCGATGATAGTAGGAGCCATCAAGCCTAACGGCGACAACACAGAGGAACTCTCAATGAAAGCACCAATGTCGGTGTCAAAACCGGCGGATCTCGGGTAGGGGGTCCCGAACTGTGCGTCTAAGGCGGATGGTAACAGGAGGCAGGGACACGATGTTTTACCCAGGTTCGGGCCCTCTTGATGGAGGTAAAACCCTACGTCCTGCTTGATTTATTCTTGATGATATGAGTATTACAAGAGTTGATCTACCACGAGATCGGAGAGGCTAAACCCTAGAAGCTAGCCTATGGTATGACTGTGTCTTGTCCTACGGACTAAAACCCTCCTGTTTATATAGACACCGGAGGGGGCTAGGGTTACACAAGGTCGGTTACAAAGGAGGAGATATACATATCCGTATTGCCTAGCTTTCCTTCCACGCCAAGTAGAGTCCCATCCGGACACGTGACGAAGTCTTCAATCTGGTATCTTCATGGTCCAACAGTCCGGCCAAAGGATATAGTCCGGTTGTCCGAAGACCCCCTAATCCAGGACTCCCTCAATGCCCATCAAATATTATCGACCAAGAGATCTTTAACCATAGCAATACTAGGTTCAACTTTAATTTGCTTAGGGGGTGTAGGTGTTCTAGCATTACTCTTACAAACCACAGTTGAAACTTTAGCATGATCCTTTATTCTAACAGGGAAAGGTGGTTTCTCAATATAAGCGGTAGGAACAATAGGATCAACATTATAAGTGATAGTCTTTTCTTCAACTTTAATAGGTTCAACTACTTTTACTTCAATGGGAGGATGATATTTAAACCACTTCTCCTTAGGGAGATCAACATGAGTAGCAAATGATTCACAGAAAGAAGCTACTATCTCAGAGTCAAGTCCATATTTAGTGCTAAATTCACGAAAAGCATTTGTATCCATAAATGATTTAACACAATCAAACTTGGGTGTTATACCCAACTCCTTACCTTCGTCGAGTTCCCAATCTTCAGAGTTGAGTTTAATTCTTTCCAATAAATCCCATCTGAATTCAATAATCTTCATCATAAAAGAACCAGTACAAGAAGTATCGAGCATGGAGCGATTATTAAGAGAAAGTCGAGCATAATTTTTTTGAATAATAATTTCTCTTGAGAGCTCATGATTGGGGCATGAGTATAACATTGACTTAAGACTCCCCCAAGCTTGAGAGATACTTTCTCCTTCGCGAGGCCAAAAATTATATATATAATTACGATCACGATGAACCAGATGCATAGGATAAAACTTATGATGAAATTCCAATTTCAATCGGTTGTAGTTCCATGATCCAATATCATCACATAGCCTAAACCATGTCAATGTCTTTCCCTTCAAAGATAAAGGGAAGACCTTCTTCTTGATAACATCCTCGGGCATACCTGCAAGCTTAAATAATCCACAAACTTCATCCACATAGATTAGGTGCATATTGGGATGTAATGTTCCATCTCATGTAAAAGGATTAGCTAGCAGTTCCTCTATCACACCCGAAGGAATTTCAAAGTAAACATTTTTAGTAGGTTCAGTAGGTTGAGGAGCAACTCTTTGCTCTACTAGTAGGGGTGAAGATACCCCGAACAAGCCTCTCAAAGGATTTTTTTTTCCATAGTAACAAGTGACAATAAATTTCAACACACTATATAAATTTTTCCTTACCAAATTCCACCTACCAAAGGCACTTCACTCCCTAGCAACGGCGCCGGAAAAGAGTCTTGATGACCCACAAGTATAGGGGATCTACCGTAGTCCTTTTGATAAGTAAGAGTGTCGAACCCAACAAGGAGCAGAAGGAAATGACAAGCGGTTTTCGGTATGGTGTTCTCTGCAAGCACTGAAATTATCGGTAACATATAGTTTTGTGATAAGGTAATTCGTAACGGGTAACAAGTAACAAAAGTAAACAAGGTGCAGCAAGGTGGCCCAATCCTTTTTGTAGCAAAGGACAAGCCTGGACAAACTCTTATATAAAGGAAATCACTCCCGAGGACACATGGGAATTATCGTCAAGCTAGTTTTCATCATGCTCATATGATTCGCGTTCGTTACATTGATAATTTGATATGTGGGGTGGACCAGTGATTCGGTACTGCCCTTCCTTGGACAAGCATCCCACTTATGATTAACCCCTCTCGTAAGCATCCGCAACTACGAAAGAAGAATTAAGGTAAACCTAACCATAGCATGAAATATAGGGATCCAAATCAGCCCCTTACGAAGCAACGCATAAACTAGGGTTTAAGCTTCTGTCACTCTAGCAACCCATCATCTACTTATTACTTCCCAATGCCTTCCCCTAGGCCCAAACAATGGTGAAGTGTCATGTAGTCGACGTTCACATAACAACACTAGAGGAAAGACAACACACATATCATCAAAATATCAAACGAATACCAAATTCACATGACTACTTATAGCAAGACTTCTCCCATGTCCTCAGGAACAAACGTAACTACTCACAAATCATATTCATGTTCATAATTAGAGGGGTATTAATATGCATAAAGGATCTGAACGTATAATCTTCCACCGAATAAACCAACTAGCATCAACTACAAGGAGTAATCAACACTACTAGCAACCCACTGGTACCAATATGAGGTTTTGAGGCAAAGATCGGACACAAGAGATGAACTAGGGTTTGAGAGGAGATGGTGCTGGTGAAGATGTTGATGGAGATTGACCCCCTCCCGATGAGAGGATCGATGGTGATGATGATGGTGACGATTTCCCCCTCCCGGAGGGATGTTTCCCTGGCAGAACAACTCTGTGATGTCTACTACTCAACCATCTTCTTGTAGACGTTGTTGGGCCTCCAAGTGCAGAGGTTTGTAGGACAGTAGCAAATTTCCCTGAAGTGGATGACCTAAGGTTTATCAATCCGTGGGAGGCCTAGGAATAAGATGGTCTCTCTCAAACAACCCTGCAACCAAATAACAAAGAGTCTCTTGTGTCCCCAACACACCCAATACAATGGTAATTGTATAGGTGCACTAGTTCGGCGAAGAGATGGTGATACAAGTGCAATATGGATAGTAGATAATAGTTTTTGTAATCTGAAAATATAAAAACGACAAGGTAACTAATGATAAAAGTGAGAGTAAATGGTATTGCAATGCATTGAAAAAAGGCCTAGGGTTCATACTTTCGCTAGTGCAAGTTCCCTCAACAATAATAACATAATTGGATCACATAACTATCCCTCAACATGGAACAAAGAGTCACTCCAAAGTCACTAATAGTGGAGACCAAACGAAGAGATTATGGTAGGGTACGAAACCACCTCAAAGTTATTCTTTCCAATCAATCTTTTGGGCTATTCCTATAAGTGTCACAAACAGCCCTAGAGTTTGTACTAGAATAACACCTTAAGACACAAATCAACCAAAACCCTAATGTCACCTAGATACTCCAATGTCACCTCAAGTATCCGTGGGTATGATTATACGATATGCATCTCACAATCTCATATTCATCTATTCAACCAATACATAGAACCTCAAAGAGTGCCCCAAAGTTTCTACTGGAGAATCACGACGAAAGCGTGTGCCAACCCCTATGCGTAGGTTCATGGGCGGAACCCGCAAGTTGATCACCAAAACATACATCAGGTGAATCACGTGATATCCCATTGTCACCACAGATACGCACGGCAAGACATACATCAAGTGTTCTCAAATCTTTAAAGACTCAATCCGATAAGATTACTTCAAAGGGAAAACTCAATCCATTACAAGAGAGTAGAGGGGGAGAAGCAACATAAGATCCAACTATAATAGCAAAGCTCGCGATACATCAAGATCGTGCCAAATCAAGAGCACGAGAGAGAGAGAGAAAGATCAAACACATAGCTACTGGTACATACCCTCAGCCCCGAGGGAGAACTACTCCCTCCTCGTCATGGAGAGCACCGGGATGATGAAGATGGCTACCGGAGAGGGATTCCCCCTCCGGCAGGGTGTCGGAATGGGTCTAGATTGGTTTTCGGTGGCTACGGAGGCTTCTGGCGGTGGAACTCCCGATCTATTCTGCTCCTCGATCGTTTTAGGGTATATGGAGATATATAGGTGGAAGAAATACGTCAGGGGAGCCACAAGGAGCCCACGAGGGTGGAGGGCGCGCCTAGGGGGGTGGGCGCGCCCCCTTACCTCGTGCCTCCCTCGTTTCTTTCTCGACATGCACTCCAAGTCTCCTGTATTGCTTTCCTTCCAAAAATAACTTTTCCGAAGGTTTCATTCCGTTTGGACTCCGTTTGATATTCCTTTTCCGCGAAACACTAAAACAAGGGGGAAAACAGAAACTGGCACTGGGCTCTGGGTCAATAGGTTAGTCCCAAAAATAATATAAAAATGCATAGTAAAGCCCAATAAACATCCAAGATGGATAATATAATAGCATGAATACTTCATAAATTATAGATACGTTGGAGACGTATCAGCATCCCCAAGCTTAATTCCTGCTCGTCCTCGAATAGGTAAATGATAAAAGAAATAATTTATGAAGTGTGAATGCTAGCAGGTGCACAAGTTTGATCAATGATAATTTCAATCACCTTTTCTAGCATCATTATATCATAACAATAGTTGATCACATAAAGCTTCTCATGATCAAGTAATAAACTATTCACATGTTAAAGTATAGATCGTAAACTTTCTTGAAAACTAACAAACCATGTTATTAGTCATCAAACAATTACAATTCATCTTATTTTCGAGAAGAGTCTATGTCAGAGCTTTGATTTAGCAAACCCCAAATACTCAACTATCATGTAGTCTTTCACAATTGCTAACACTCACGCAATATTTATGGGTTCAAAGTTTTAATCAGACACAGAGAAAGATAGGGGCTTATAGATTCGCCTCCCAACCTTTTACCTCAAGGGTAATGTCAACAATAATAGTTCATGATGCCTTACATCCAATTAGATATATATATATATATATATCAGAATCTTTCCAACACAATGTGCTCGCCAAAGGATAAAAATGTAAAAAGGAAAGGTGAAGATCACCATGACTCTTGCATAAAGGTAGAAGATAAAAGTAAAGATAGACCCTTCGCAGAGGGAAGCAGAGGTTGTCATGTGCTTTTATAGTTGGATGCATAAAATCTTAATGCAAAAGAAAGGTCACTTTATTGTCCCCTGTGATAGGGACCTTTATTATGCAGTTCGTCGCTTTTATTGCTTCCATATCACAAGATCATATAAAGCTTATTTTCTCCACACTAAAATATCATACATATTTAGAGAGCAATTTTTAATGCATGCACCGATGACAACTTACTTGAAGGATCTTACTCAATCCATATGTAGGTATGGTGGATTCTCATGGCAATACTATTTTAAGGGATGTTTGGAAGCACAAGTAGTATCTCTACTTGGTGCGAAGAATTTGGCTAGCATGAGGGGGAAAGGCAAGCTCAACATGTTGGATGATCCATGACAATATATTTTATTTCAGATATAAGAAAACATAACCCATTACGTTGTCTTCCTTGTCCAACCTCAACCTTTTAGCATGTCATATTTCAATGAGTGCTCACAAAAACAAAAGATGTCCAAGATAGTATATTTATATGTGAAATCTCTCTTCCTTCAATATTCTTTCATGAATTGTTCAAGTGACCAATACCATGTTTGCTAACCTTCAATAAATTTACAACTTCTACTTCTTATATGTTAAGTCATCACTCCCCATGGGATAAGCATATGAAACATATATAATTTCAGATTTATGATATTTGCTCACTCAAATATTTACTCATAGGATATAAGTGAAGCACACGAGTAAATGACAAACTACTCCAAAAAGATATGAGTGAAGATCAATGAGTAGTTTAAATAATTATGTAGCTATGTGAAGACTCTATCTCTCATTTAATAATTTCATATCTTGATAATTTATTCAAAAAGAAAGCAAAGCAAAATAAAATGACATTCTAAGAATGGCAAACATCATGTGAAGAAGCAAAAACTTAGGATCAACCGAAACTAACCGATAGTTGTTGAAGAAGAAAGGTGGGATGCCAACCGGGGCTTCCCCAAGCTTAGACGCTTGAGACTTCTTGAAATATTATCTTAGGATACCTTGGGCATCCCCAAGCTTGATCTTTTGTGTCTCCTTAATTCCTCTCATATCACGATCTCCCTAAATCTCAAAAGCTTCATCCACACAAGACTCAACAAGGACTCGTGAGATAAGTTAGTATAAACCAATGCAAGAACCTTATCATACCCTACTGTAGCAAATCACTAAAATTATTATTCAACATTGCATACTAAATGCCTCTGCATATTTAATTGTCCTATCCTCAAATAGAATCATTAAAGAAGCAAACATATGCAAACAATGCAAACACAACAGCAATCAGCCTAAACAGGACAGTCTGTAAAGAGTGCAACAAGATTCATACTTCCCTAGCTCCAAAAATTATGAAAGAAAATTCCCACCGTATTAAATTTACTAGAGCTTAATATGCAAAAGGTTTCAACATTTTATCACATTCTCACTTTTCTAGGGAATTATTGCAACAGCGGTAAACTTTCTGTTTTCAAACAACAACACGAAGACTTGTAAAATGGGCATAGTAAAGGCTATCAATGCCACTTTTATTGAAATAAAAGATGAAAAACATTGTTCTAAATAACAGCAAGCAAATCCTAACAAAATAAATTGACACTCCAAGCAAAACACATATCATGTGGTGAATAAAAATATAGCTCCAAGTAAAGTTACCGATGAATGAAGACGAAAGAGGGGATGCCTTCCGGGGCATCCCCAAGCTTAGGCTCTTGGTTGTCCTTGAATATTACCTTGGGGTGCCTTGGGCATCCCCAAGCTTAGGCTCTTGCCACTCCTTATTCCATAGTCCATCGAATCTTTACCCAAAACTTGAAAACTTCACAACACAAAACTTAACAGAAGACTCGTAATCTCCGTTAGTATAAGAAAATAAATCACCACTTAGGTACTGCTGTGACTCATTCTAAATTCATATTGGTGTAATATATACTATATTCCAACTCAGCTATGGTTCATACCTTTCGATACTACTCATAGGTTCATCAAAATAAGCAAACAACACATAGAAAACAGAATCTGTAAAAAATAGAACAATCTGTAGGAATCTGAATCAAACATATACTTCTGGAACTCATAAAATTCTCAAATAAATTGCTGGACGTGAGGAATTTATCTATTAATCATCTGCAAAAAGAATTAACTGAATAGCACTCTCGAATAAAAAAATGGCAGCAATTCTCGTGAGCGCTAAAGTTTCTGTTTTTTACAACATGATCAACAAGACTTTCCCCAAGTCTTCCCAACGGTTCTACTTGGCACAAACAGTAATTAAAACCATAAAACCACATCTAAACAGAGGCTAGATGAATTATTTATTACTAAAAAGGAACAAAAATAAAGAGAGCATCATGAAGAATATGACTAGCACATTTAAGTCTAACCCACTTCCTATGCATAGGGATTTTGTGAGCAAACAACTTATGGGAACAATAATCAACTAGCATAGGAAGGCAAAACAAGCATAACTTCAAAACTTTAAGCACATAGAGAGGAAACTTGATATTATTGCAATTCCTACAAGCATATGTTCCTCCCTCATAATAATTTTCAGTAACATCATGAATGAATTCAACAATATAACCAGCACCTAAAACATTCTTTTCATGATCTACAAGCATAGAATTTTTATTACTCTCCACATAAGCAAATTTCTTCTCATGAATAATAGTGGGAGCAAACTCAACAAAATAACTATCATGTGATTGAAAATTAAGATCAAGATAAAAGTTTCATGGTTATCATTGTTCTTTAAAGCATACGTGTGATCACAATAATCATCATAGATAGGAGGCATGCTTTCATCATAATATATTTGCTCATCAAAACTCGGGGGACAAAAAATATCATCTTCATCAAACATAGCTTCCCCAAGCTTGTGGCTTTGCATATCATTAGCATCATAGATATTCAAGGAATTCATACTAACAACATTGCAATCATGCTCATCATTCAAATATTTAGTGCCAAACATTCTAATGCATTCTTCTTCTAACACCTTGGCACAATTTTCCTTCCCATCATACTCACGAAAGATATTAAAAAGATGAAGCGTATGAGACAAACTCAACTCCATTTTTTATAGTTTTCTTTATAAACTAAACCAGTGCTAAAGCAAGAAACAAAAAGATTCGATTGCAAGATCTAAAGATATACCTTCAAGCACTCACCTCCCCGGCAACGGCGGTAGAAAAGAGCTTGATGTCTACTACACAACCTTCTTCTTGTAGACGTTGTTGGGCCTCCAAGTGCAGAGGTTTGTAGGACAGTAGCAAATTTCCCTCAAGTGGATGACCTAAGGTTTATCAATCCGTGGGAGGCGTAGGATGAAGATGGTCTCTCTCAAACAACCCTGCAACCAAATAACAAAGAATCTCTTGTGTCCCCAACACACCCAATACAATTGTAAATTGTATAGGTGTACTAGTTCGGCGAAGAGATGGTGATACAAGTGCAATATGGATAGTATATAATTTGTAATCTGAAAATATAAAAACAGCAAGGTAACTAATGATAAAAGTGAGAGTAAACAGTATTGCAATGCGTTGAAAAAAGGCCTAGGGTTCATACTTTCGCTAGTGCAAGTTCCCTCAACAATAATAACATAATTGGATCACATAACTATCCCTCAACATGCAACAAAGAGTCACTCCAAAGTCACTAATAGCGGAGAGAAAACGAAGAGATTATGGTAGGGTACGAAACCACCTCAAAGTTATTCTTTCCAATCAATCCGTTGGGCTGTTCCTATAAGTGTCACAAATAGCCCTAGAGTTCGTACTAGAATAACACCTTAAGACACAAATCAACCAAAACCCTAATGTCACCTAGATACTCCAATGTCACCTCAAGTATCCGTGGGTATGGTTATACGATATGCATCACACAATCTCATATTCATCTATTCAACCAACACATAGAACCTCAAAGAGTTCCCCAAAGTTTCTACCGGAGAATCACGACGAAAATGTGTGCCAACCCCTATGCGTAGGTTCATGGGCGGAACCCGCAAGTTGATCACCAAAACATACATCAAGTGAATCACGTGATATCCCATTGTCACCACAGATACGCATGGCAAGCCATACATCAATTGTTCTCAAATCTTTAAAGACTCAATCCGATAAGATTACTTCAAAGGGAAAACTCAATCCATTACAAGAGAGTAGAGGGGGAGAAGCAACATAAGATCCAACTATAATAGCAAAGCTCATGATACATCAAGATTGTGCCAAATCAAGAACACGAGAGAGACAAAGAGATCAAACACATAGCTACTGGTACATACCCTCAGCCCCGAGGGAGAACTACTCCCTCCTCGTCAGGGAGAGCACCGG
Source organism: Triticum dicoccoides (assembly GCF_002162155.2). Lineage (NCBI taxonomy): Eukaryota > Viridiplantae > Streptophyta > Magnoliopsida > Poales > Poaceae > Triticum > Triticum dicoccoides. The sequence goes on along the minus strand of NC_041392.1, from coordinate 132,766,825 downwards.
GATGATGAAGATGGCCACCGGAGAGGGATTCCCCCTCCGGCAGGGTGTCGGAACGTGTCTAGATTGGTTTTCGGTGGCTACAGAGGCTTCTGGCGGCAGAACTCCCGATCCATTATGCTCCTCGATCGTTTTAGGGTATATGGAGATATATAGGTGGAAGAAATACGTTAGGGGAGCCAGGAGGGGCCCACGAGGGTGGAGGGCGCGCCCATGGGGGGTGGGCGCCCTCCTACCTCGTGCCTCCCTCGTTTCTTTCCCGACGTGCACTCCAAGTCTCATGTATTGCTTTCCTTCCAAAAATAACTTTTCCGAAGGTTTCATTCCGTTTGGACTCCGTTTGATATTCCTTTTCCGCGAAACACTGAAACAAGGGAAAAACATAAACTGGCACTGGGCTCTGGGTCAATAGGTTAGTCCCAAAAGTAATATAAAAATGCATAGTAAAGCCCAATAAACATCCACGATGGATAATATAATAACATGAATACTTCATAAATTATAGATACGTTGGACACGTATCACTCTGCCGGAGCCCTAGTTTGGTTCCGCCAAGGTTTCGCCTCGATATGGCGGCGCTTCGTCCCGAAAACTTTCTTCTGATTTTTTCCAGGGCGAAAGACACCTTATACCAGAAGATGGGCATCGGGGGGCTTCCAGGTGGCCCACGAGGCAGGGGGCGTGCCTAGGGGGTAGGGCGCGCCCTCCACCCTCGTGGACGGTGGGTGGCCCCCATCTGGTGCTTCCTTCACCCAATATTTTATATATATTCTAAAACTGACTTTCGTGGAGTTTCAGGACTTTTGGAGTTGTACAGAATAGGCCTCTAATATTTGCTCCTTTTCCAGCCCAGAATTCCAGCTGCCGGCATTCTCCCTCTTCATGTAAACCTTGTAAAATAAGAGAGAAAAGGCATAAGTATTGTGACATAATGTGTAATAACGACCCATAATGCAATAAATATCGATATAAAAGCATGATGCAAAATGGACGTATCAGGTCTTTCCCTCATTGGTGGGAGCCCTTCCCTCCCCCTCTAACCTATATATACTTGATTAGGCCCTTTTGTGATACAAGTTTGGAGCCTCCTCTAGTTCATCTAGTTCTAGTTCTAATTGATCCTAGTTAATCTAATTAGAGCTAGACCTAGTTCCTCTAATCCTCATAATTAGAAGCCCCCATGTGTTTCTAATCTCCTCCCTCTAATTCTTCGGCGATGATCAACTCTGGACGGTGAAGCGCTGCCGGATCGTGAAGACTGTACGCTTGCAACCAAGTAGAGAGGTCGTGCTTTTGGTCTTCCGTTCGAGGGATCGTTCGAGGGTGGTTCGCGGGATCATTATCAACGGTTCGAGGGACTCCAAGTATGATCCACACTGACTCGTCTACTTTCGTTGCACTCTGGAATCGATAACAATCATTGGTCGAAACCTTATATGCATCTTCATATTGTACCTGGGTGATCATACGACAATTTTTGTTTTATTTTGTACTATGTTTCCCAACAGTAATGGCCATAATTCTTCACCCTCTTCGGGAGGTGGGGGGAGGGTGGTGACCTCCATCGTCAACACTATCTTCTTCTTGTCGGAGGTGACCTCCTTCCCGTTCCCGACAGAGGCGACCTCCTTACCCTTCCTGGCAGAGGCGACCTCCTTGCCAGCCTTGTTGTTGCCTTCGAGGACGAGCTTCTCAATCTGTATTGAGCATGAACTAATACTTGATTGAAAAACGTACTGCACGTATGATCAAGTAAATTACCCAACCCGGCTCTAGGCTACCACCAGTATGACTACAAGCTCATTGAGGTGGATGACTACAAGCTCTATCACGAGTCTGTTCAAATCCTCAATCCATCCAGATTCGTAGAACGTGTGTATGAAAACCATCAAATCAATTCAAGGGTTTGTTCAAACCATCGGCGGTTCGAGGGTTTCCACAGACTGGTGTTCAAATCCTCGAAATCCCTACCTGTGTGTGTTCAAACCCTAAAATCATTTCAATCAATCCCAAATCACAATGGACTCAACCGATTCCTAATCAAAGCCTACCAACCGTCAATCAAATAGGTGCAATCTACAACCTACGGTAAATCGAGCCACCCCTTATTTATGCTACAGAGGGGGACATAGTACATACCACCATTGACGCAGAGAGAGTGTTCGCCGCCGGTACTCGTCATGCAGATCTTGTGGTCGCTTTCGGGGAGAGACAAAGGGGAAATTGAGCGATGGGGGGAGGGGAAAGTGAAGCGGTGGGAGAAGGGGAGAGTGAGCGGTGGGAGGGGGGGGGGTCGAGGCGAGTTACGGCGCCGCAACGGGAGCCAACACGGTTTCTGCCGCATGTACCCACGCGTGTAGCATGTCGCTCCCACGTGCGTCCCCTCGCATCCCAGGGGTCTGGCTTGCTGGAAATAGCCGACTGGGAGTTTCCAGCGAGCCAGACCAAGAGGTGCTTTAAAGTTCGCGTGGGCCAAGATTTTGACATGGCCAAATCTACCAAACAGGCCAAAACTGCACCTCGATGGACCTAATGCAGATAACCAAACGCATCCTTGATGCATCAGATTGAATGATGGTCTCCAATCCGCTGTCTGTGGACATTTAATGTGTCCTTTTTATTTTTGATGTACGCCGTTGAAGATACCCTAAATCCCCTCAAGTAACTATTTCAGCACTCCCAAAAGCCCACTTAAAATGAACATCCCAACAATTGGAACCCCTAAAAAAAGAAAGAAACAATTGGAAGTCAGGCCATAGGATTGAGCAAAAGTAGCATCAGGATCAGATGCTCAAAGGAGTGTTTGTTCCCTGCCGCACCCCCGTTGTTCTAGCACGAAAGAGCAGATCGGCAAGGCGCAACACCTTTGACTTGACTGTATCCAGGAGGTGACGCTGTATTTTTCATTTTCAGTGAAAAAAAAGCAGGTGACGTCGTCGTACCCGGATTGTCTGTCAGAGAACGGAAAAGGATATACACACGAGAGGGTATCCACTTACGGTCCAACCAGTGGGCCAGCGGAGCCAGCCCATCGAGTTCCCGAATCGTAGAGCTCCCGACACGATCCAACGGTCCAGAGCGCGACGCGACGTAGCCCGCAGCCCCTCAGTGGGCTAGCCCAGGCTACACCTCGCCTTCGCCTGCGCGCACGGGCACGACTCGTCTGAGGAGAGGAGTTTCCCCTTTCCCCTCGACGCCCCTTCGCGAGCGCCCGAAAACCTAGCCGCCAAATCCACCCATGGCTCGCCGCGGCCGCGACGACGACGACGACGAGGTCGAGGAGGAGGAGGAGGACGAGGAGGAGGCCTACGACCTCGACGACGAGGAGGACGACGAGGGGGACGACTACGAGGAGGAGGCGAGGGGCCGGGGCAAGGCGGCCTCCCGCTCCCGCGCCCCCGCCGGCGGGGTGCGGAAGAGATCGCGCCAGGACAACTTCATCGACGACTCGGCCATCGAGGACGACGACGAGGACGAGGAGGACGACGGCGGGAGCCGCCCGAGGAAGAAGGGCGGCGGCGGCGTGCGCGGGTTCTTCGACGAGGAGGCGCAGGTCGACGAGGACGAGGAGGAGGAGGACGAAGGCGAAGGCGAGGATGGTGAGTTTTAGTTTTTGCGCTATCCGATTGCGGTTACGATGCCATGCTTTGCATATCTCCGCGGCCTTTGGCGAGATCTGAACCTGCCTGGCTTGATTTGCAGAACTAGATTTGAGGTGCAAGTGATTTTTTATCCTGTTCTGTTCTTTGGTGCTGTTATTATTTTTATGCATGATCTGCGGTAAGCGATGTTGGTGGAAATATTAGGACATAGTAGTATTGAATTTTACCTAAGAGCTAGGTGTCAGCGATTTTGATGCCATTCTATGGCTTTCTTTAGTCATAAATTGGAGCTTGTTATCGTTTAGTTGTCATGGGCAATGGTTGCACACTGAGACTTGTGGTTATTTAGTACTCCACCTCCGTCCAAATTACTTGTCGCAGAAATCTATAAAAATGGATGTATCTTGAACTAAAATACGTCTAGATAGATCCATTTCCGCCACAAGTAATTCTGGACGGAGGGAGTAGAACTTTGTATATTCCGGTCATTACTTGGTAGTACATGCTCGTTCAAGCTTAAGCTGATTTGGTTGCTTCAGTTCTGATCTGTTGCTGTGCTTATGTTCATTGAGAGGTGGTGAAGATTTTTGATGCTCATCTTCTAGTAAAATAATTTGAATACTAATAGGATGACATTAACCCCCTTATTGATGCTATACTCTATGGTAATGTTTGATCCTGAGCTTGGACTCGAGTCAAGTCGAGAGTTTTTTCAGGCATGTGAACTTTCCTGTTTGAAAGCACACTTAATGTTTATAGATCTTTGTTTCCTTTTTGTTCATTAAAATTATGCCGAAATTGTGCTCCCTATAGAGCTATAGACAAGCTGTTTCTGAATAAATCTATGTTATCACATCCTACATGGAACAGAACTAATCGAAGATTATGTAGTATTAACCACTAGTAGTAGTAACTAGTAAGTACTTCCAGTCTTGTGTCAAGCAGACCATGCGTATGACCTAACTGAACAACACTACTTCCTTTTCTTGTCTTGGGTAGTTATCTAAATTCATAGAGTCTTCCGAATGCTGGACAAAATAGCTGTGAATACAACTTGATCTGGTGCAGTTAAAAAGTACATATTAAGCTTGACATATCTTTTGCTACCATGGTGAAAACCAGTTAATTATTGATCTGTAAACTGCAGCACGGCTTAAAAGATTCATTGTTATGAGCAAGGAAAATAGCACGACATTATGTCCTGTATATTTGACTGGTGTAATTGTGTGATGCCAGGTTTGCCCAATATAAACTATGTCTCCTAGGAGTAAAAAGAAATCCGCCAGATTTCATATTCCCCTGCTTTTATCCTGAACATTGGTGACCACAGCATTTATGAAATACATCACGTGGATCTGTAAGTATGGTAACCAATCATAGTGTCATGGCTAAAATGATAAACAGATCGTGCAATTCTCCACAATTTGAAAGAGGGGCTGTAAAGGATATTCAGTATGGTGTCATCAAGGGGTTCAATGTGTAAACACAATTTTTTAGATGGTCAATTTTATTGTTGAGCCGTCAGACTGAATTGGATGACTAAGATGGTCTGCGTCAAACCCCAAGTAGTACTTCTTATATTGGTATGGATATCGATAGATAATTTCTGAAGAAACACTTGATATAATCTATTTTGCACCTGTCCTCATTGTACCCGTCAAAATCTTCACGTGCTACAAAATACAATGCATGGTTCACTCAAAACCCTAGAATTGCCATTTGAACGGGAGGAGCCAACTAAAAACTATTTCTAATGGAGCCTTTTCAATCTATCTCCTGCATTTTGTATTACATGATAACATGCTTCATGCTGGTAACCAGTGCTAGTATCTGTAAATGACACATCAGGTCCCGAGCAACATATCTTTTGGCACTGATGGTCCCACTAATTCATGACAGATCTGAGTCATAGCTCTCTTGTTCCAATTGATTGTCAGAATCCATGAAGAATCATGCTTTGTCAATATGATGATGGTTCCCCTAGTTCTAGTAGGTTAAGGGAAGCAATGGTTGAACATTAGCAAAACCATCTGGTATTTTTGTAGCAGTTTTCTGATCTATTTCAGTACATCTGCCATGTATCTGCCACTAGCGGCGTTGCATTTGTGTAATAGAAATGACTGTACTAGAATATAAAATTGATTGACCTGCCTTTACTGCTGCTTGAGGATCAGAGGATCTGGATTGAACTAATTGACGAATTAGATGGTTATTTACGGAAATAAATGAGACGTTAGTGTGTTGAGATATTGTGATGGCTATTACAGAAAATTCAGTGTTCTGTTAGTGTTACCAAGGAATTTAACACTATTCAGATGTGTACTGGACGGATGCTGAACTAGTTTCATAACAGTTATCATACTGATTTACAGAAGCAAGGCTAGATAGGTTTCTAAATTCTAATGCTCTGCCTCTGATCTCTGTTCATTGGCCATTGTTCAGACTTTATCAATGATGCTGGAGCCGACATTCCTGATGACGACGCCGGCAGGGGCTCCAGATCACGTCACTCTATCCCTATGAGGGACGAAGAAGAGGATATTGATGAGATTGAACGACAAGTACGGGAGAGATATGCAAGATCTACTCATATTGAGTATGGAGAGGAAGCTGCAGACGTTGAACAGCAAGCTCTCTTGCCATCTGTGAAAGATCCAAAGCTTTGGATGGTGAAATGTGCGGTAGGGAAGCTGTAGCTTAATTGAACTACCTGCCATCTTTTCTTAGCACTGTCTGTACTCTACTAATGTCACGTTATGATTTCAGATTGGGCATGAGAGGGAGACAGCAATCTGTCTAATGCAAAAGTTCATTGATAGGACAGATCTCCAGATAAAGTCTGTTGTTGCGTTAGATCATTTAAAAAATTATATTTATGTCGAAGCGGAAAAAGAGGCCCATGTCAAGGAGGTATGCATATGCGTGGCATTATATTTCTTTTGGTAGCACAGCCCTACTAATTATTTATATGCAGGCTTGCAAAGGTCTACGAAATATCTATGCTTCGGCAAAAATAACGTTAGTCCCAATAAAAGAAATGGCAGACGTCCTCTATGTTGAGAGCAAGAATGTTGATCTTGCAAGGGATACTTGGGTCCGAATGAAGCTGGGAGTATATAAAGGTGACCTTGCTAAGGTACGATCACATCACTTCTCTTAGATATGTTTCTCTAGAAACTAAGATGGTCTTTTTGCAGGTTGTTGATGTTGACAATGTACGCCAAAGGGTAACTGTGAAGCTCATCCCTAGAATAGATTTACAAGTTTTGGCTAGTAAACTGGTAAGTCACATATCTCTTTTTTTCTAAATCTTATTTGGCGTAACGATAGGTTGATCTGTGATACAAGATGATACTACCTCTAACTTAATATAAGATGAACTGGAAAAATGTCTTATATTAAGGTACAGAGGTGTATATCATAAGTACTCCCTTTGTTCCTAAATATAAGTCTTTTTTAAAGATTCCAACGTGGACTACATACGTGGACTACACTTTAAAATATGTCTATATACATCCGTATGTAGTCCTTATAGAAATCTCTAAAAAGACTTATATTTAAGAACGGAGGGAGTAGTATTTAAGTTATCCTTTTTCATGTTATTTTCTTTTGTCCCCTCTTGTGCTTTTTTCTGAAGGCAAAACATCTGTTCGCTGAGTCCTGAGTTATTACACATTACTCCCTTTGTTCCAAAATAAGTATCGTGGTTTTAGTTCAAATTTGAACTAAAACCACAACACTTATTTTGGAATGGAGGGAATACTTGCTACGGATTGCTCTGATTGTTATGACTACGATTTAGATTCCTTGTTTTGGATGGTATGAATTTGATGGGTAATTTATAATTTCAGGAAGGGAGGGTGGTTGCAAAGAAGAAAACCTTTGTACCACCACCAAGATTCTTTAATATTGATGAAGCCAGGTGTTCTCCTCCTCCTCTGTCATCAATTATTTTATGTTTTTGTCATTGTTTGCTAACTTTCACACAAATAGGGAAATGCACATACGCGTGGAGCGGAGGCGGGATAAAGACTCTGGGGAATACTTTGAGATGGTTGATGGCTTGATGTTCAAAGATGGTTTCCTGTATAAACCGGTCTCAATAAAATCAATCCACACACAGGGCATTCAGCCATCATTCGATGAATTGGAGAAGTTCAAGAAACCTGGCGATGACATGAATGGGGACATGTCTAGCTTGAATACTCTGTTTTCTAATAGGAAAAAGGGACACTTTATGAAGGGTGATGCTGTCATTGTTGTTAAAGGCGATCTAAAAAACTTAGAGGGTTGGGTTGAGAAAGTAGAGGACACAACTGTCCACATCAGGCCAAAAATATCCGATCTTCCGGTAATTATTTGCACTTGTAGCTATCATTAACATTAGCTGTTTGATCTGGTGAATTATGCATCTCTTTGTAACTGCAGAAAACATTAGCCTTCAACGAGAAAGAACTTTGCAAATATTTCAAACCTGGAGATCATGTGAAAGTGGTATCGGGTGTCCAAGAGGGTACCACCGGCATGGTTGTTAAAGTTGATGGGCATGTCTTAATCATTTTATCAGACACAACTAAAGAACACGTGAGCAATTTTTGTCCAATTTAATAGTTATTATGTTTGGAGACGACTCAGTCTAATCTGTACTAAATAATTTACTTCTTAACTGTGTTCTCATCTTTTCATGATGATCACAGATACGTGTGTTTGCCGACCATGTTGTGGAGAGTTCTGAAATCACCACAGGAATTACAAGAATCGGTGATTATGAACTACATGATCTTGTTCTTTTAGAGTAAGTTGTCTTTCCAGTGTACCATAAGGTTAGCTCATTTGTGCAAGTGCTTACCTTAATTTCCAATATTTTCAGCAACTTGTCATTTGGGGTTATTATAAGAGTGGAAACTGAAGCATTCCAGGCAAGTTTGTTTCTCAGGATCTTTAATGGATGTTCAAGTCCACAAAATATTTACGACACTTATGTTTAGGTTCTGAAAGGAGTGCCAGATAGACCTGAAGTGGTGCTTGTAAAATTAAGAGAAATAAAAAGCAAGATTGATCGGCGTACATCAGCGAAAGATAAGTTTAATAATATGGTTGCAACTAAGGATGTTGTCAGAGTTGTCGAGGGAGCATGTAAGGTGTGTATCCTTTCACATTTATTATTATATTTGAGCAGCACTTTATTATGTAATCCCAGTACAGTTACATTCATTTTTTGCCTCTTGAACTAGGGAACACAAGGACCTGTGGAACACATACATAAGGGGATATTGTTCATATATGATAGGCACCACCTTGAACATGCAGGCTTCATTTGTGCAAAAGCACAATCGTGCATTCTTGTCGGTGGATCGACTGGTGGCCGTCGTGGAAATGTTTGTGCTGGAGTATTAGTACTCTTGGTAAATAAAATCTGATTATGTTTTTGTGGATTAACTTGCCATTTGTTTTGTGTATGCAGGGTATGGATGCTGCAGATGCTAGGATGGGTGCTTTGAGATCCCCGGCAAGCATTTTGCAGTCTCCAGGAAGGCTGCCCCCAAGAGGACCACAAATGAACTGTATGAAACTTCTGTGCCTCATTTTGTGAATGTGAAAAATATGTGTTCTGCTTCAGTGTTGATTCTCAGCCAGCTCCGTTAATTGGGCAAACACGGTAGCTTTGTTAACTGAAGCTGATGTAGTAATATGGCCTTGTCATTCAATGCAGATGGTGGAAGATTTGGAGGAGGTGGTCGTGGTGGAAGAGGACATGATGCCTTGGTTGGCAAGTGTATCAAAATTAAATCTGGTCCTTACAAAGGGTACCGTGGCCGCGTTAAAGAGGTGACTGGGGTGCTTGTGCGTGTGGAGCTTGATTCGTTAATGAAGATTGTCACAGGCGAGTAATCATATTTTATTGCATTCTTTGATTTCTCATGTGCTTGTTGCTAATATGGTACCAAAATACAGTTAAGAGGGATGATATTGCCGACACACCTACTGTTGCAACACCATTCCGGTAATTCTCTCTCTCTCTCTCTCTCTCTCTCCCTCTCTCCGTTGCATTTTGGGCATTTGTTCAATTACTAACAGGACTTATTATCACCAGTGAGCCCCGATTTTCGTTGGGTAGTGAAACACCAATGCACCCGTCTAGGACGCCACTACATCCTTTTCAGACTCCAATGCGGGACCCTGGAGGTATGATTGCCTTCTGCCCTCATGTTTCGGCCATTCAACCATCGCATGTCAAATAATATTATCACCATGATCCATCGTGCTCACGTTCCCAGCTGTTTCATTTCAACTTACAGTGTTGATATGAACTGTTGTTGAAAGGATACTATCTGATTGTTACCTTTTTTGTTGTTTATTTTGATACTCTATAACCTCAGCAGTGCTCAGTCACATTCTAATCTTAACTATGCGATCAAACGTTTCAACCTACTATGCGATCAAACGTTTCAACCTAAGTAGGCTTCTGATAAGGTCATGAGAAAGTTGACGTTATTTGCGCCCTTTCAACAAATGCTGGTTGAATATAAAACCAACGCATCAGTATTTGCGCTATTCATTCATAGTCGTACTTGTCATTTATTTTCTATGCTTATGTATTAACAATATCCTTCATTTTTTTACAGCAACACCGATACATGATGGAATGCGGACCCCGATGCGTAGTAGGGCCTGGGCTCCTATGAGTCCTCCAAGGTTGTGCAGCCTTTATATAGATATACTCCCTCCGTACCAAAATATAAGACATTTTTGCAGTTCAATTTGAACTGCAAAAACAATTGAACTGCAAAAACGTCTTATATTTTGGTACAGAGGTACTCCCTCCGTCCCAAAGTAAGTGACTCAACTTTGTAGTAGCTTTAGTACAAAGTTGAGTCACTTATTTTGGGACGGAGGGAGTAGTATATTTCTGATCCATGAAGATAGATCTCTTGTCACTAGGGTGTATTATTGTGTTTGTGTTTATGTGTTGATGTTCATGACTTTGTTGGTAATTTGCCAGAGATAATTGGGAAGATGGAAATCCTGATACTTGGGGAAGCAGTCCAGCTTACCAGGTTAGTAGAACTTTAGTACTAACTGGGAAGATGGAAATCCTGATACTTGATGACTTGTTTATTTGTTCCTATTACCTTCTATATCTGATCCCACATTTTTATTCTTGTTAATTTTCAGCCAGGAACACCACCAGCTCGGCCATATGAAGCCCCAACACCTGGATCAGGGTGGGCAAATACTCCAGGAGTTAGTTATAATGACGTCCCAACTCCTAGAGAGGGCAACTATGGTAATGAAATTTGTGCAAGTATCTACTTTGTGTTACTTAATGTGATATGCCATTACTGTGAAAGACGTATTTATTTTGTTCTAATTGTTTCTGTTCTCTTAGCGAATGCTCCAAGCCCATATGTGCCTTCCACACCTGTTGGCCAGCCAATGACACCAAATTCTGCTGCGTACCTTCCTGGTACACCTGGTGGTCAACCGATGACTCCAGGCAATGCTGGAATGGATATAATGTCTCCTGTAATAGGTGTGTGTTCTCAGCATTATTTGTAGAATTGTTTTATTAAAGTGCCATCAGAATCACCAAAATAGGCAAAGCAGCCCAGATAACTCATCTAATTATATGCCCAAATCCTTGCAGGTGGCGAGGGCGAAGTTAACTGGGCATTGCCAGATGTGTTAGTTAATGTCTTGGCGGCAGGTGATGAAGGACCTGGTGTGGTCAGGGAAGTGCTTGGGGTATGTGTCGTGGAGAGCATCGTTGGCTTCCAAGATGTCCATGTGAAGTGTTTTGCGTCCTAAGCTGACCCTGAACGTTTGAACTTGCAGGATGGAACTTGCCGTGTGGCACTTGGGTCGTCAGGCAACGGAGACATTGTGACGGTCCTTCCGACTGAGCTCGAGGTCATCAGACCAAAGAAGAGTGACAGGATCAAGATCATGAATGGTACCTTCCGCGGATTTGTTGGAAAACTTATAGGAATAGACGGTTCTGATGGCATTGTGAAGCTCGACGACACCTATGAGGTCAAGATCTTAGATATGGTGATTTTGGCCAAACTGGCGGCTTGAGCTGGATGTATATTTGTAACCTGTCCCTCATATAGCCTTTGTTGTAACAAGTGTCGTTGTTTTCTCAATAAAACATATGTTATTTTTGTTTCATTAGTTGTATCCCAGATTTTGACATCAATAGAAAAGAAAAAAACCCATGAGGGAAATGTTTGTCCGCAGCCATTGTTATTTCCATTATTCTCTTCTATGGATTTGGTGGTGTCTGTTGTCTTCAGTCTAAGTGTTCTTGTTGGGGTTTCCTTTGTAATGTAGAGGTGTGGTGGGTTCATGGTTGTGGAGCATTCAGAGTGTCGGGTCGACGGTGAGGTCATAGGGTTTTATGCTTTGTATGTGAACTATTTGTGCGTCATGTTTTTTGTTAATTAATTGGATAATTCTTTTCTGCTTAATCAATCAATTGGTGAGGCAATTCTTTTGCCTCTGTTTCAAAAATAAAAATAAATCATTCTCTTGTGCTCTTGAAGTGTCCAAATGAGTAAGAAGAGATGTATAGATTGGCCAAGTAGCATCCCAAAATCAGACTCGATGATAATGGCGCACTGTATTTGTGAGGTTCGTATCCCATTTGTACAAAAACTGCTATCTCCTGGAGCTTACACCGGAGCAAAGTCGTAAAGAACAGATCGATGTATTATTGTACGTACGCAAGGAAAGGAAAAACTGCAGCCGAGACATCACGGCCTGTACTGTGATTGTGCTCCTCCCGGCCTCCTCAGGCAACGTCTTGCTTGCACTGCTGGAACACCTGGAGGAGGTTGCTGTACGGGCACGGGCTCCTGGATGACGGCGACCCGGCGACGGCGCGCTGGCGCTTGCTGCTGGACGGCCGCGAGTCCGGGCTGGGCGTCGGCCCCGGCTCGGCCTCCCCGAGCAGCTCCTCCGCGTCCTTCTCCTTCCGAAGGGTCTCCAGGAACGACTCCTTCACCACCCCGTCGATCTGATACGACCAAACATCACCGACAGAGAGAGAGAGAAAGGTAGGACATCAATTCCGTTTCCGATTTTCCAAGTTCCATCCAAACCACAACGAACGCAGATGGGCGCTCACCGTGAGAGGGCAGAAGTCCGGCATGGGCCAGCAGACGGGGCCGGCGTCGTCGGGGGGCTCCGGCATGGGCTCCACGGGCTCCATCTCCACCTCGTCGCCGTCGACGCTCCCGGCGACATCCTCGTCGTCATCCGCCGCCGCCGCGGCCACCGCCTGCTCCTCGACCTTATCCTACACGCCCGGCGCACCGCAGAGAGTCAAAATCAAAGTCAACGGAAATCGGGCGAAGAGAAGCGGAAAACCAAGGAAGGAAACCCAATCGCGCGGAGGAGGCGGGGGAGATGGAAAGAGGCGGAGATGGGGGAGGAGATCTCGAGTTCCAAGTACCATGAAGCGCGCGGCGATCTCGACCATTCCCCTTCTGCTCTCTCCCCGCACGCGCTCCCTCCTCTGTCCCGAAGATCTTTTTCGGATCCTTCCTTCCTCTGCGGCGGTGGATTTGGAACGGGGGGCGGGCCTTTTCGGGGGTGGTTCGCTTCCTTTTCCGTGGTGGTTTGAAACCGGGAGCGCGTAATAGGGTGCTTGTTTATGGGTCGAGAGATTCGGGGGAAAAGGCAACGGCTACTTTTTGTGCGCGCTGGCTGTGCCGTGCGCCCGTGCCTAGTTCGCTTCCGGGTTTACCGAGGTAGATCGGATTTGGGGGACGGAAAGGCGCGCGGTGGAGCCTTCTGATGAGATCGTGTCCCCGGTGGCTGGTCGGTGGGCCTAATAACAACACGATCAACTCCTTTCAAAGAGAGAGACACACACACAGTCACACAGTCACACACACCAGCAACAATTTATTTAGGCGGAATTGGTTGCGGCACTACTGGGCCACCAACCTTGCATCCTGCAGGAATCAAACCTACTCTTTGACCTTGGATGGGTACCATTATGAAAATGAAAATTACAATCCAAGAGGTGGCAGAAGCACCGGTTCACGACAGGGCTTGATGGTACATGGGCCACTTCATTTTGAACTTCCAAAAGGGACCTAAAGCGAATTAAATTATGATTTGTGTTGTTTGGGCTTGGAGTGGTTGGTCATCAGTTTAGTTGTGCAGTCTGAAAAACAGTGTAAATCCGTAGGATTATTTATTGCAGGCGAATGTGTGACAAATGATCAACTGCAATGCAAAGTCTTTAAATACAGAGGAAACCTGGCAACTTATGCCCGTCTAGAAAAGATATCCACTGACATCATGTTGGTGATGATCTATGGGCCCTCAAAACATTTCCCGGTACCTCTCTCATTTATTCATGAGATTTGGGTCGAGTGGTGATTTGTGTAAATCTCCCATTTAGTTGGAATAGGGCTGCCAATTTGCCTCTTGGTTTTCACTGCGAGGCCATGTGGTTGGTAATCCACATTTGCGAGGGCGTACAGCAAGTTGTCCGAATAACACATAGGGAGACGCACACTGGCTTGCCATTTTGCACAGATTTTTATTTCTGCCTTTTCTGTTTCATGTTTTTTGGTTTTTGACTTGGTTTTGTTTGGTTCTTACCTTTCAATTTTTCGGATTTCTTGTTTTTCTTTTTTCCTTTTCCCTTTTACTTATATCCTTTTACCTTTTGTATTTCTTCTTTTAAAATTATACACTTTTTGTAAACACAAGTTTTTTTTCGAAAATGGACATTATTTCAAAAAGACATGGACAATTGTTTAATTGCACGGAACTATTGTAAATACATATATTTTTTAAAATATTACATGGATACTTATTTAAAAGGAGTGAATGCCTATAAATTACGCAAATTTTTTTCAATACATGAACACTTTTTAAATTGTACATGATTTTTATAAACCCGTTCACACTTTTTAAAATTATACAAACATTTTTTACATACGTGATCACTTTTTTCAGTTTACATATTTAAATGGATGAACACTTCTAATTGCACATGAAGAGTTTTGCATGTACATGAATGCTTTTTAATTATGATGATTCTTTTTTCAAATAAATGATTCACATATTTCAAGTATTTTTTATGTATTTCAGATTTAATGTTCTTCTAAAATTATCACTAAGGTCATATTTTTGGAAATTATAAGATTTATAAAATATTTATGATTTAATAAATGTACTTTTAAAATAATAAATACAATTAAAAGTGTGATCATTTCGGCCGCGTAAGTGAGCCAACCCAATTAAGGGCGACATGTACGCTCTTTGCGACGCACAGTGGCAGCATGAACTGGGCTGTGCATTGGCGGTATTCAGCGCGCTGTTTATTGTAGCCCGGTTTGCCACAGCACACACTGTTTGCTGTAGCACGAGTTAATGCAGTGCGTGGCTACTGTAGCGCGGATGCGTCTTAATGTAGCATGGATGTTGCAGCATGTGGTACTGTAGCAGCGCCTCATGAAAATGTGTCCAATTTTTGAAACCTGAACAATTTTGAAAAAATAACTATTTTTCAATTTTATTCGATTATTTCTGGAAAACAGACATTTGTAAAACATTTTGAACATTTGTTTTGAGAAGACAAACACATTTTGGAAACAATATCATTTTTTTGAAAAATTGATTTTTTTAAGACACGATTTTTTTTTGAAATTCTCCGCTATTACTCAACCATATGAAAACAAATCATTGACCAGCCGATTTTCACACAAAATCATGAGGCCGAGCCAAAAACGAGTAGGAGATAGGACGGGAGTGAGCCAGAAGTTTGGCAGTGGGCACCGGCGAAAATTCCTAAAGCGCCTATATATATGCTGCAGTGTCAAGTCCACTTGTCTTGTGATCAGACGATCCTCTCTCTTGAGTTGTGTGCATGGAATCATGATTCTAGCCACTTCTTCAACTTCTTTGCCTCCTTTTTCCATGACTATATAATATCTGCAACAATTGACCTTCTTCAATGCAAGGATTTTTTTGATTACATGCATTAACATTTTATTAGTCAAATATGTGGTTAAACTTTAACCAGAAATACGATGGACTAATAAACCCAACCGGACGTAGTAGGATATGCGAATGTTTTTTGAAAACACGAACAATTTTTGATTATTTTGAAAACAAAAATATTTTTCTGAATTTACAGAGATTTTAAAATTTTGAATGTTGCTTGAAAACACATTTTTTCTTTTCAAAATTTCAACCATTTATTGAAAACATGAAACTTTTCTTGAAATTCAAAAACATAAAAAATAAACCAAAACCCCAGGAAAACCAATAAGAAGTAAACATAAAGTAAGAAACCATTTCAGGAATCGTCCATAAGATTCCCAAAACTGGTACGGGAATGCCTCTGTCTACTGCTAAATGGGCCAGCACACTTGCTCTCGCTGGTTTGATTGCCTGTGCGACCGGTAAATACGGATTGCGGCTGCTATATGAGGGCTGCTCCTATTGGGCGTGTGAGGCACTGGCAAAAATGATGAATATTTTTTAATTGTATGATTTTTTAATATCTAACTAACAAAATTTGAATTCAGTGAACACTTGTTGAATGATGAAATTTTATATTGATGAACATTTTTGTGAATTTGATGAAAAAAATGTTCGTGAATTTGAAAAGAAATTTTGCAAAAAAGTGAAAAGGTAAAGAAAAAAATAGAAAATATAAAAAAACAGGAAATAAAAATAAAAAGGAAAAGAAAAAACGAAAAAAGAAAGAAAGGAAAAAAAGAAAGAAAGAGAAACGGGAAATGGGCTGGCCCATACGTACACCCGTGTGTGAGAGGGGGGGTGGGGTGGGGGGGGGGGGTAGCATGCGTTATGTCGCTTGCCAGCGACCTACACGCCATATAGGAGCCACCCTACATGAGAGCCCCCTTGACTCTTTGTGCGTCAAAATGGTGGTCGAACGCACAATGCCGCTCCTCAGGGGCTGGCCCAACCGAGAGAGTTGCATTGTGCGCCTTACCAAGCGACACCTTCGGCCTTTCAACGATGTTTTTCTTTGGTTTTCTGGTTTTTAGCCGGTTTTCATTAGTTTTTCGAGATTCTTAAAAAAATGTATGTTTGAAAAATATTCAAACATTAAAATATGTGTTCAGATTTTGAAAAATGTTCGTGAATTTTTTTTTGTAGATTTTAAAAATGCTCCAGAAACTTTAAAAATACTGTCCAAAATGTTTGCCTATTTTGGAAATATTCTCGAATTTAGGAATCCTTCTTTCCATTTTTAGATGTGTTATTTCACCTGAAATTGAACCTGTTTGCTACCTTGGAAAATCTTTCTTCTTACCTACTTGTTGACCTTAGGATAGGAAATGCATATTACTGGAAAGCTAGCTGATTGGCTAGCACACTAGCAAAATAGTTAGGGTTGGCTGGAACAGAACCCCCAAGAAACAAGGACTGGCCTCCACCCAGTCACGCGCCTAAAGCATCCAAGTTCGGATAGCCGCACACGCACCAGGGGCTAGCTCATAGTCCCATTGTCAAACTCCTATAGCTAAGTGAGAGTGATAAATCCGCATAGTCTGATTACCTGGTTCGCTGCATAGACACCTCCTTTACGGACCAAGACGTTGGATCAAGTGTGGTCACGTGCTATTCCGAACACCCCCTTAGTATCTACGTGGGTGCTGAAGCTGACGACTGGCAAACTTTCAGAAATAAAAACGACTGTAAAGGAGGATAATAATTTCAGATAAAGGCACAAATATATTACAAAAGCCTTGGTTCATAAAACAAATTCTGGACAGTCGGGATACATTCATTCAAACATGATATCCTTCGAGCATTGACCCTCTATTAAACGGGAACCCTCTAGACATCTTCGAAATATCGCTCCGGCTTGCGGTGGTCCTTGCCTTCGGGTGGGCCCTCTAGTGCCACGACGGCGACCTTCATCTTCGCCCAGTGCATCTCGACACGGGTAAAGGCCATCCGCGCACCCTCTATGCACACCGAGCGCTTTACAGTTTCAACTCGGGGCAAGGCGTCGCCGAGCCTCTTGACGAGGCCGAAGTAGCTACCAGGAATGGGTCCGGCTGGCCATAGCCGAACTATGATGTCCTTCATGGCCAAACCGGACATCCTATGCAGCTCCGCCAGCTGCATCATCTAGTTGTTCAGCAGCGCTGGCCGCTTCGGCGCCATGTAGTGCGACCAGAAGAGCTTCTCCGTCGTGTTCCCTTCTTGGGCCCGGAAATACTGTGCGGCGTCGGCAGCACTCCTCAGAAGGTCCGCAAAGGCGTCTGGAGAACTCCATAGTCGATTAAGCAAAGCATATCTCCGACCGCCAAATATACTCTGTAAAAGAAAGGGCTTACCGGCCGCTATCTGTTCGGCCTGCTTGATCTCCCCGCGAGCCGCTCGGGACTCGGTCCGCGCCTCCTTGGCCTCCTGAAGAGCCTTGGTGAGACTGACTGCTTGGGCCTTATTCTCCTCCTCCAAGGCCTCACACTTGCTGGCGGCATCCTTGAGCTCCTGTTCCACTTTGGTCACCCGCTCCTCATACTTGCGGCGGGTGACCTGCTCGGCCTCTAAATCCACAGCTGCTTTGTCAGCGGCCGCTTCGCTCACCCGCACCTACTCTTTGGCTTGGGCGAGGGCACTCTTTAGGGTCTCGACCACGGCCGCACTACCTGCAAATATGTTCAGGATAACACAGGAGATTAGACTCCACATTGGCATGTCAATTCAGGTGTGTAAGAACTTTTTCAAACCATACCCTATGCCTCATCAAGCCGTTTGTTGATACAGACGAGATCCTCATCGGCCCGCTCCAGCTTTCGCTTGAGTTCGGATACTTCGGCGGCCTAGGCGGTCGCTGCTAACAGTGAAGCCTGTTTATCAAAATAGACAAGTACGTTATCTCCTCTGAATATTACTTGATCCTCTATTTGTTCTTTAAAAAAAGCCGAACAGAGTCTCAGGGGCTACTATCTATACACAAGCATATTTTTTGCATATAGAAGGCGGCTAAGAGTATTACATCGCATACCTCAAAGCCTGTTAATAGGCTGGTGAAGGCTTCGTTCAGCCGACTTTTGGCGGACTGAACCTTCTCAACCACTATACCCATCAGGGTACGGTGCTCCTCCACGACGGAAGCACGTCGAAGTGCTTCCACCAAAGTGTTCGGTGCCTCTGGATTGATAGAGGTCGCCGGTGGAGTCGACGCTCCCCCTCCTTTAAAGGGGGTTGCTCGCTCGATTCTAGAGCCGTGTGGGTCTCCGAAATGATGTTCGGCTGCGGGCCGAATTGGTCATGGCCCCCGTCATCAGTCTCCATGGGGGTTGGTTCCCCCATGTTCTCGGTAGCCGAGGTGTTACACTCTGGCACCGTCTTGGCGGCCTCCTGCACCTCTCCATGGCTGATACGTCCATTTTGCATCATGTTTTTATATCGATAATTATCGCATTATGGGCTATTATTACACATTATGTCACAATACTTATGCCCATTCTCTCTTATTTTACAAGGTTTACATGAAGAGGGGGAATGCCGGTAGCTGGAATTCTAGGCTGGAAAATGAGCAAATATTAGAGACCTATTCTGCACATCTCCAAAAGCCCTAAAACTCCATGGGAGTTATTTTCAGAATATATAAAAAATATTGAGCGAAGAAAGTACCAGAGGGGGGCCACCCACCATCCACGAGGGTGGGGGGCGCGCCCCCTGCCTCGTGGGCCCCATGGTGGCCCTCCAATGCCCATCTTTGGCTCTATGGAGTCTTTCATCGAGGAGAAATCATAAGCAAGCTCACGGGACGAAACTCCGCCGCCACGAGGCGGAACCTTGGCGGAACCAATCTAGGGCTCCGGTGGAGCTGTTCTGCCGGGGAAACTTCCCTCTAGGGGGGGGGGAGTCATCACCATCATGATCACCAACGATTCTCTCATCGGGAGGGGGTCAATATCCATCAACATCTTCACCAGCACCATCTCATCTCAAACCCTAGTTCATCTCTTGTATCCAATCTTTGTATCCAAACCTTAGATTGGTACCTGTGGGTTGCTAGTAGTGTTGATTACTCCTTGTAGTTGATGCTAGTTGGTTTACTTGGTGGAAGATCATATGTTCAGATCCATTATGCATATTAATACCCCTCTGATTATGAACATGAATATGCTTTATGAGTAGTTACGTTTGTTCCTGAGGACATGAGAGAAGTCTTGCTATAAGTAGTCATGTGAATTTGGTATTCGTTCGATATTTTGATGAGATGTATGTTGTCTTTCCTCTAGTGGTGTCATGTGAACGTAGACTACATGACACTTCACCATTGTTTGGGACTAGAGGAGGGAATTGGGAAGTAATAAGTAGATGATGGGTTGCTAGAGTGACAGAAGCTTAAACCCTAGTTTATGCGTTGCTTCGTAAGGGGCTGATTTGGATCCATATGTTTCATGCTATGGTTAGGTTTACCTTAATACTTCTGTTGTAGTTGCGGATGCTTGCAATAGGGGTTAATCATAAGTGGGATGCTTGTCCAAGTAAGGACAGTACCCAAGCACCGGTCCACCCACATATCAAATTATCAAAGTACCGAACGCGAATCATATGAGCGTGATGAAAACTAGCTTGACGATAATTCCCATGTGTCCTCGGGAGCGCTTTCCTTCATATAAGAGTTTGTCCAGGCTTGTCCTTTGCTACAAAAAGGATTGGGCCATATTGCTGCACCCTATTTACTTTCATTACTTGTTTCTCGTTACAATTTATCTTATCACACAACTATCTGTTACCGATAATTTCAGTGCTTGCAGAGAATACCTTGCTGGAAACCGCTTATCATTTCCTTCTGCTCCTCGTTGGGTTCGGCACTCTTACTCATCGAAAAGGCTATGATAGATCCCCTACACTTGTGGGTCATCAAGACTCTTTTCTGGCGCCGTTGTCGGGGAGTGAATCGCCTTTGGTAGGTGGAATTTGGTAAGGAAAAATTTACATAGTGTGCTGAAATTTACTGTCACTTGTTACTATGAAACATAATCCTTTGAGGGGCTTGTTCGGGGTATCTTCACCACAACCAGTAGAGCAAAGAGTTGCTCCTCAACCTACTGAACCTACTGAAAATGTTTACTTTGAAATCCCTTCGGATATGATAGAGAAACTGCTAGCTAATCCTTTCATAGGTGATGGAACATTACATCCCGATTTGCACCTAATCTATGTGGATGAAGTTTGTGGATTATTTACGCTTGCAGGTATGCCCGAGGATGTTATCAAGAAGAAGGTCTTCCCTTTATCTTTGAAGGGAGAGGCATTGACATGGTTTAGGCTATGTGATGATATGGGATCATGGAACTACAAACGATTGAAATTGGAATTTCACTAGAAGTTTTATCCTATGCATCTTGTTCATCGTGATCGTAATTATATATATAATTTTTGGCCTCGCAAAGGAGAAAGCATCGCTCAAGCTTGGGGGAGGCTTAAGTCAATGTTATATTCATGCCCCAATCATGAGCTCTCAAGACAAATGATTATTCAAAATTTTTATGCTCGGCTATCTCTCAGTAATCGCTCCATGCTTGGTACTTCTTGTACTGGTTCTTTTATGATGAAGACTATTGAATTCAAATGAGATTTGTTGGAGAGAATTAAATGCAAATCTGAAGATTGGGACCTTGACGAAGGTAAGGAGTCAGGTACAACACCTAAGTTTGATTGTGTTAAATCTTTTATGGATACCGATGCTTTTCGTGAATTTAGCACTAAATATGGACTTGACTCTGAGATAGTAGCTTATTTCTGTGAATCCTTTGCTACTCATGTTGATCTCCCTAAGGAGAAGTAGTTTAAATATAATCCTCCCATTGAAGTAAAAGTAGTTGCACCTATTAAAGTTGAAGAAAATACTATCACTTATAATGATCCTGTTGTTCCTACTACTTATATTGAGAAACCACCTTTCCCTGTTAGAATAAAGGATCATGCTAAAGCTTCAACCGTGGTTAACAAAAGAAATATTAAGACACCCAAACCCCTGAGCAAATTAAAGTTGAACCTAGTGTTGCTATGGTTAAGGATCTCTTGGGCGATAATATTGATGGGCATGTTATTTACTTCTGCAATGAATCTGCTAGAATTGCTAGACCCGATACTAAAAATAAACATAGACCTGTTGTAGGCATGCATGTTATTTATGTTAGAATAGGAGATCATTGCTATCATGGTTTATGTGATATGGGTGCTAGTGCAAGTGCAATACCTCATTCCTTATACAAAGAAATTATGCATGATATTGCACCTGCTGAGATAGAAGAGATTGATGTTACAATTAAGCTTGCCAATAGAGATACCATTTCACCAGTTGGGATTGTTAGAGATGTTGAAGTCTTGTGTGGGAAAGTTAAATATCCTGTTGATTTTCTTGTTATTGGTTCCCCACAAGATGACTTTTGTCCCATTATATTTGGTAGACCCTTCTTGAATACTGTTAATGCTAAGATAGACTGCAATAAAGATATTGTTTCTGTTGGTTTGGGGGATATGTCTCATGAGTTTAATTTTGCTAAGTTTCGTAGACAACCCCATGATAAAGAATTGCCTAGTAAAGATGAAATTATTGGTCTTGCTTCTATTGCCGTGCCTCCTACTAATCGTTCAGAACAATATTTGCTAGACCATGAAAATGATATATTCATGAATGAAAGAAGGGAAATAGATGAAGTATTCTTTAAGCAGGGACCTATTTTGAAACACAACTTGCCTGTTGAAATTCTAGGGGACCCTCCTCCACCCAAGGGTGATCCCGTGTTTGAGCTTAAACCTTTACCTGATACTCTCAAATATGCTTATCTTGGTGAGAAAGAGATATATCCTATTATAATTAGTGCTAACCTTTTAGAGCATGAGGAAAAGAAATTATTGAAAACTCTGAAGAAGCACCATGCTGCTATTGGATATACTCTTGATGATCTTAAGGGCATTAGTCCCACTTTATGCCAGCACAAAATAAAATTGGATAAGGATGCTAAACCAGTTGTTTATCACCAACGACGGTTAAATCCTAAGATGAAAGAAGTGGTAAAAGAAATACTAAAGCTTCTGGAGGCAGGTACAATTTATCCCGTTGCTGATAGTCAGTGGGTAACCCATGTCCATTGTGTCCCTAAGAAGGGAGGTATTACTGTTGTTCCTAATGATAAAGATGAATTGATCCCACAAAGAATTGTTACAGGTTATAGAATGGTAATTGATTTCCGCAAATTAAATAAAGCTACTAAAAAGGATCATTACCTGTTACCTTTTATTGATCAAATGCTAGAAATATTATCCAAACATACACATTTTTGCTTCCTAGATGGTTATTCTGGTTTCTCTCAAATACCCGTGTCAAAAGAGGATCAAGAAAATACAACTTTTACTTGCCCTTTCGGTACCTTTGCTTATAGATGTATGCCTTTTGATTTATGTAATGCACCTGCTACCTTTCAAAGATGTATGCCTGCTATATTCTCTAACTTTTGTGAAAATATTGTTGAGGTAATCATGGATGATTTCTCTGTTTATGGGACTTCTTTTGATGATTTCTTAAGCAATCTTGATCGAGTTTTGCAGAGATGTGAACAAACCAATCTTGTTTTGAATTGGGAGAAGTGCCACTTTATGGTTAATGAAGGTATTGTCTTGGGGCATAAAATTTCTGAAAGAGATATTGAGGTTGATAAAGCTAAAGTTGATGCTATTGAAAAGATGCCGTGCCCTAAGGACATTAAAGGTATAAGAAGTTTCCTTGGTCATGTCAGTTCTTTATAGGAGGTTCATTAAGGACTTCTCTAAAATTTCTAGGCCTCTGACTAACCTCTTGCAAAAAGATGTTCCTTTTGTTTCTGATGATGACTGTGTAGAAGCATTTGAAATACTTAATAAAGCTTTGATTTCTGCACCTATTGTTCAACTTCCTAATTGGAATTTACCATTTGAAATCATGTGTGATGCTAGTGATTATGCTGTAGGTGCTGTTCTAGGACAAAGGGTTGATAAGAAACTAAATGTTATTCAATATGCTAGTAAAACTCTAGACAGTGCCCAGAGAAATTATGCCACTACTGAAAAAGAATTTTTAGCAGTTGTATTTGCTTGTGATAAGTTCATACCTTATATTGTTGATTCTAAAGTAACTGTTCACACTGATCATGCTACTATTAAATATCTTATGGAAAAGAAAGATGCTAAACCTAGACTTATTAGATGGGTCCTCTTGCTACAAGAATTTGATTTGCATATTATTGATAGAAAGGGAGCTGAGAACCCCGTTGCAAACAACTTGTATAGGTTAGAGAATATTCTTGATGACCCACTACCTATTAATGATAGCTTTCCTGATGAACAACTAGCTGTCATAAATGCTTCTCATACTGCTCCATGGTATGCTGATTATGCTAATTACATTGTTGCTAAATTTATACCACCTAGTTTCACATACTAGCAAAAGAAAAAGTTCTTCTATGGTTTAAGACATTACTTCTGGGATGACCCACATCTTTACAGATAAGGAGTAAATGGTGTTATTAGACGTTGTGTACCTGAGCATGAACAGGAACAAATCCTACGTAAGTGTCACTCTGAGGCTTATGGAGGACACCATGCTGGAGATAGAACTGCACACAAGGTATTGCAATCCGGTTTTTATTGGCCTACTCTCTTCAAGGATGCCCGTAAGTTTGTTTTGTCCTGTGATGAATGTCAAAGAATTGGTAATATTAGTAGACGTCAGGAAATGCCTATGAATTATTCACTTGTTATCGAACCATTTGATGTTTGGGGCTTTGATTATATGGGACCGTTTCCTTCCTCTAATGGATACACACATATTTTAGTTGCTGTTGATTAGGTTACTAAGTGGGTAGAAGCTATTCCAACTAGTAGTGCTGATCATAACACCTCTATTAAGATGCTTAAAGAAGTTATTTTTCCGAGGTTTGGAGTCCCTAGATACTTAATGACTGATGGTGGTTCTCATTTTATTCATGGTGCCTTTCATAAAATGCTTGCTAAGTATGATGTTAATCATAGAATTGCATCTCCTTATCACCCACAGTCTAGTGGCCAAGTAGAATTAAGTAATAGAGAGCTTAAATTAATTTTGCAAAAGACTGTTAATAGATCTAGAAAGAATTGGTCCAAGAAACTTGATGATGCATTATGGGCTTATAGAATTGCATACAAAAATCCTATGGGTATGTCTCCGTATAAAATGGTTTATGGTAAAGCATGTCACTTACCTCTTGAACTAGAACATAAGGCATATTGGGCCATTAAAGAGCTCAATTATGATATCAAACTTGCCGGTGAGAAGAGGCTTTTTGACATTAGCTCACTTGATGAATGGAGAACCCAGGCCTATGAAGATGCCAAGCTGTTTAAAGAAAAAGTTAAAAGATGGCATGATAAAAGGATACAAAAGCGTGAGTTTAATGTAGGTGATTATGTATTGCTATACAACTCTCGTTTGAGATTTTTTGCAGGCAAACTCCTCTCTAAATGGGAAGGTCCTTACGTCATCGAGGAAGTCTATCGTTCTGGTGCCATAAAAATCAACAACTTCAAAGGCACAAATCCAAGGGTGGTAAACGGTCAAAGAATCAAAGAATCAAACATTATATCTCAGGTAATCCCATAAAAGTTGAAACTAATGTTATTGAAACCGTAACCCCGGAGGAATACATAAGGGACACTTTCCGGAACATTTCAGACTCTGAAAAGGAATAGGTATGTGGTACGGTAAGTAAACCGACTCCAAAATAGTTCTAACGACATTTTTTCTCTGTTTTGGAATATTTAAGAAAATAGGAAAATAAGAAGCAGTCCGGAAAGGACACAAGGCTTCCACAAGGGTGGAGGGCACGCCCTACCCCCCTGGGCGCACCCCCTGCCTCGTGGTCACCTCGTGTGCCCTCCGGACTCTGTTTTCTTGCACGATACTTCTTTGGGTTAGTAAAAATTCATTATATAATCTCCCGAAGGTTTTGACCACCGTATCACGCAAATATCACCTGTCTTTGTTTCGAGCTATTTTTCTGACAGATCTAGATCGACATGGCGTCTTCAAGTGCCCCCAAGGACAAGTTCTTCAAGAAGGTCATCAACCCCTACCTCGCGGAGGTGCTGCAACACCCTCAAACCATTGAGATGCGTGAGGGGTTGCTGCACATCCGTGATGTTGAGGGACCAAGGAGGACCGAAAGAATGGAGATAAGGCTCGAGGCATTGGAGCAACAAGTTTTCAAGTGCCAGGAGATGGTGGAACATGGACTTGACTCCAATCATATAATGATCATGGAGTTCACCAACAACCATAAGCTGGATGACAAGAACATTGGGGAGGCCATCTTCAAGCTTCACGAGAAAATCGAGCGCCTCCAAGCCCAGATTTATGACCTTCAAAACCAAAACTATGAGTATGAATATAGATTCAAGAGGATGAGTTTGGCTGCAGATTTGAGGATCCCGGAGACTCGATCATCCTTCTATGATGGTGAGCCTATGCCTTGGAAGATGGACGACAAGCCTATATCATCAAAAACTCCTTCATCACCACCTCCAAGGAAGGAAACATAAACACATGGGTATGGGCACTCCCCTTGGCAACTGCCAAGCTTGGGGGAGTGCCCCGGTATCGTATCGTATCACCATCACTTTTATCTTTAATGTTTTTCTTAGTTTGATCCTTTTGGTAATATCTTGATCTAGTAGAATAAAGTTTTAGTATGATCTAGTTGTGAGTTTTGCTTTATGATCCTTCTATGTAATTGAGTCTGTGAGCTATATAATAAAGATTAGTGTTGAGTCAAGGGCTTGATTATCTTGCTATGATCTTGAGGGAATAAAATAAAAGAAAAATAAATAAAGAGATCATAAGGATCTTATGGAGAGTAATGACTTCACATATAAAAGTATGATGAATAAAAGTTGTTGAAAGTTGACAAACATAGTTTTGGTCATCATTGCAATTAATAGGAAGTAATAAAGAAAGAGAGGTTTTCACATATAAATATACTATCTTGGACATCTTTTATGATTGTGAGCACTCATTAAAATATGACATGCTAAAGAGTTGACGTTGGACAAGGAAGACAACATAATGGATTATGTTTTCTTACATCTGAGATAAATTATATTGTCATGGATCGTCCAACATGTTGAGCTTGCCTTTCCCTCTCATGCTAGCCAATTTCTTTGCACCAAGTAGAGATACTACTTATGCTTCCAAATATCCCTAAACCCATTTTTGCCATGAGAGTCCACCATACCTACCTATGGATTGAGTAAGATCCTTCAAGTAAGTTGTCATCGGTGCACACAATAAAAATTGCTCTCTAAATATGTATGATCTATTAATGTGGAGAAAATAAGATTTATACGATCTTGTGATGTGGAAGAAATAAAAGCGACGGACTGCATAATGAAGGTCCATATCACAAGTGGCAATATAAAGTGACATTCTTTTGCATTAAGATTTTGTGCATCCAACCATAAAAGTGCATGACAACCTCTACTCCCCTCTGTGAAGGGCCTATCTTTTACTTTTATCTTCTACCTTATATAAGAGTCGTGGTGATCTTCACCTTTCCTTTTTACATTTTATCCTTTGGCAAGCACAATGTGTTGGAAAGATCCAGATACATATAGCTAATTGGATGTGAGTTTTCATGAACTATTATTGTTGACATTACCCTTGAGGTAAAAAGTTGAGAGGCAAACTATAAGCCCCTACCTTTCTCTGTGTCCGGCTAAAACTTCATAACCATACATATCGCATGAGTGTTAGCAATTGTGGAAGACTAAATGATAGTTGAGTATGTGGACTTGCTGAAAAGCTCTTATTGACTCTTTTCGATATTATGATAAATTGCAATTGCTTCAATGACTAAAATTGTAGTTTGTTAGTTTTCAGTGAAGTTTATGATTCATACTTGAAATTGTGATTGAATTGTTACTTTAGCATGAGAGATCATATGACAATATATATGTTGCTGTTCTAAGAATGATCATGATGCCCTCATGTCCATATTTTATTTTATCGACACCTCTATCTCTAAACATGTAGACATATTTTTTGATTTCGGCTTTCGCTTGAGGACAAGCGAGGTCTAAGCTTGGGGGAGTTGATACGTCCATTTTGCATCATGTTTTTATTTCGATAATTATAGCATTATGGGCTGTTATTACACATTATGTCATAGTACTTATGCCTATTCTCTCTTATTTTACAAGGTTTACATGAAGAGGGGGAATGCCGACAGCTGGAATTCTGGGTTGGAAAAGGAGCAAATATTAGAGACCTATTCTGCACATCTCCAAAAGCCCTGAAACTCCACGGGAGTTATTTTCAAAATATATAAAAAATACTGAGCGAAGAAAGTATCAGAGGGGGGCCACCCACCATCCACGAGGGTGGGGGGCGCGCCCCCTGCCTCATGGGCCCCCTGGTGGCCCTTTGATGCCCACCTTTGGCTATATGGAGTCTTTCATCGAGGAAAAAAATCATAAGCAAGCTCACGGGACGAAACTCCGCCGCCACGAGGCAGAACCTTGGTGGAACCAATCTAGGGCTCCAGCGGAGCTGTTCTGCCGGGGAAACTTCCCTCTGGGAGGGGGAAATCATCACCATCATCATCACCAACGATCCTCTCATCGGGAGGGGGTCAATCTCCATCAACATCTTCACCAGCACCATCTCATATCAAACCCTAGTTCATCTCTTGTATCCAATCTTTGTATCCAAACCTCAGATTGGTACCTGTGGGTTGCTAGTAGTGTTGATTACTCCTTGTAGTTGATGCTAGTTGGTTTACTTGGTGGAAGATCATATGTTCAGATCCATTATGCATATTAATACCCCTCTGATTAACATGAATATGCTTTGTGAGTAGTTACGTTTGTTCCTGAGGACAAGGGAGAAGTCTTGCTATAAGTAGTCATGTGAATTTGGTATTCGTTCAATATTTTGATGAGATGTATGTTGTCTTTCCTCTAGTGGTGTCATGTGAACGTCGACTACATGACACTTCACCATTGTTTGGGCCTAGAGGAGGGAATTGGGAAGTAATAAGTAGATGATGGGTTGCTAGAGTGACAAAAGCTTAAATCCTAGTTTATACATTGCTTCGTAAGGGGCTGATTTGGATCCATATGTTTCATGCTATGGTTAGGTTTACCTTAATACTTCTATTGTAGTTGCGGATGCTTGCAATAGGGGTTAATCATAAGTGAGATGCTTGTCCAAGTAAGGACAGTACCCAAGCACCGGTCCACCCACATATCAAATTATCAAAGTACCGAACAAGAATCATATGAGCGTGATGAAAACTAGCTTGACGATAATTCCCATGTGTCCTCGGGAGCGCTTTCCTTCATATAAGAGTTTGTCCAGGCTTGTCCTTTGCTACAAAAAGGATTGGGCCATCTTGCTGCACCCTATTTACTTTCATTACTTGTTGCTCGTTACAATTTATCTTATCACACAACTATCTGTTACCGATAATTTGAGTGCTTGCAGAGAATACCTTACTGGAAACCGCTTATCATTTCCTTTTGCTCCTCGTTGGGTTCGACACTCTTACTTATCTAAAAGGCTACGATAGATCCCCTACACTTGTGGGTCATGAATGGCCCGGAGAGGCTCTTCGGGACAACACTTCGGCGTCGTCCGTGGCGGTTGGCGGAGAGGCTCGCGGAGGCGTCTCACTCTCCACCATGGCCGGCTCCAGCGAGTTCCCCGAAGATGATGATAGTTGGGTGAGATCACGGGCCGGACTGAAGCACACAATATAATGTGTTAAAACTACAATCATAAATACCGGATATATGTAAGGCATCCTTGGATACTTATGAATTGGCCAGGGGCTTCGACCTGGGGTGCCACTCGGGGATGGCTTCGGCATCCGACTTCGAGTCGTCTGAGAGTGATATCTTCCCCCTCTTGGACGCCTCCGCCTCTGGGTCTACAGAGGCCACCCTTTTCTTCTTGCTCCCCTTAAGGGGAGAATTGCTCTCTTCCTCCTCCTCCTCCTCTTCGTCTTCATGTCCCTTGTGGGAGGACGGAGGCTCGGTATCTCCGGACACAGTGTCCGAAGTACCTTTACAGCGGAGGCCACCTTTGTCCTCCTTGCCCTTCTTCTTGGCCTTCTTCTCGGGTGCCTGGTACGGCGCTGGGACCAGCATCCTCGTTAGCAGAGGATCAGCTGGGTTTTCGGGTAGCGGAGATGGACACTTAATCCGCTCCACCTTCTTCGTCCAGCCTTGATTAAAGGATGGAAGTCTCAGCATACCCCTTTGATTTGTGAGCTAAGTTATGTTCGGAAACTGAAAAACTTACCGGGCTGGCCGGATGAGCGCAGTCGAGGCCGATGTCGTCGGTCGTCTCTGGCCACAACTTCTGGGCCTTGAAAAGCAGCTTCGAGATATCTTCGTGTGTCGTGCCGAAGAATCACTACAGGGTCCATGGCCCTTCCGGATTGAACTCCCACATGTGGAGAGGCTGTCTCTGGCAGGGAAGGGTTCGGCGGAATAGCATCACCTGAATCACGTTAGTGAGGCTGGTGTTCTTTTCTATAATGTTTTTGATGCGCTTTTGCAGCACCAACACCTCGTCGATCGATCCCCAGTCCAGACCCTTGTTAGTCCACGACGCGAGCCGCATCGGGGGTCCAGATCTAAACTCAGAAGTGGCTGCCCAGTTGGCGCCGTGGGGTTCGGTGATGTAGAACCACTCCTGCTACCATATCTTGACAGTTTCCATGAAGGCCCCTTTGGGCCAGGTGACATTGGGGAGCTTACTCACCATAGCATCTCCGCAGTCGGTGTGCTGCCCGTCAACCACCTTCGGCTTCGCGTTGAAGACTTTGAGCCATAGGACGAAGTGGGAGGAGGGGATGCGGAGGAGCGCCTCTCACACGATGATAAACGCTGAGATGTGGAGGAAGGAGTTTGGGGCTAGATCATGGAAATCTAGCCCATAATAGAACATGAGGGTGTGGACAAAAGGGTGAGGTGCAAACCCTAGTCCGCGAAGGAAGTTGGGGATAAATACCACCCTTTTGCCGGGCTCCGGAGTTGGGATGACCTGCTTCTTGGCAGGGATCCTGTGTGCAACGTCCGCACTCAGGTACCCCGCCTCCCGGAGCTCCTTGATGTCCTTCTCCGTCACGGAGGAGGCCACCCACTTTCCTTGAGAACCGGATCCAGACATGGCTGGAGAGGTTGGTGACAGTGGGGAAGATCGAAGCTTGAGTGCTGGAGCTCAAGGATGGGAAGGCTGAGGAAAGAAGAAGGCGTGGGGTAAAAAAGATGGATCTTTATCCGCTTATATAGGCCATGAATACCAAGAGCCCGCCCCACTAGCCTTAAAACTCGTCTATTCCCAAGGGGTCGTGCGAATCGCATGGTTGGATTACCCAAACCCGTATTAATGAGAATCCCACAATGAGGGGACACGATCTCTTCTTTCACAAGACATGTCGATGGAGACTGTACCTCGAAACACGAAGTGAGAGGCCAAAAAACGGTTCGAAATGATAAAGAGGCCAGACATAACATTTCATCGAAAAAGCTGCCAGTGGATATACCTTATTAAGCCTTATGCCCTTGTAGTTGAGGCTTGTGGCCGTTATATAGAACCAGATACTGTTCTCTTGCTCAGAAGACTGCTTTGAAGTATTAGGAGGAGGAACCCGCCTTGCAATGCCGAAGACAATCTGCATACCGAACACATCATCATCGAAAGACTAGTTCAGGGGCTACCGAGGGAATCCTGGATTACGGGATCCTCGAGTGTCCGGGCTATGTGACATGGGCCGGACTGGTGGGCCATGAAGATAAAAGGTAGAAGGCCTTCCCCCCGTGTCCGGATGGGACTCTCCTTTGCGTGGATGGCAAGCTTGACATCCCGATATGTAGTTTCCTTTCTCTGTAAACCGACTCTGTACAATCCTAGGCCCCTCCAGTGTCTATATAAACCGAAGGGTTTAGTTTGTAGAGGCTATCAAAAATCACATAGGCTAGACATCTAGGGTTTAGCCATTATGATCTCGGGGTAGATTGACTCTTGTAACCCCTATACTCATCAAAGTCAATCAAGCAGGAAGTAGGGTATTGCCTCCATTAAGAGGGCCTGAACCTGGGTAAACATCGTGTCCCCCTTGTCTCCTGTTACCTTCGATCCTCAGACGCATAGTTCGGTACCCCCTACCCGAGGTCGGCCTATTTTGACACCGACACCCGACAACCTCCAATGTTCGAGTACACGTGATAAAGGCCGGCCAACACCGACCTATTGAAAGGATCGAGAAGAGGTGTCTAGAGGGGAGGGGGGTGATTAGACCCTCAACAGGCAAAAGTAGCAGTTTTTAAGTTCTTCAAGTTGAGGTGGAGTTTTAGCACAAGTTTAAGCATTCACAATACATTTCAAGCAAGCATGGCAAGAGTATATGAGCAGCGGAAAGTAAAGCATGCAAGTTGCAAGAAAGTAAAGGGACATGATTGGAGTGTGCAAATGCAATCAGAGACATGGAGATTTTTGGCGTGGTTCTGATAGGTGGTGCTATCTTACATCCACGTTGGTGGAGACTTCAACCCACGATGGGTAACGGTTGCGCGAGTCCACGGAGGGCTCCACCCACGAAGGGTCCAGGAAGAAGCAACCTTGTCTATCCCACCATGGCCATCGCCCACGAAGGACTTGCCTCACTTGGGTAGATCTTCACGAAGTAGGCGATCTCCTTTCCCTTACAAACTCCTTGGTTTAACTCCACAATCTTTGACGGAGGCTCCCAAGTGACACCTAACCAATCTAGGAGACACCACTCTCCAAAAGGTAATAGATGGTGTGTTGATGATGAACTCCTTGCTCTTGTGCTTCAAATGATAGTCTCCCCAACACTCAACTCTCTCTCACAGATTTGGCTATGGTGGAAAGATGAGTTGAGTGAAAAGCAACTTATTGGGGAAGGATAAAGATCAAGATTCTTGTGGTTGGATTGGAATGTCTTGGTCTCAACACATTAGTAGGTGGTTCTCTCTCAGAAAATGAGTAGTGGAAGTGTAGGCACGTTCTGATGGCTCTCTCTTGAATAGAGAAGGGGGTGGAGGGGTATATATAGCCTCCACACAAAATCTAACCATTACACACATTTGACCCAACTCGGTCAGACTGAATAGGTGAACTCGGTGAGACCGATTCAGTTCAAAATGTGAGCGTTAGGATTCTTGGTCGGACCGACATGATCAACTCGGTGGGACCGATGTGCTAGGGTTAAGGCAAAACCTTATCTCGGTTTGACCAATTACATAAACTCGGTGAGGCCAATTTCAGTAATAAGAAAACAGAGAGTTTGTTAGGCAAACTCCATGGGACCGATTGGATATTTCGGTGAGACCAAAATAATTGCAACAGGGAACTCGGAGTTTGCAAGGCCATCTCGGTGAGACCAAGATCCTATCGGTGAGACCAAAGTGATTAGGGTTTCTAGCAGTGGCTATGTCAACTGAACTCGGTGGCGCCGGATGAATCAAATCGGTGGGGCCGAGTTTGACTTTAGGTTTAGGACATATTTGGAATTAAGAGAGTGGTTGAGGGCTTTGGAGCATATCACTAAGCACTTTGAGCAAGTAGACCATTAGGCAACACCTCATCCCCTTTTAATAGTATTGGCCTTTCCTATGGACTCAATGTGATCTTGGATCACTAAAACAGAAATGAAGAGTCTTGAGCTTTTGCCAATCTTTGTCCTTACCATTTTGAAGGGTCCACATCTCTAGTCCATGCCACACCATTGTTGAACTTTCTGAAATATACTAGATAAAGATATTAGTCCAACAAGAGATATGTTGACATTAATTACCAAAATCACCGAGGGAGCACTTGTGAATTCAATCTCCCCCTTTTTGGTAATTGATGACAACATACATCAAAGCTTTAGATAAAGATATGAAGAGTAACAAGTAAAGCTTTGGAAAGACATGTAACATGCATAGGCTCCCACTACATGTGTGCAATAATGTAAAGATAGTATGTAAGAGCCTGTGAATGCATAGGCATGTCAGAGCAAGCAATGAGTTACATGTATCTTGGCTATATGTAACAGAGCAAATGATGCAAATACATGAGTCCTTCTTGCAAACAATATGTACATCAGCTAGAGATCATCATGCACATGAGTGTGATGCATATACTTACCTTGTGGTCTTGAGCTAGCCTTTGAAAGAGATGAACTTGAGAAAACAGGGTTAGATAACACAAGGACACTACTAATCAAAGCAAGTTCAGAAAAACCACAAAAGTACCAAGACTAGGATGACATGTAAAGGGTGAGTACTTAGTACTCTATTTGGATATAGACATGTCCCTAAGGAATAAAGATATGCAATGAATCCCAAAGATTTTCTTCCCTCAGAAATGAACTCTTTCTCCCCCTGAATTTGATATTGGATAATGGGAGAAGGTAGGGTAAGAGAAAATCAGAGCAAAGGAAAATCATAGCAAAGAAAATATAACATACACTAACCTGTCTCTCCCCTCTTAAAGACACGTGAATTCTCTCCTCTATTGTTAATAAGCAGATGTGCTTTCTCTCCCATGAGATAAGCTTTGATGTGCTCTCTCTCCCCCTTTGACATCAATTTCCAAGAAGGGATTTTCTAGAGCATGATTCAAATAGGTTTGGTCCTTGAGTCACAGTACAAAGCAACATGTAGTTTAAGATGCGAGTAGAGGATAAGAATCATCGAGTGGAGCTGGAGAAGGAATGACAATAGTAATGGCAAAAATATTTTCTCAGTAGTGAAATCGGTAAGGCTGATCCACTTTCATTGGTGACACCGAGTTGGCAGTGTCAAGGATGATGCATATCGGTTAGACCGGGTTCGTCCTTGTCGATTGTACCGATGAATAGTCTACAAGGTGAATATCTGGATAAAAATCGTGTCAAAATTTCAGCCCAATCGGAGTTACCGATCTCCGGGAATTTAAGAAACGGTGAAAGGGCAGAATCGGGGAACACAGAAATAGAAGGAAACAGAGAGAGGGAGAGAGATCCAATCTCAGAGGAGCTCCCGCCCCTCCGCTGCCATGGAAGCCAAGGACTAGAGGTGAAACCCTTCTCCCATCTAGGGGGAAGGTGAAGGAAGAAGAAGAAGAAGGGGGGCTCTCTCCCCGTCTCTCCCGGTGGCGCTGGAACGCCGCCGGGGCCATCGTCGCGACACCAATCTACACCAACAACTTCACCATCGTCATCACCAACTCTTCCCCCTCTATGTAGTGATGTAACCCCTCTTTTACCCACTGTAATCTCTACTTAAACATGGTGCTCAATACTATATATTATTTCCCAATGATGTATGGCTATCCTATGATGTTTGAGTAGATCCGTTTTGTCCTATGGGTTAATTGATGATCGTGATTGGTTTGAGTTGCATGTTTTATTATTGGTGTTGTCCTATGGTGCTCTCCATGTCGCGCAAGCATGAGGGATCCCCACTTTAGAGTTTGCAATATGTTCATGATTTTCTTATTGTGGGTGGCGTGAGTGACAGAAGCACAGACCCGAGTAAGTAGGTTGTTTGCGTATGGGAGTAAAGAGGACTTGATGCCTTATAATGCTATGGTTGGGTTTTACCTTAATGATCTTTAGTAGTTGCGGATGCTTGCTAGAGTTCCAATCATAAGTGCACATGATCCAAGAAGAGAAACTATGTTAGCTTATGCCTCTCCCTCAAATAAAATTGCAATAATGATTACCCGGTCTAGTTATCGATTGTCTAGGGACAAATAACTTTCTCGTGACAAAAAGCTCTGTACTGAAAGTAACTTAGTTGTTTCTTTATCTAAAAAACCCCTAGAATTTATTTACATGCTCTTTATTATCTTGCAAACCTATCCAACAACACCTACAAAGTACTTCTAGTTTCATACATGTTCTAGGTAAAGCGAACGTTAAGCGTGCGTAGAGTTGTATCGGTGGTCGATAGAACTTGAGGGAATATTTGTTCTACATTTAGCTTCTCGTTGGGTTCAACACTCTTACTTATCGAAATAGGATACAATTGATCCCCTATACTAGTGGGTTATCAAGACCTCTTTCTAGCGCCGTTGCCGGGAGCAATAGCGTGGGGTGAATATTCTTGTGTGTGCTTGTTTGCATTATCACTAAGTGGATTTTATTTGTTGTTCTAAGTTGTTCTCACTACAAAAAAAAGACACATCCATGACATTTTGGGCCAAAACAAATATTTTTTCTGTCATACTTATGACACTTCTATGACGATAATTGTGACAAAACCCGGTATCATCATAGATGTGGTGGGCTCCTACTTCTATGACAAAAAATCATGACAGAAAATGGGCTTTTCGTCCTGGGCGGGCCGGAGACGCAACTGCATGACATTCTTTGGGCCGTCCATGACGGAAAAAACCGTGGTAGAAGCGAGGGCGAGGAAAATATCGGGGTGTTCCCGGTTACGGTGGGTGGTTGGGGCTGAGCGATGCACGAAGGTTTGCGCATTTCTCTCGTACACGCACGCGCATGGGTGCGAGGCATTGGGCTCTAACTGAACCCGAGCGAGGCGTACACTTACTAAACCCGAGTGATTGCACTGCAGGCTAAGCGTTACTGAACCCGAGCGATCGATCGATGGCTGTTAACTGAACCTGATCGAGCAATTCCTTCGCTACTGCTGCTAACTGAAGCCGATCGATGCTGCCTCTGGATGAACAGTGAGTGTTGCTGGGGGGGGGGTTGGATGAACAGTTCCCAATGGGGGTGGATGAACAGGACCCCATGGTGTTGCCTCTAGATGAAGAGGACCCCGATCGATCGAGCCGGTTGGGGCTGGATGAACAGGACCCCGTGGAATGCTGGATGAACAGGACCACCCCGTGGAGGGCTGGATGAACAGCAGCCCGTGGAGGGGTGGTTGAACAGGAGCCCGTGGAGAGGGCTGGTTAAATAGTAGCCGGTGGAGTAGCGCGCGGTGGAGGCTGGATGAACAGGAGCCCGTGGATGAACAGTCGCAGGTGGAGGCTGGAGGAGGTCGACGGTGGATGAACAGTAGCCCATGGAGGCTGGAGGGGGTCGACGATGGAGATGAATAGTATCCCGTGGAGTCCCATTTTGCGGTACGCCACACCCCTCCTGATGAACAGGACCCCCGTTTCGACCGTAGCGCTCCAACACAAGTCCGTTTCTTTCGTTTTGCGATACGCCACACCCCTCTCGATGAACAGGATCCCGATTCGAACGTGGCCGGTCAAACACAAGGCCATTTCCTCCGTTGTGCGGTATGACAGGCCTTGTTTCCATCGGCTGTTCCGTCCAAGCCGGTTGGCTCCCACGCGTTCCGTTGCCTCCTGATGAACACGACGCATTCCGTTGCCTCCCCATGAACACGACGATGATGTAGTTTCTCCGTTCCGACCCAGCCATGTACACAAGCCATGGCCGTACGTATGCACGAGTAGGCGTTCGAGACCCCGCCTGTATGTACGTATGTGGCCGTATTTTCTTTCTTGCACATTGGCCGCTGTATGTACATGTACATGCTACGTGCGCGCCTCTACTACGACACGTGCACGCCTCTACATCGACCAGTATGAACGTACACGTTCGCGACCAGAATGACAACGCTACGTATGCTTCGACCAGGTGGGTCCCGACTGTCACGCACTTCCTTGCGTGCGAAGATGTAGCTGGTGGGTCCCAGCAGTCATGGGAGCGAATCATTTTTTTGTCCGGGCGCACTTCCTTGCATGCAAAGATGTAGCTGGTAGGTCCCATCAGTCAGGGGGAAAACTTTTTTTCATGAAATACGGTTGCCCGTTCGGTGGGTCCTTGTTGTCAGGTGGAGGAATCATTATTTTCCGCGTAATAAGGAGGCACTTCCTTGCTGCGGCCGTGGACCGAGCTGTTAGCCTCTCCACGTACAGTCCACGTCTTATGGAAGCCGTTCCTTGACCATGTTCACCACGCCACGCCGAGAGCACCAGGGCGATGGACGACGGCGAGGCCTAGGAAGGCGATGACACGGAGCCGGGGAAGACGCGGCAGTGGATGCCCACGCGTAGAGGAGTATGAGGGTTCACTGGTTCGGCTATGGTGTGAGGCTGCCGTCGCCGCATAATAACAGGGGGTGTGGGTGAGTAGAGGGATGACCTGGCCAACGGTGGGAGTAGTAGGGGGCTGTGAGGCCTCCGCGGCATCACAGCCGGCCACGGGAGGCAGGAGCACGCGGCACGATCGGCGCTGGTTTGGGCGGCTGGAGCAAGAAGACCAGAGGTTGAAGAATCACTACGGCCGTTGGATGGACATCGTACGGCCGCTGGAGCTAGAATCATTCATATTGACTAAGTTGACAAAGCTCTCCGTTCCCGTCAACTTAGTAGGACCACAAGTCAGCCTCACCAAGGTGGGTCCCAGCTAGCAGGGGGATTATTCATTTTTTCTGCGTAATAAGGAGGCACTTCCGGTGGGTCCGAGCTGACAACGGGGGGAACGTTTTTTTCATGAAATATGATGGCCCGTCCAGTGGGTCCCAGCAGTCAGGGGGGAAACATTCTTTCACAAAATACGGTGGCCCGTACGGTGGGTCCCTGCAGTCAGGTGGAGGAATCATTATTTTCCACGTAATAAGGATGCACTTCCTTGCTGCGGCCGTGGATCCAGCTGTCAGCTCTCTAGTTGATGACCGCAATTCCCCCATACCACCATCACATGTGCTTGCTCTAACTTCGCAGTGTGATATGTGGTTGCATGTTGCATACGGTGTCTAGCTTGTAATCTATCTATACCTATACTAATTACAGACTCTCAAATAATTACCATGTTAATTAGAAATTAGGAGCCGTTCATCTGCGGTGGGACCGAATTATTATGGTGTAGATTAATCTTCGTAAAAAACATGAAAAAATCGCGTTACAAACTTCTATAAAAAGACCTCATTACAATGTTTCTTTTTACGTGACCATGTACCATATTAATTAGAAATTAGAGGCCGTTCATCTGCAGTGGGACCGAATTATTACGGTGTAGATTAACCTTCGTATAAAAACATGAAAAAAATCGCGTTACAAAGTTCCATAAAAAGACCACGTTACAATGTTTCTTTTTACGTAACCATGTTAAAAACTGGTTCATGTCTTTACGTGACCATGTAACAAATTGTTTCATTACGGATCACAAGAAAAAACTCCCACATATTCTCATAATATAATTATCCACGCACGAAAATACTACTGAGCACCTCTGGCCACTTTCGTAACAACGTTAGGAAATACGATCCCGTAATCCTCTCCGGAGATATCCCAACAACCAGCTTCGTATGAGATATCCACGTACAAAACTACAAGATGCCTCCGGCCGCTTTCGTTTGAGCGCCATGCGCCGGCACCACCGCCGAAGTGCCCTTCAAGAAGCCGCCATGTACAACCATCAAGTCTCCGTGTTGTCTGCAACTCCTTTCAT
Source organism: Triticum dicoccoides (assembly GCF_002162155.2). NCBI lineage: Eukaryota > Viridiplantae > Streptophyta > Magnoliopsida > Poales > Poaceae > Triticum > Triticum dicoccoides. The sequence goes on along the minus strand of NC_041392.1, from coordinate 132,727,740 downwards.
GTCGTCCCTCCCACCAGCTATGGTGTCCTCTTCTCCTTTTTTAGACGAAGGTGTCCTCTTCTTCTTGCTGCTAGGATATCGGATTGGTTCAACAAGGGATTTGTGTGCATTAGAGAAGTACATCAAAAATATGTGTTGTACATGGTCGCTTCTCCCTTCACATATATGAAATCAAGAATAGTGAAGGTTTGCTTAATGTGATCTTTCTATTGATGGTTTGAACATGCCACAAACATCGTACTTAATTTTTATATGCCAGGTTTTATTTATATTGGGATGGCGCCGCACGTGCCACCGGCGAATATGACGAAGCAAGCTGCCCAGATGCGCATGTACTACCCGGCAACGACGACGTAGATTGAATCCTGCAGTACGTGCTCTATTGGCTATAATAGACCATGCTAGCTAACTAGCAACCACAAGCTACCCAGATGCGAACGTATTACCCGGCAACGATGACGTAGATTGAATCTTGCAGTACGTGCTCTATTTGCTAATAGGCCATGCTAGCTAGCTAGCAACCAGGTGAATTCCCCACACTTGATCGATTCCTACCAAACTTTATTAACTTTTATATGTTCTTCCCATGATTATCTAGATAATACTAACTATTGATGTTTCTTTCATGCATACACAGTTTTGCTAGGTGTTTTTTCACATGAGAGGTCTGAATATGACGAACATAAGGATAAATCTTATAGCAGATTAGAATCATGGTTCATGCAAAAAAGATCAGAATCATGGTTCTGCTAATTCCATAGCGGCCTCATAATGGTTTGTGTTCTTTTATTCTAATGAAAAAAAATCCAACTGGTAAAGTAGTAGCAGGATTATCCTAGAAGCTGAGCCAATTTTCCATCAGTTAATTACACGGTAAGATAGTGAATCATCTTTGTAGACTTTATCGTGGCCAGATTGGTTCACTTGGATAGTTGGATCATGTGCAAATCTTAACCTTTTAGGCAATTTTCAGTTTCTATGCTACGCTCGAATTTCAAGATACAAGTTGATTTATGTCTTGGGTCAGTGTGACTAAAAAAAGAACATTCACTTTGTCCAATCAGAATAAAAGCGAATGATGTTTCAATGTGACTATTGGTTATATGCCAAGTTTTATTTAATATGTTGGACTATTCTATTCCTACATGTTGGCTACGTTTTTCAGTGTTTTCTTAGGATATATATATATATATTTGCAGTTATGCATGCATGATGCATGATGTTTAAGGCCTAGGTATGCCTATTTTCAAATTTTATTTAGAACCATTACAATATAGTATTTGGAGTTTTCTAAATATTGGTTTCTTTATTTCATTTAGAACCTGGCAACTAAAACTCCTGGACTGTTGAATCCTTTGTTCTTGGTGCTTTAAATTCTCAGATGCATATTGGCACAAATAACAATGATTTAGTAGTTCTTTGCTACATGAAATGAATTCTTAAATTCTGAAGTAAATGTCAAATAGATATAAACTCTGCAGGAAAAGGGATCTATAAATCTATGTACGTCCACCTCATGTTTTGCACCATTTTAAAGTTGGGTTTTTTCTTCTTCTTTGAGATCAAATAGTTGGATGGTTGTTGCAAGTTAAATAATACTCCCTCCGTAAAAAATATAAGAATGTTGCGATCACAAAAATAGTCATCTAAATGCTCTTATATTTCTTTATAGAGGGAGTACATATTAGTTTAACGCTGCAACGCCGAACATGTAAGAATTTTATTAATGTGAATTCATAAATGATTCTTTTATATGAAGTTGTTTTTAAATAAATTTGAAAAATTACAATACAATGATATCTGAATTACTTTCTTAAAGTAGCTTACAAATTAACAATCTCATATAAGTCATGCATGCATAGAAAATAGAAGGCAACACAAATGGCAAAATAATAATGGTTTGCAGAACCGTCAAGACTAGCCCGTGCGAATGCACGGGTTGACGATTAGTGCTTCTAATTAGGGTAAATTGCATCTTCTTAGTTTACACATTATACCTGTGAATATGGCATGCCTTCCTATTTTTGGTACACACTACATCTATGTGTTAACCTTGTTCGTACATGAAACTACATCTCTTCTGTATCCTGCATCAATCACTTACGATGAGTCACCTTTATTTGTTGCATATTGCATATTATTTCTAGCCTGTTGCCATGTATTGCTTCTAATTTGGTCAAATACATTTGTTAGGGCACCCTTTTAATTTGGCAGAGTGATATTGGTTTCATCTTTCATATGGTTTCTAGCTTGCATTGATTCTAACAAGTTCAATCACCTTGTGCTTAGTTTACACTTTATACATCATACATGTCAATATGTCACGCCGTCCTGTTTTTCATACATATTCCATCCTCCTATCATGCAGCTGCCTTACATGAAAGTAGTGTTCGTTAGTATCATGCATCAATGAGTTATGAAGAGCAAATTTTATTCCTTTTTCTTGTGGGTTTGACTTGACAAGGCAAAATCAAGAAAGAGGAAGGAAAAGAGTAAGGAAGGCGATGGTGGTGGTCCTCTGCAGCAACGTAAATGGAGTATCTGTATCGATTCTCCTTGTACTGATAGTGCATTACAAGGTCCAAGTCTCCGCTCCCCCTACTCCACCATCCAAGGTGCTTGCTCTAACTTGGCAGTGTGATATCTGGTTGCATGTTTCATATGGTGCCTAGCTTGTATTTCTCCTAATTAGTGTAAACTGCATCTGCTTAGCTTACACATGATACATGTGAATATGACATGCTTTCCTATTTTTGGTACATACTATATCTGTCTATCACACCATGGTCTTACATGAAACTACTCTTCTTGTGTATCCTGCATCAGTCACTTATGATGGGACACCTTTAAGTTGGCAGTGTGATATTGGTTTGTGTCTTGAATATGATTTCTAGCATGTATTGCTTCTAGTTTGATGAACACCACCTATGACGAGACATTTTTAACTTGGCAGAGTGATATTGATTGCACCTTTCATATGGTGTCTAGTTTGGAGTGCTTCTAATTTGTTGAAGTGCCTTCTGCTTAGTTACCACATCATAGGTGTGAATATGTCAAGCCATCCATTTTTTCGTACATATTCCATCCTCGTATCATGACTTTGCCTTTCATCAGAGTAGTGTTCGTCAGTATCATGAATGAATGAGTTCTGAAGAGTGAATTATATTCCTTTTTCTTGTCGGTTTGACCTCACAATGCAAAATCAATAAAGCTGAAGGAAATTGGCAAGGCATTGGATGATGGTGGTCCTTCCGAGCAACTGAAACGGAGGTTCTCTACAGATTCTACTCCGCCATCCTCCCAACAAGATTCGCAAAACAATGCAAGGCTAGACAGTCAATGTAGCTGTGTAGATGATGAGCACGTCTGCCCTACTCCACCATCACAGGTGCTTGCTCTAATTTGGCACTATTATATGTGGTTGCATGTTGCGTATGATGTCTAGCTTGTACTATTGCTTCTAACTTTGTTGAATTGCATCTGCTTACTTTACACATAATGCCTGTGAATATGACATATGTTCCTGTTTCTAGAACATACTATATCTGATCACACGATGTTCTTACATCAGACTACTGATCTTGCATATCCTGCATCAGTCACTTATGATAAGGCACCTTTTAAGTCTCCACTATGATATTGGTTGTGTCTTGCATATGATTTCTAGCATGTACTGCTTCTAATTTGTTGAAACGCCATACAGTTTGAACTTGGCAGAGTGATATTGGTTGCATCTTTCATATGGTGTCTAGCTTGCAGTGCTTCTAATTTGTTGAAATGCCTTCTGCTTAGTTACCACATCATAGGTGTGAATGTGTCACGCCATCCTGTTTTTCATACATATTCCATCCTCGCATAATGTGTTTGCCTTTCATCCGAGTAGTGTTCGTCAGTATCATCCATGAATGAGTTCTGAAGAGCGAATTTTATTCCTTTTTCTTATCGGTTTGACTTCACAATGCAAAATCATTACAGCTGAAGGAAATTAGTCCGGTAGTGGATGATGGTGGTCCTTCGGAGCAACTCAAACAGGGGGTCTCTACAGATTCTACTCCACCATCCTCCCAACAAGATTCGCAAGACAACACAAGGCTGGACAGTCAACGTAGCTGTGTAGATGATGAGCACATCTCCCCTACTCCACCATCACAAGTGCTTGCTCTAATTTGACACTATTATATGTGGTTGCATGTTGTGTATGATGTCTAGCTTGTATTGCTTCTAACTTTGTTGAATTGCATCTGCTTACTTTACACATAATGCATGTGAATATGACACGTGTTCCTGTTTCTAGAACATACGTGTACATGATGAGCACATCACTACTGGAATCAGCTTCTTTGCCGTCCGCCATGGCGGACGGCAAAGGCATGGATCACGGATGGCAAAGACCTTTGTCGTCAGCCAGCAGACGGCAAAAGGTCCGGCTGAATAAGCTACGGCAAAGGGCACTTTGCCGTCTGCTGGCGGACGGCAAATATGAAATGGTCTTTGCCATCCGCCAGCAGATGACAAAGGACCTAGATGGCACACGTGGCAGCGTAGGTCCGTTAGGGGGTTAACGACGTGCTTTGCCGTCTGCCAGCAGACGACAAAGACCTTTGCATATTTGCCGTCTGCTGGCAGACGGTAAAGAGCCCAAATAGGCCAGCCCAGGCTGCTACCATGTGGCCTCTTTGCCGTCTGCTAGCAGATGGCAAACTTCTTTGCCGTCTACTAGCCGACGGCAAAGTGGCTGTCGGATTTCGGGTTCCGGCAGACCCTTGAGGTTCGAACACTGGGGTGTGTGCGGAGATTTCGCCTCCTACCTACCCGCACCCCTCCGCCATGCTAATATCTAAACTAAGGAAGGAACAACACAAGAGACACAGGGTTTATATTGGTTCGGGCCACCGTTGTGGTGTAATACCCTACTCCAGTGTGTGGTGTGTGGATTGCCTCTTGGGCTGATGATGATGAACGATACAAGGAAGAACAGCCTCGCGAGGGTCTGTTCTTGGCTGAGGCGATGAACTGCTGGGAGGAGTTCAACCACCTTTCTCTCTCTCTCTGCTCTCCTTTTGTTTTCGTCCTCCCCCTAGCTATGTGGGTGGCTGGTCCTATTTATAGAGGCCCTGGTCCTCTCCCCAAATATTGAGCGGGAAGGGAGCCAATAATGGCGGGCTAATTTGAAGGGGGACAGCAAGTATCAACTATCCTGACAAAAGTAGTCTTCGCCTGCGCAAAGCTCTGGTGATGACGCCGTCTTGGGCTCCACGGTGACCTCCGTCTCGTAGTCCTCCTGGTCTTGGTCTCGTTGCACCGAAATGGCAACATTTGCCTGATGCCTCGGTACTCCGCGGCTGCGCTTGCCCCCTTTGCACCAAAGAGGAAAGGAGGACGCTGCGTGGGCTGGCACCCGCCTGGCGCCCTGAGTTGTCACGTCTTGCGTCATGGGCACCTCGTGAGGTACCCCGCCTTGATCTCTCCGCCTCCTCGTGAGCCAGGCTGACGAGGCCGTGCCTGAGGAGGCTTCACGTCATCCGCCCCGCGAGGCTTGGCCCCTCGCGAGGGTCTTGGGTTTGTGTTGGTGAAGATGGGCCGTGCCGGGCCCCCCTTTGAGCCACGCCGCAGGCCGCAGACAGGCAAGTCTGGGGACCCCCGTTCCCAGAACGCTGACAGTAGCCCCCGGGCCCAAGGCGCGCCCGGGCTTGGCCGTGCAGGGAGGCGGAATGGCAAGAGCGAAGCGCCGCGGGCCCTAACAGCCTGCGGCCTTGGGCACCGCGTGGCGGTTGACTGGACGTGGGTGCCTCAGCAACCGCGCGAGTTGATAGAGGAGTGGCATCCGCCTAGGCCCTGCTTCTTGCTTTCTCCGGCTGCTGCTCAGATCCCCTTTCTTGCGCCTCTCCTTCCTTCCTCCGAGATTTCCAGATCTGCTCTGACCGCGCGGCCTAGGGAGCCACGGCGCCTCGTCAGCCCCCGACCGTAGCTTGGTACTCGTCCGCCCTGGACACGCCGAACATGTCGGAGGCGGGCCTTGCCCGGTTGCGCCGGATGGCGACGACGTGGGGCATCGACGGGGAGAAGGTGTTCAAGGCCGGCTCCGCCACCCCTGAGGGTCAAAGGAGCACCTTCTATCCGCTCTTCGTAAGTGCCATTGTTGCTGGCCTGGTGCCTCCCTTCTCCGAGTTCTTCTTCTCTGTCCTCTGCCATTACAAGCTACAGGCTTTGCATCTCCATCCCAACTCTGTCCTTCTTCTTGCAATCTTTGCTTATTATTGCGAAGCACATGTTGGGGTGCAGCCCTCAGTGGCCTTGCCGTGCCACTACTTCTACCTCCGGACCTCTCGTGGGACCGCTTCCGCGTGCACGAGCTTCGTCGCGTCCGGCGGCGCCATTGCCATCTCGAACTCTGGGAAGAGGATTGAGGGCTTCAGGAGCAAGTGGATCTTGGTGGATGCTGGACGCATCCACCCTCGGTTGATCCTGCCCACAGAGCAGCCCACGAGCTCCAGCGACTGGGGTCGAGCGGAGCTCATGGATCCCCGCGCGAAGATGGTGTTGGAGAAGATGGACGCGGATTTGAGGCCGGCCGACATGGCGGCGGCGAAGCTGACCGGCGCGTCGCTGCTGAGGGAGTTCCTGGAGCACCGGCTGGCTCCCCTTCGGCAGTACTCGCTTCCAATGTGGAGGCCCCGTCCGAACCCCGCGGTCCTGGCCGCCGGAGACCTGGTTGCGGTTCTCCAATCTCTGGTCGGGGGTAATGTGGCGAGGCTGGAGGGCGCTCCTACGCCCTTGTTCCTCCGCAACGACTGGGAGCAGGTGGTGAAGTCCATGCCCGTCTTCAACGGGGATGGGCCAGTGCCCCTGGAAGCTCCCGAGGAACCGGTGGACGTGCCCTCCGGCGACTCCAGCGAAGAGGAAGAGGGAGGGGAGCGCGGAAAGGGGCCTGACTCCGAGGCGACTGACGGAGAGTCGAGGGCTCCCCTCCCCTGGTGTAGGTCCCGCATTCTCCGCCTCTCTCCGAATGATGACGACGAGGATGACGACGAAGACGATGACGAGCAGGACGGCAGGAGCTCGCCCCCGATCCCGAAGAAGGACAGGACCGGGCTGATCTCCCGCGGGTCTCCCCCGGCCCTGGGGCGAACCGCGGATGCACCTTCCGCCTCCAAGCTTCCCGAGGTCGACCCTTCCAGCCGACTTTCAGGCTTCAAATTTGGCCGGAGGCTGCTTGAGCTCACTGGCGATGACCCGTAAGCATTCGATTCTTGTCTTTATCACTTGCTCTGCTTCTGAGGCTTGACGTCCGCATCTTTGGATAGGTTGGCGCCCGCAACAAAGAAGCCGAAGGGGGCTCCCGAGGTTCCATCCGTGGCGGCGCTTCTGCCCGCGAAGGAAGGTGACCGCGACGCACAGGCTTCTCCTGCCCGGTCGTCCTCGCGAGGTTTGGCTGAGCTGGCTGGGGCGAGCTCAGCCCCCACGGCCCAAGTGGCTCCTGAGGTGCTCTTGCCTGCCGCCGCCACTACAGCTGTCGGGGCGCGGCAGACTCCGCCTCAGGATGCTGTGGCTGCGCTGCCGCCTTCTCCTCCTACTCCACCGGCCGCTGTCCCTCCGACTCCTTCTGCCGTTCTGGATCGTGCTGTTGCTGAGCTGGACCGACTACGACAGGATCTTCTTGGCGCCGACCCCCGCTTGGTGGCCGGGCGCTTGGAGCTGGCTTCTGGATGGGTTCGCTCCGACGCCTCAATTCGGGCGACACTGGTCCAGGCCTCGACGGCATGCGACAAGGAGAAGCAGGCCGTCCTGGAGGCGAAGGCTGCTCGTGATGCAGCCTTGGGGGAGGTGGTCGACGTTCGCGGTCGCTGCAAGGCGCTGGAGGGCGAGCTGCAAGGCCTGCGGGATCGGCTCGCGGAAGAGCTCCGCCTTCGCCAAGAGCAGGAAGAAGGCGTGAAGGCTTGCGAGGCAGCAGTCGAGGGCCGGGAGGCCAAGCTCAGGAAGTGCCGCGACCGCCTAGGCGTGCTGGAGCAGGAGTTGGGGGCGAGGAAGGCCGAGCTGGACGGCAAGGCCCTGGTTCTTGCTGAGGACCGCGCGGCCTTCACGGAGTTGGAGGCGAAGGCTCGCTCCTCGCTGAGGACGCTTTACGACAGCGGCCTGGAGAGCCCGCTGGCTGGCACCGAGGATGGCCCCGCCAAGCTGCTACCCTTCCTGGTTCACGCTCTTGAAGATGTCGCCCTTGGCCTTGGCCTGGAGGCGAAGGCTGCTCGTGATGCAGCCTTGGGGGAGGTGGTCAACGTTCGCGGTCGCTGCAAGGCGCTGGAGGGCGAGCTGCAAGGCCTGCGGGATCGGCTCGCGGAAGAGCTCCGCCTTCGCCAAGAGCAGGAAGAAGGCGTGAAGGCTTGCGAGGCAGCCGTCGAGGGCCGGGAGGCCAAGCTCAGGAAGTGCCGCGACCGCCTAGGCGTGCTGGAGCAGGAGTTGGGGGCGAGGAAGGCCGAGCTGGACGGCAAGGCCCTGGTTCTTGCTGAGGACCGCGCGGCCTTCACGGAGTTGGAGGCGAAGGCTCGCTCCTCGCTGAGGACGCTTTACAACAGCGGCCTGGAGAGCCCGCTGGCTGGCGCCGAGGATGGCCCCGCCAAGCTGCTTCCCTTCCTGGTTCACGCTCTTGAAGATGTCGCCCTTGGCCTTGGCCCCACGGCCGAGGCCGAGGCGCGTGTCCTGTCTTCTGCAGCACTGATGCGGGTCCTCACCCACATCTACCTTCGCGATCCCGGTGTCGACCTCGACAGCCTGCTGGAGCCAGTGAGCAGTGAGCGTGCTGCTGCCACTGCCGAGGCCGTGAAGGGTCGCGCGGAGGTTCTGTTGGGGAAGTTCCGGGCCTTCAGCACCAAGCCGGAGCAAGGCGCTGCCGACCTCGCTGCTCCGTGAGGCGAACCCGCTCCGTGCTGCTCCCCCGCCGCCAAGTGACTCCGTCGTGGCTCCTGTCTTGCTTTTAATTCCTGCACACGTATCGTGCCTCAGGAGGCGTTTAAACTTGCGTTTGGCATTGAAATAATAGTGTGGACTGTAATATTTGCTTTTGAATTCCTTGAGATTAGCGCTTTTCCTTCCTACTTGCTTACGTTCTACGCCGGCAGAGCCTGGCCCCGCGCGTACCTCACCCAGCAATAGTCCCGACCGGAAACCAGGACGGGACCAAGGAGTGAGGGGCTACGTGACAAGTTAGGCTCCTGAGTCGCGATGCTCAGGAGTCCCCCTTGGCGCACGAACAACAAGTAGGCAGGTGAGATGCGGGTGGATCCATCGTTCTACGTCTGCAAGGCCCGGCCGCGCGCGTGCCTCACCCAGCAATGGTCTCGACCGGAAACCAGGACAGGGCCACGGAGTAAGGGGCTACGTGACCAGTTAGGCTCCTGAGTCGCGATGCTCAGGAGTCCCCCTTGGCGCACAAACAACAAGTAGGGAGGTGTGATGCGGGTGGATCCATCGTTCTATGTCTGCAGGGCCCGGCCGCGCGCGTGCCTCACCCAGCGATGGTCCCGACCGGAAACCAGGACGGGGCCACGGAGTGAGGGGCCACGTGACCAGTTAGGTTCCTGAGTCACGATGCTCAGGAGTCCCCCTTGACGCTCAAACGACCTTCGTACCTTGGCTCCGCTCGGGGAGAGACGCGCGACGAACCAGGCCCGGGGGGACCTGGCCGGGCGGCGTGCGTCTGGGTGTGACCCAGGTGCAGCCCCCATGCCCAGCCCCCTCGCGCGGCACTCCCGAGGGGAGGCGTTACAATGAGTCTGGACACTGAGCTCTGGGCTCCCTGAGGTTGATGCAGCCCAGGGGCCACCCTTAGTTGTTTATCACCAGCGCGGAGCATAGTGCTACCGTATGTGTACGGGCATAGCCGCTCCTCGGCAGTGTCGTCAGCCAGCGCGGAGCATGGTGCTTCCACTGGTACGTGGGAGGGGGCCCCCTTCGGGAGGAGCCCCCGAGGCATGTACAACCCCACCCTGACATGTGGCTGGCACGGTAGGGCCTGGCGAGGTGTATCTGGGCACCCGTGAGCCAACGCGGGACTCACGGGGCCCTACCTCTAGGCGGGTTGCGCCTGGCACCGGGCCTTATCTTGTGATGTGTCCCTGCAATTTTGGTTAGATGTCGGCACTCTACGTCCTCGGGTCCCGGCCCTCGAGCTGGTCTCAACCGTCGCTGGTATGCCAGGTCGCGATGCCATGGACAAGGCCAGAGGGTGAGGGCTAGAGAGCTAGTAAGAGCCCTGAGTCGCGATGCTCAGGTGCCCCCCCTTTAACGTGCCAGTGGTCGGCATGGAGGAGAAGACGTGCCGTGGACTGGCGTCAAATAATCAAGCATGGTGGGTCTAACGCATGATCGGAAATAAACACAAATGGGATACATGCCACTTGGCCTGGCCCGAGCGGCTTGGGGATCATGCAGCCTGAGGGGCGCCCCCAACAAGGTAAGCTAACAACATGGAATAAAGGGATACTCGCCGCAGGGACGGACCCACGCGGCCTGGGAATAATGCAACCCTGGGGGCGCTCCCAGCTGGAAATAAAACTCGAAAGATGTCACCTGATGATGTTGAGGACGAAGGGGTGTTGGTGTAGCAGGCTTGGGGGGCTGCGGGAGCCGATCCTCACGAGCCCCCAGGCCCAGGGGCCTCGGGAGGCTCCGGAGGCGCTGGCGGCTCCTCGCGGGTCATCTCCATCTCTGCCAGGGCTGCGGAACGCCTGGTCTCTCGTGCCTCCGTGATGCCCCTCATGAGGCGCTGGTACGCGTTCGGCAAGCCGTAAGGCATGCGAAGTAGCTGTGGGGTGGACCTCCGCAGCGCCCCACTCGCGAGGGCCAGAGGCGCTCCAGAGAGATGACTCGGTTGAGCCCTGGTATGTCGATGCAGACGCGCAGCCCACCATCCTCGCCTGGATGGGGGGCCACTACTGGTAGGCGGCGGGCGCCTCTCATGACTCTTGACTCCTGTAGCTCCTGAATGGCCTTGCTGACGAACTCCTATGGGTCTGGATCTCCTTGCCTTGCTCCTTCTTGAGGGAAACGTGCTTCAAAACACGCCTCCATGTGGTGCCCAAGCGCCTCCCTCGTGACCCTAGCTAGGTCGGTGGCCCTCCAGGGGGGAGCCCCCGAGCCCTGCCTGGGGAGGGCGCCGGGCGTGCTTTCCTATGGGATGGAGGGAGGCTCCCCCTGGGCAGGCGCGGGCCCAGAGGGGCCTGCCTCCTGAGTGGTCGAGCCGGACGATGTCTTCTTCTTCTTGGGGGCGGTCTCAGAAAGCCTCCTGCTTCCGTGATCCGGGTCTTCCAGTGATGCGGCCTGAAAGGCTCGTTCCAGGGAACACACCGTGTCCTTCTCTTCACAGGGCACCGTGATGACTCCGCCACTTCCTGGCATCTTGAGGATGTTGTAGCCGTGGTGAGTTACGGCCATGAACTTGGCGAGCGCTGGGTACCCAAGGATGGCATTGTACGGCAGGCGAATGTGAGCGATGTCGAAGTTGATGAGCTCAGTGCGGTAGTTGTCGCGTGCCCCGAAGGTGACAGGGAGGCGGACCTGCCCAATCGGGACCGTGGAGCCGCCAGTGATATCGGAGAAGGGCTTGGTTGGCTGAAGCTGGCCGTAGGGCACTTGGAGGTTGTTGAACGTCTCCACGGACAGGACATTGAGCCCCGCCCCGCCATCGATGAGGGTCTTGGTGACCACCACGTTGCTGATGATTGGGGAACAAAGCATCGGGAGGACTCGGGCTGTTGCCGCACACTTGAGCTGATCTGCTGAGCTGAACGTGATGGTGCACGCCGACCACCTGAGAGGGCGTGTGGCTTCGAGTCTGGGGAGTACTGCGTTCACTTCGCGGGCGAACTGCTTGAAGATGCGCTGAGAGGCTGGGGCTTGTGCTCCGCCCAAGATGCAGGCGATCGCGCGCGGCTCCTGGAAGCCCCCAACCTCCTCGTCCTGATGGCGGTCCTCGTTTCTCCTTGGCTGTGGCGGCAGCGGTGGGAGGCCTGCATTGCCTAGCGGGCGATCCTCACGAGGCTGATCCCTCCATCCTCTCTCGCGAGGCGGGTCTTGCCAGCGATCCTCGCGAGGTTGGTCGCGCCACCCTTGGCGCGGCCCACGGTCTTCCCAGCGTCCTGCGTTTCTTCCTCCTCCTCGACCGTAGCCCCGATCACCGCGGTCGGGGTGACGGCCGATCCTTCCTTCACGCACGGCTCGGAGTTCTTGGCATTCGTTGATGTTATGGGTGTGGAGGTCGTGGTACATGCAGTACCGGCTACCCTTGGGAGGTTCGGGCTGATCTCTGCCCCGCTTGGTGTCTGGTTCTGCCGCGAGCACTGCAGCCCCCTTGCGCTTCACATCCTTGGCCTTGAGCTTCTTCTCTTCTGGGTCTGCGGCAGGCAGCTCGAGGAGGGAGAGACGCCCCTCCTCAGCCCTGGCGCACTTGTTTGCCAAGTTGAACAGCTCCAAGGAAGTGCATAGGTCTTCATGCATCGCCAGCTCCTCCTTCATCTTGACGTCGCGCACTCCGTCGGAGAAAGCTGAGATGATGGCCTCCTCAGTCACCTTGGGGATCTTGAGGCGTGCGTTGTTGAAGTGCTGGATGTACTTCTGCAGGGTCTCCCCGGGTTGTTGCTTGATGCGGCGCATGTCGCTCACGGCGGGTGGCCGGTCGCGAGTACCTTGGAAGTTGGCGATGAAGCGGGTGCGCATATCTTCCCAGGAGGAGATTGTGCCTGGAGCCAGGTTCAGGAGCCAGGTGCGGGCCCCGTCCTTGAGCGCCATGGGAAACCAGTTCGCCATGACCTTCTCGTCTCCGTTGGCAGCTTCAATGCCCAGCTCGTAGAGCTGGAGGAACTCCACAGGGTCGGCCATGCCGTCGTAGCGAGGAGGCAGGTCTAGTTTGAACTTGCCGGGCCACGCGATGCTGCATAGTTCGGTGGTGTAGGCGTGCAGCCTGCTGTGGCCACGGGAGGCCTTAGGTGACGGAGAGCCTGGTCTTGCATGTCCCCACGCGCTGGAGCAGGGGGATGGTCGCGACGTGCTGGAGCGAGGAGCGCCCGGGCAGCTTCTGGCGGGCGAGGGACTTCTTGGCAGCTCTGTTCTTGCTGCGCTGGCACCTGACGGAGCAGGTTCTGCCTAGGGGCCAGCGCCTTGGAGCCATGGCGTCTTCTTGAGGAGGAGGCGGCCGGGGCGCCGCCGGAGCCTCTTCGCCCACGCGGGGCGGGGTGCGGTGCAGTAGAACGATGGCGCGAAAGAGCCCCCTGCAGCGCGGACGAGCTCGGCGACGCGGTCGAGCCATTCTTCGTAGAGGTCGTCGACGGGACGGTAGCGCAGGAGCTCGTTTGCCGCGATGAGTGCAGCCCGAGCCTCCATGGGCGCGCGGAGCACGCGGGACGAAGATCCAGCTGGGGCGAGCGAGGGAGTTGCGCTGCGGCCGTCTTGCCGCACGGACGGATGCTGGAACGATGCTTGCCGCTCGTCCCCCGCCGGGCCGGTGGCGGCGTTGGCGGCAGGCGACGGGGAACGGCATGGATGCCTGCCGACAGGGGCCGTCTGGGCGACGCGGGAAGCGAGTGCGGCCCGGGGCTCGGCGCGGGCCCGACGAGCGTCAGACATGGGCGTGACGGTCGGAGGAGAACGGGGCGGTGGAAGACGAATTCCGGTGCACCCCTACCTGGCGCGCCAAATGTCGGATTTCGGGTTCCAGCAGACCCTTGAGGTTCGAACACTGGGGTGCGCGTGGAGATTTCGCCTCCTACCTACCTGCACCCCTCTGCCATGCTAAGATCTAAACTAAGGAAGGAACAACACAAGAGACACAGAGTTTATACTGGTTCGGGCCACCGTTATGGTGTAATACCCTACTCCAGTGTGTGGTGTGTGGATTGCCTCTTGGGCTGATGATGATGAACGATACAAGGAAGAACAGCCTCGCGAGGATCTGTTCTTGGCTGAGGCGATGAACTGCTGGGAGGAGTTCAGCCACCTTTCTCTCTCTCTCTCTCTCTGCTCTCCTTTTGTCTTCGTCCTCCCCCCAGCTATGTGGGTGGCTGGTCCTATTTATAGAGGCCCTAGTCCTCTCCCTAAATATTGAGCGGGAAGGGAGCCAACAATGACGGGCTAATTTGAAGGGGGACAGCAAGTATCAACTATCCTGACAAAAGTAGTCTTCGCCTGCGCAAAGCTCTGATGATGACGCCGTCTTGGGCTCCACGGTGACCTCCGTCTCGTAGTCCTCCTGGTCTTGGTCTCGTTGCACCGAAATGGCAACCTTTGCCTGATGCCTCGGTACTCCGCGGCTGCGCTTGCCCCCTTTGCACCAAAGAGGAAAGGAGGACGCTCCGCGGGCTAGCACCCGCCTGGCGCCCTGAGTTGTCACGGCTTGTGTCATGGGCACCTCGTGAGGTACCCCGCCTTGATCTCTCCGCCTCCTTGTGAGCCAGCCTAACGAGGCCGTGCCTGAGGAGGCTTCGCGTCGTCCGCCCCGCGAGGCTTGGCCCCTCGCGAGGGTCTTGGGTTTGTGTTGGTGAAGATGGGCTGTGCTGGGCCCCCCTTTGAGCCACGCCACAGGTCGCAGACAGGCAAGTCTGGGGACCCCCGTTCCCAGAACGCCGACAGTGGCTATATCGCCCCTGTTTTTTCTATTTTTTGTTATATCAATTCATTTT